>NC_140170.1:184821003-184850541 GCF_963971535.1 Notolepis coatsorum
ATTTTTTGTTATGGATGGAAGAGCCGCACATTGACGGGCAAATAGCTGATGTAGCAGGATGTAGCAGGATGTAGGAGGATGTAGCAGGATGTAGGAGGATGTAGCAGGATGTAGGAGGATGTAGGAGGATGTAGCAGGATGTAGCAGGATGTAGGAGGATGTAGGAGGATGCAGCAGGATGTAGGAGGATGTAGGAGGATGCAGCAGGATGTAGGAGGATGTAGGAGGATGTAGGAGGATGTAGCAGGATGTAGCAGGATGTAGGAGGATGTAGCAGGATGTAGGAGGATGTAGCAGGATGTAGGAGGATGTAGCAGGATGTAGGAGGATGTAGCAGGATGTAGGAGGATGCAGGTTATAATGAACCTACCCTGGTAAATTAAGGTTATAAAGAACCTACCCTGGTAAATAAAGGTTATAAAGAACCTACCCTGGTAAATACAGGTTATAATGAACCTACCCTGGTAAATTAAGGTTATAAAGAACCTACCCTGGTAAATAAAGGTTATAAACAGAACCTACCCTGTTAAATAAAGGTTATAAACAGAACCTACCCTGGTAAATAAAGGTTATAAAGAACCTACCCTGGTAAATAAAGGTTATAAACAGAACCTACCCTGGTAAATACAGGTTATAAAGAACCTATCCTGGTAAATAAAGGTTATAAAGAACCTACCCTGGTAAATAAAGGTTATACAGAACCTACCCTGGTAAATAAAGGTTATACAGAACCTACCCTGGTAAATAAAGGTTATAAAGAACCTACCCTGGTAAATAAAGGTTATAAAGAATCTACCCTGGTAAATACAGGTTATAATGAACCTACCCTGGTAAATTAAGGTTATAAAGAACCTACCCTGGTAAATACAGGTTATAAACAGAACATACCCTGGTAAATTAAGGTTATAAAGAACCTACCCTGGATAAATAAAGGTTATAAAGAACCTACCCTGGTAAATTAAGGTTATAAAGAACCTACCCTGGTAAATAAAGGTTATAAAGAACCTACCCTGGTAAATACAGGTTATAATGAACCTACCCTGGTAAATTAAGGTTATAAAGAACCTACCCTGGTAAATAAAGGTTATACAGAACCTACCCTGGTAAATAAAGGTTATAAACAGAACCTACCCTGGTAAATAAAGGTTATAAACAGAACCTACCCTGGTAAATAAAGGTTATAAAGAACCTACCCTGGTAAATAAAGGTTATAAACAGAACCTACCCTGGTAAATAAAGGTTATAAAGAACCTACCCTGGTAAATAAAGGTTATACAGAACCTACCCTGGTAAATAAAGGTTATACAGAACCTACCCTGGTAAATAAAGGTTATACAGAACCTACCCTGGTAAATACAGGTTATAAAGAACCTACCCTGGTAAATACAGGTTATAAACAGAACCTACCCTGGTAAATACAGGTTATAAACAGAACCTACCCTGGTAAATAAAGGTTATAAAGAACCTACCCTGGTAAATAAAGGTTATAAAGAACCTACCCTGGTAAATTAAGGTTATAAAGAACCTACCCTGGATAAATTAATGTTATAAAGAACCTACCCTGGTAAATTAAGGTTATAAAGAACCTACCCTGGTAAATAAAGGTTATACAGAACCTACCCTGGTAAATAAAGGTTATACAGAACCTACCCTGGTAAATACAGGTTATAAAGAACCTACCCTGGTAAATACAGGTTATAAACAGAACCTACCCTGGTAAATAAAGGTTATAAACAGAACCTACCCTGGTAAATAAAGGCTATAAACAGAACCTACCCTGGTAAATAAAGGTTATAAAGAACCTACCCTGGTAAATAAAGGTTATAAAGAACCTACCCTGGTAAATTAAGGTTATAAAGAACCTACCCTGGATAAATTAATGTTATAAAGAACCTACCCTGGTAAATTAAGGTTATAAAGAACCTACCCTGGTAAATTAATGTTATAAAGAACCTACCCTGGTAAATTAAGGTTATAAAGAACCTACCCTGGTAAATAAAGGTTATAAAGAACCTACCCTGGTAAATTAAGGTTATAAAGAACCTACCCTGGTAAATTAATGTTATAAAGAACCTACCCTGGTAAATTAAGGTTATAAAGAACCTACCCTGGTAAATTAAGGTTATAAAGAACCTACCCTGGTAAATAAAGGTTATAAAGAACCTACCCTGGGTACATCAGTAGGGATGAGTAATCCATTACTCGCCATTGCAACTGAACTTGAGTGTTTTTTGAGGACACTCCATTTTCAAACAGAAACCTCGCTCTATAAACGATTCATCCTGTGAAATCAATACAAAATGAATGCACACCTCTAGCTGGAACCTTACATGACATGTCTCGAGTCCCATACCTTTGACCTTGACATACTGGAGCTCTGCGTTGACACAGAGGGCCAGGTTGCTAGGCAATGTCCAGGGTGTGGTTGTCCAGGCGATCAGGGCCACGCCCTCGTCGTCCACCAACGGGAAGTTGACGATCACGGACGGATCTTGCACGTCCTGGAGACCAGAGAGAAGACAGACAGTAGGCGTGGGCGATATTGACGTTCCTCTACTGACAATATTGCTTTAAGAAAAACGACAATAGATTATCGTCCAAGCAAAGCTGAAAAGATTGCAGCCTTTATTTTGAAAAAGATCCGACTGGAAATCGATAAGTCGATAGCTTGACACAGGCCTTTGCTACAAAGTTAACGCTACAATCTCTGGGAACATTCAAGCATTTAGATTATACCTTCCAGTGGATTCAATGGATAGTAGTAGCGTTACCACGAAAGGTTTGTTGCGTTGGAATACAGCTAGCTTAGCGTTATGTAAAAGATAAAAAAACAACGGTTTGTGCATTTCCAAGCTGTGCCGGCCACACGTCGCCCACTTCGCGTAACGTTAATAGACTATTGATAGGGACGCTGTGGCTAACTGGGGTATGCTACATGGACCAAAACATTCCAGACATCTTGGCTGTACCAAAACACTTTTCTCGAGAAATCTGCCGTTTCACACGTTTAGAGAGCGGAGGTAATGTAACGTTAATTATTATTATTGATGCGGAAGGGACACGCTGAGGTTGTGGCTAGCTAACTGAGGTTGTGGCTAGCTAACTGAGGTTGTGGCTAGCTAACTGAGGTTGTGGCTAGCCAACTGAGGTTGTGGCTAGCCAACTGAGGTTGTGGCTAGCCAACTGAGGTTGTGGCTAGCCAACTGAGGTTGTGGCTAGCTAACTGAGGTTGTGGCTAGCCAACTGAGGTTGTGGCTAGCCAACTGAGGTTGTGGCTAGCCAACTGAGGTTGTGGCTAGCCAACTGAGGTTGTGGCTAGCTAACTGAGGTTGTGGCTAGCCAACTGAGGTTGTGGCTAGCTAACTGAGGTTGTGGCTAGCTAACTGAGGTTGTGGCTAGCCAACTGAGGTTGTGGCTAGCTAACTGAGGTTGTGGCTAGCTAACTGAGGTTGTGGCTAGCTAACTGAGGTTGTGGCTAGCCAACTGAGGTTGTGGCTAGCCACAACCAACAGGATGTATATCCCAGACTGTATTTATATTCTTATAACAATTCTTGTTTATTGTGATCTGTAGGGCTGGATTTCCCTCTGGAAAGTACTATAAAGTACTTCTATTCTATTCTATGTAGTGAATCCTGAAATCCAGACCTCAAAAGCTGGACATACTGGATCAGCTCAGTGTTGCCACTCCAGACCATGGAAACGGTGTGGACATTAATAACATGTACCTTGTAGTTCTGATTAAGATGAATAACATGTACCTTGTAGTTCTGATGGACATGAATAACATGTACCTTGTAGTTCTGATGGACATGAATAACATGTACCTTGTAGTTCTGATGGACATGAATAACATGTACCTTGTAGTTCTGATGGACATGAATAACATGCACCTTGTAGTTCTGATTAACATGAATAACATGTACCTTGTAGTTCTGATGGACATGAATAACATGTACCTTGTAGTTCTGATTAAGATGAATAACATGTACCTTGTAGTTCTGATTAAGATGAATAACATGTACCTTGTAGTTCTGATTAATATGAATAACATGTACCTTGTAGTTCTGATTAAGATGAATAACATGCACCTTGTAGTTCTGATTAATATGAATAACATGCACCTTGTAGTTCTGATTAAGATGAATAACATGTACCTTGTAGTTCTGATTAACATGAATAACATGTACCTTGTAGTTCTGATTAACATGAATAACATGTACCTTGTAGTTCTGATTAACATGAATAACATGTACCTTGTAGTTCTGATTAAGATGAATAACATGTACCTTGTAGTTCTGATTAACATGAATAACATGTACCTTGTAGTTCTGATTAACATGAATAACATGCACCTTGTAGTTCTGATTAAGGTGAATAACATGTACCTTGTAGTTCTGATTAACATGAATAACATGTACCTTGTAGTTCTGATTAAGATTAATAACATGTACCTTGTAGTTCTGATAGACATGAATAACATGCACCTTGTAGTTCTGATTAACATGAATAACATGTACCTTGTAGTTCTGATTAAGATGAATAACATGTACCTTGTAGTTCTGATTAACATGAATAACATGCACCTTGTAGTTCTGATTAACATGAATAACATGTACCTTGTAGTTCTGATGGACATGAATAACATGTACCTTGTAGTTCTGATGGACATGAATAACATGTACCTTGTAGTAGGGCTGGGCGATAAAACGATAACTATCGCGATAAATTATTTCCTCGAAATAAACATGAAACGTGGTCGCAAAGTTTTGATATATCGATTTTCCAAGCTTGGATATGAGCACACGCACTAACAACCAATCAGTGAAGGAGATGGCGACAGCGAAGGAGACCCGCGGTGCACCTATGGGTAGTAAACAAGGCTGGCTAGGATCATTAGCTTGCACGCCGCTATTTTATAGTTTACGTGCGGAGTGGGTGTGTGGCGTGAATTCTGAGGCCACGGTTAGAGTAGTGTGGGTATGCGGTGGACGTCGTTGCAATGTATTGGGGCGGAAGGGAGTATTTTAGGGTGATAGTTAGTACATTGTCATGGGATACACCGCTTGCTCTGGCTAACTGTTAGTTCCATTCTTATAATGCATAATGATCCAGTGGCGGTAGGTTGCCCCCTGGTGGAATATAATAATCTATGCACTGGTGCGTAGAAGAACTGCGTGGACTGATGACGACATCAACTCGAGACATTCGCAGCAGCAAAACAAGTCTATTAATAGCCCGTCCATCGGCGCCGGGCATAAGAAGTTAATTAAACTTGACAGAAATTATATCGACGATAATTATCGATATCGAGTTATATGAAAATAGTTTTATAATTTTATCGCGATAACGTTTTTGGCCATATCGCCCAGCCCTACCTTGTAGTTCTGATGAATATGAATAACATGCACCTTGTAGTTCTGATGAATATGAATAACATGTACCTTGTAGTTCTGATGGACATGAATAACATGCACCTTGTAGTTCTGATTAAGATGAATAACATGTACCTTGTAGTTCTGATTAATATGAATAACATGTACCTTGTAGTTCTGATTAACATGAATAACATGTACCTTGTAGTTCTGATTAATATGAATAACATGCACCTTGTAGTTCTGATTAATATGAATAACATGTACCTTGTAGTTCTGATTAACATGAATAACATGCACCTTGTAGTTCTGATTAAGATGAATAACATGTACCTTGTAGTTCTGATTAATATGAATAACATGCACCTTGTAGTTCTGATTAAGATGAATAACATGCAACTTGTAGTTCTGATTAAGATGAATAACATGTACCTTGTAGTTCTGATTAATATGAATAACATGCACCTTGTAGTTCTGATTAACATGAATAACATGTACCTTGTAGTTCTGATTAACATGAATAACATGTACCTTGTAGTTCTGATTAACATGAATAACATGTACCTTGTAGTTCTGATTAAGATTAATAACATGTACCTTGTAGTTCTGATTAACATGAATAACATGCACCTTGTAGTTCTGATTAATATGAATAACATGTACCTTGTAGTTCTGATTAACATGAATAACATGTACCTTGTAGTTCTGATTAAGATTAATAACATGTACCTTGTAGTTCTGATTAACATGAATAACATGTACCTTGTAGTTCTGATTAATATGAATAACATGTACCTTGTAGTTCTGATGGACATGAATAACATGTACCTTGTAGTTCTGATGGACATGAATAACATGTACCTTGTAGTTCTGATGGACATGAATAACATGTACCTTGTAGTTCTGATGGACATGAATAACATGTACCTTGTAGTAGGGCTGGGCGATAAAACGATAACTATCGCGATAAATTATTTCCTCGAAATAAACATGAAACGTGGTCGCAAAGTTTCGATATATCGATTTTCCAAGCTTGGATATGAGCACACGCACTAACAACCAATCAGTGAAGGAGATGGCGACAGCGAAGGAGACACGCGGTGCACCTCTGGGTAGTAAACAAGGCTGGCTAGGATCATTAGCTTGCACGCCGCTATTTTATAGTTTACGTGCGGAGTGGGTGTGTGGCGTGAATTCTGAGGCCACGGTTAGAGTAGTGTGGGTATGCGGTGGACGTCGTTGCAATGTATTGGGGCGGAAGGGAGTATTTTAGGGTGATAGTTAGTACATTGTCATGGGATACACCGCTTGCTCTGGCTAACTGTTAGTTCCATTCTTATAATGCATAATGATCCAGTGGCGGTAGGTTGCCCCCTGGTGGAATATAATAATCTATGCACTGGTGCGTAGAAGAACTGCGTGGACTGATGACGACATCAACTCGAGACATTCGCAGCAGCAAAACAAGTCTATTAATAGCCCGTCCATCGGCGCCGGGCATAAGAAGTTAATTAAACTTGACAGAAATTATATCGACGATAATTATCGATATCGAGTTATATGAAAATAATTTTATAATTTTATCGCGATAACGTTTTTGGCCATATCGCCCAGCCCTACCTTGTAGTTCTGATGAATATGAATAACATGCACCTTGTAGTTCTGATGAATATGAATAACATGTACCTTGTAGTTCTGATGGACATGAATAACATGTACCTTGTAGTTCTGATGGACATGAATAACATGTACCTTGTAGTTCTGATTAACATGAATAACATGTACCTTGTAGTTCTGATTAAGATGAATAACATGTACCTTGTAGTTCTGATTAAGATGAATAACATGTACCTTGTAGTTCTGATTAAGATGAATAACATGTACCTTGTAGTTCTGATTAATATGAATAACATGTACCTTGTAGTTCTGATGGACATGAATAACATGTACCTTGTAGTTCTGATTAAGATGAATAACATGTACCTTGTAGTTCTGATTAAGATGAATAACATGTACCTTGTAGTTCTGATTAAGATGAATAACATGTACCTTGTAGTTCTGATGAATATGAATAACATGTACCTTGTAGTTCTGATGAATATGAATAACATGTACCTTGTAGTTCTGATGAATATGAATAACATGTACCTTGTAGTTCTGATGAATATGAATAACATGTCCCTTGTAGTTCTGATGAATATGAATAACATGTACCTTGTAGTTCTGATGGACATGAATAACATGTACCTTGTAGTTCTGATGAATATGAATAACATGTACCTTGTAGTTCTGATTAAGATGAATAACATGTACCTTGTAGTTCAGATTAAGATGAATAACATGTACCTTGTAGTTCTGATTAAGATGAATAACATGTACCTTGTAGTTCTGATTAAGATGAATAACATGTCCCTTGTAGTTCTGATGAATATGAATAACATGTACCTTGTAGTTCTGATGGACATGAATAACATGTACCTTGTAGTTCTGATGGACATGAATAACATGTACCTTGTAGTTCTGATTAAGATGAATAACATGTACCTTGTAGTTCTGATGGACATGAATAACATGTACCTTGTAGTTCTGATTAAGATGAATAACATGCACCTTGTAGTTCTGATGGACATGAATAACATGTACCTTGTAGTTCTGATTAAGATGAATAACATGCACCTTGTAGTTCTGATTAAGATGAATAACATGTACCTTGTAGTTCTGATTAAGATGAATAACATGTACCTTGTAGTTCTGATTAAGATGAATAACATGTACCTTGTAGTTCTGATTAAGATGAATAACATGTACCTTGTAGTTCTGATTAAGATGAATAACATGCACCTTGTAGTTCTGATTAAGATGAATAACATGCACCTTGTAGTTCTGATTAAGATGAATAACATGTACCTTGTAGTTCTGATTAAGATGAATAACATGTACCTTGTAGTTCTGATTAATATGAATAACATGCACCTTGTAGTTCTGATTAATATGAATAACATGTACCTTGTAGTTCTGATTAATATGAATAACATGTACCTTGTAGTTCTGATGGACATGAATAACATGCACCTTGTAGTTCTGATGAACATGAATAACATGTACCTTGTAGTTCTGATTAAGATGAATAACATGCACCTTGTAGTTCTGATTAAGGTGAATAACATGTACCTTGTAGTTCAGATGAACATGAATAACATGTCCCTTGTAGTTCTGATTAAGGTGAATAACATGTACCTTGTAGTTCTGATTAATATGAATAACATGCACCTTGTAGTTCTGATTAATATGAATAACATGCACCTTGTAGTTCTGATGAATATGAATAGCATGTACCTTGTAGTTCTGATTAATATGAATAACATGCACCTTGTAGTTCTGATTAAGATGAATAACATGTACCTTGTAGTTCTGATTAAGATGAATAACATGCACCTTGTAGTTCTGATTAAGGTGAATAACATGTACCTTGTAGTTCAGATGAACATGAATAACATGTCCCTTGTAGTTCTGATTAAGGTGAATAACATGTACCTTGTAGTTCAGATGAACATGAATAACATGTACCTTGTAGTTCTGATTAATATGAATAACATGCACCTTGTAGTTCAGATGAACATGAATAACATGTACCTTGTAGTTCTGATTAATATGAATAACATGCACCTTGTAGTTCTGATTAAGGTGAATAACATGTACCTTGTAGTTCTGATTAATATGAATAACATGTACCTTGTAGTTCAGATGAACATGAATAACATGTACCTTGTAGTTCTGATTAACATGAATAACATGTACCTTGTAGTTCTGATTAAGATTAATAACATGTACCTTGTAGTTCTGATAGACATGAATAACATGCACCTTGTAGTTCTGATTAACATGAATAACATGTACCTTGTAGTTCTGATTAAGATGAATAACATGTACCTTGTAGTTCTGATTAACATGAATAACATGCACCTTGTAGTTCTGATTAACATGAATAACATGTACCTTGTAGTTCTGATGGACATGAATAACATGTACCTTGTAGTTCTGATGGACATGAATAACATGTACCTTGTAGTAGGGCTGGGCGATAAAACGATAACTATCGCGATAAATTATTTCCTCGAAATAAACATGAAACGTGGTCGCAAAGTTTTGATATATCGATTTTCCAAGCTTGGATATGAGCACACGCACTAACAACCAATCAGTGAAGGAGATGGCGACAGCGAAGGAGACCCGCGGTGCACCTATGGGTAGTAAACAAGGCTGGCTAGGATCATTAGCTTGCACGCCGCTATTTTATAGTTTACGTGCGGAGTGGGTGTGTGGCGTGAATTCTGAGGCCACGGTTAGAGTAGTGTGGGTATGCGGTGGACGTCGTTGCAATGTATTGGGGCGGAAGGGAGTATTTTAGGGTGATAGTTAGTACATTGTCATGGGATACACCGCTTGCTCTGGCTAACTGTTAGTTCCATTCTTATAATGCATAATGATCCAGTGGCGGTAGGTTGCCCCCTGGTGGAATATAATAATCTATGCACTGGTGCGTAGAAGAACTGCGTGGACTGATGACGACATCAACTCGAGACATTCGCAGCAGCAAAACAAGTCTATTAATAGCCCGTCCATCGGCGCCGGGCATAAGAAGTTAATTAAACTTGACAGAAATTATATCGACGATAATTATCGATATCGAGTTATATGAAAATAGTTTTATAATTTTATCGCGATAACGTTTTTGGCCATATCGCCCAGCCCTACCTTGTAGTTCTGATGAATATGAATAACATGCACCTTGTAGTTCTGATGAATATGAATAACATGTACCTTGTAGTTCTGATGGACATGAATAACATGCACCTTGTAGTTCTGATTAAGATGAATAACATGTACCTTGTAGTTCTGATTAATATGAATAACATGTACCTTGTAGTTCTGATTAACATGAATAACATGTACCTTGTAGTTCTGATTAATATGAATAACATGCACCTTGTAGTTCTGATTAATATGAATAACATGTACCTTGTAGTTCTGATTAACATGAATAACATGCACCTTGTAGTTCTGATTAAGATGAATAACATGTACCTTGTAGTTCTGATTAATATGAATAACATGCACCTTGTAGTTCTGATTAAGATGAATAACATGCAACTTGTAGTTCTGATTAAGATGAATAACATGTACCTTGTAGTTCTGATTAATATGAATAACATGCACCTTGTAGTTCTGATTAACATGAATAACATGTACCTTGTAGTTCTGATTAACATGAATAACATGTACCTTGTAGTTCTGATTAACATGAATAACATGTACCTTGTAGTTCTGATTAAGATTAATAACATGTACCTTGTAGTTCTGATTAACATGAATAACATGCACCTTGTAGTTCTGATTAATATGAATAACATGTACCTTGTAGTTCTGATTAACATGAATAACATGTACCTTGTAGTTCTGATTAAGATTAATAACATGTACCTTGTAGTTCTGATTAACATGAATAACATGTACCTTGTAGTTCTGATTAATATGAATAACATGTACCTTGTAGTTCTGATGGACATGAATAACATGTACCTTGTAGTTCTGATGGACATGAATAACATGTACCTTGTAGTTCTGATGGACATGAATAACATGTACCTTGTAGTTCTGATGGACATGAATAACATGTACCTTGTAGTAGGGCTGGGCGATAAAACGATAACTATCGCGATAAATTATTTCCTCGAAATAAACATGAAACGTGGTCGCAAAGTTTCGATATATCGATTTTCCAAGCTTGGATATGAGCACACGCACTAACAACCAATCAGTGAAGGAGATGGCGACAGCGAAGGAGACACGCGGTGCACCTCTGGGTAGTAAACAAGGCTGGCTAGGATCATTAGCTTGCACGCCGCTATTTTATAGTTTACGTGCGGAGTGGGTGTGTGGCGTGAATTCTGAGGCCACGGTTAGAGTAGTGTGGGTATGCGGTGGACGTCGTTGCAATGTATTGGGGCGGAAGGGAGTATTTTAGGGTGATAGTTAGTACATTGTCATGGGATACACCGCTTGCTCTGGCTAACTGTTAGTTCCATTCTTATAATGCATAATGATCCAGTGGCGGTAGGTTGCCCCCTGGTGGAATATAATAATCTATGCACTGGTGCGTAGAAGAACTGCGTGGACTGATGACGACATCAACTCGAGACATTCGCAGCAGCAAAACAAGTCTATTAATAGCCCGTCCATCGGCGCCGGGCATAAGAAGTTAATTAAACTTGACAGAAATTATATCGACGATAATTATCGATATCGAGTTATATGAAAATAATTTTATAATTTTATCGCGATAACGTTTTTGGCCATATCGCCCAGCCCTACCTTGTAGTTCTGATGAATATGAATAACATGCACCTTGTAGTTCTGATGAATATGAATAACATGTACCTTGTAGTTCTGATGGACATGAATAACATGTACCTTGTAGTTCTGATTAACATGAATAACATGTACCTTGTAGTTCTGATTAAGATGAATAACATGTACCTTGTAGTTCTGATTAAGATGAATAACATGTACCTTGTAGTTCTGATTAAGATGAATAACATGTACCTTGTAGTTCTGATTAAGATGAATAACATGTACCTTGTAGTTCTGATTAATATGAATAACATGTACCTTGTAGTTCTGATGGACATGAATAACATGTACCTTGTAGTTCTGATTAAGATGAATAACATGTACCTTGTAGTTCTGATTAAGATGAATAACATGTACCTTGTAGTTCTGATTAAGATGAATAACATGTACCTTGTAGTTCTGATGAATATGAATAACATGTACCTTGTAGTTCTGATGAATATGAATAACATGTACCTTGTAGTTCTGATGAATATGAATAACATGTACCTTGTAGTTCTGATGAATATGAATAACATGTCCCTTGTAGTTCTGATGAATATGAATAACATGTACCTTGTAGTTCTGATGGACATGAATAACATGTACCTTGTAGTTCTGATGAATATGAATAACATGTACCTTGTAGTTCTGATTAAGATGAATAACATGTACCTTGTAGTTCAGATTAAGATGAATAACATGTACCTTGTAGTTCTGATTAAGATGAATAACATGTACCTTGTAGTTCTGATTAAGATGAATAACATGTCCCTTGTAGTTCTGATGAATATGAATAACATGTACCTTGTAGTTCTGATGGACATGAATAACATGTACCTTGTAGTTCTGATGGACATGAATAACATGTACCTTGTAGTTCTGATTAAGATGAATAACATGTACCTTGTAGTTCTGATGGACATGAATAACATGTACCTTGTAGTTCTGATTAAGATGAATAACATGCACCTTGTAGTTCTGATGGACATGAATAACATGTACCTTGTAGTTCTGATTAAGATGAATAACATGCACCTTGTAGTTCTGATTAAGATGAATAACATGTACCTTGTAGTTCTGATTAAGATGAATAACATGTACCTTGTAGTTCTGATTAAGATGAATAACATGTACCTTGTAGTTCTGATTAAGATGAATAACATGTACCTTGTAGTTCTGATTAAGATGAATAACATGCACCTTGTAGTTCTGATTAAGATGAATAACATGCACCTTGTAGTTCTGATTAAGATGAATAACATGTACCTTGTAGTTCTGATTAAGATGAATAACATGTACCTTGTAGTTCTGATTAATATGAATAACATGCACCTTGTAGTTCTGATTAATATGAATAACATGTACCTTGTAGTTCTGATTAATATGAATAACATGTACCTTGTAGTTCTGATGGACATGAATAACATGCACCTTGTAGTTCTGATGAACATGAATAACATGTACCTTGTAGTTCTGATTAAGATGAATAACATGCACCTTGTAGTTCTGATTAAGGTGAATAACATGTACCTTGTAGTTCAGATGAACATGAATAACATGTCCCTTGTAGTTCTGATTAAGGTGAATAACATGTACCTTGTAGTTCTGATTAATATGAATAACATGCACCTTGTAGTTCTGATTAATATGAATAACATGCACCTTGTAGTTCTGATGAATATGAATAGCATGTACCTTGTAGTTCTGATTAATATGAATAACATGCACCTTGTAGTTCTGATTAAGATGAATAACATGTACCTTGTAGTTCTGATTAAGATGAATAACATGCACCTTGTAGTTCTGATTAAGGTGAATAACATGTACCTTGTAGTTCAGATGAACATGAATAACATGTCCCTTGTAGTTCTGATTAAGGTGAATAACATGTACCTTGTAGTTCAGATGAACATGAATAACATGTACCTTGTAGTTCTGATTAATATGAATAACATGCACCTTGTAGTTCAGATGAACATGAATAACATGTACCTTGTAGTTCTGATTAATATGAATAACATGCACCTTGTAGTTCTGATTAAGGTGAATAACATGTACCTTGTAGTTCTGATTAATATGAATAACATGTACCTTGTAGTTCAGATGAACATGAATAACATGTACCTTGTAGTTCTGATTAAGGTGAATAACATGTACCTTGTAGTTCAGATGAACATGAATAACATGTACCTTGTAGTTCTGATTAATATGAATAACATGTACCTTGTAGTTCTGATTAAGATTAATAACATGCACCTTGTAGTTCTGATTAATATGAATAACATGTACCTTGTAGTTCTGATGGACATGAATAACATGTACCTTGTAGTTCTGATTAAGATGAATAACATGTACCTTGTAGTTCTGATTAAGATGAATAACATGTACCTTGTAGTTCTGATTAACATGAATAACATGTACCTTGTAGTTCTGATTAAAAAGAATAACATGTACCTTGTAGTTCTGATTAAGATGAATAACATGTACCTTGTAGTTCTGATTAATATGAATAACATGTACCTTGTAGTTCTGATTAAGATGAATAACATGTACCTTGTAGTTCTGATTAATATGAATAACATGTACCTTGTAGTTCTGATTAAGATGAATAACATGTACCTTGTAGTTCTGATTAACATGAATAACATGCACCTTGTAGTTCTGATTAAGATGAATAACATGTACCTTGTAGTTCTGATGGACATGAATAACATGTACCTTGTAGTTCTGATTAATATGAATAACATGTACCTTGTAGTTCTGATTAATATGAATAACATGTACCTTGTAGTTCTGATTAACATGAATAACATGTACCTTGTAGTTCTGATGAATATGAATAACATGTACCTTGTAGTTCTGATTGGACTCGAAGTTGGACAGCGGGGTGTTGCAGGCGGTGGAGAAAGGCATGACCTTCACCCCCCGGTACACCAGCCCCTTGTCATATAGCTGCCTAAACACCCACCTGAGAACACACACAAACAGACCTGGGATCAGATTCACAGACGAGAATTAAGATGTTTTTGATTTTTTTTTGTATGCCACATGGTGAGGTGTAAGATACTAAGGTTTGTGATCAAAGTCAAAGTCAGCTTTATTGTCGCTTCTCATAATGTGCAAGACCATACAGAGAAATTAAATTACGTTTCCCCCCTTCCCACGGTGTATTTAAAAAAAAATAAGTATCTAATATAAACATAAAGTAACATATAGGACACTATAAACTTAAGAAACATATGGGACACAATGTTCATACACTATACAAGACTATATATACAGTATAAACAGTGGCTAAAAAATGTATGTATGATTGAAATAAATATAGGAGGTAAAAGAGACCTTGTTTAGTTTCGATTTAGTCTTTTTTGTTTTGTCTCGCCACTCAGTTACTCAGCCTCATAAGTTGGCGTGAGCAAAAAAAGCTAACTGGTTAGTGCTAGCTGGTTAGACTTATGTAAGCTATTTAATGTGTTCTATTGTGGTGGATCAATATAATGTAGCGATCCGTCATGCAGTAATGTAGGGAAGAAAGAGGAGTTTCCTTTTCTGTATGGTGCTTTATTTCCAGCTCAATATGGGGTTTTACAGGTTGATAATTCCCTTCTCATACACAACACCGCTGCCTACCTGCTAATGCGCTAGCTTCACAACAACAACGTAACAGGCGGTCCGTCCTCCCACATCTCCCGGGGGGAAACAACACCGCCAGCATAACAGTGGTGCCCCTAAGACCATACAACTAGAGCGACACACACCCACGGAACGATGTGTTGGGGATAAGGGTTCCGCACGGACAATTATGTTTGTTACTTTCCTGTCTGCAAGAGTTCCTGTTAGCTAGCAAGTAGCAAGTAAAATTGAACTTGAATAAACTTTTAGCAAGATTTTATTTTGCAAACTACATTTTGTCTCGTCGTTTTCAGTCAACGACGTAGCGTGAATAATTTCGCCACGTTAGTGTCACATGATCTCCATTAACGTGACGTCTCGTCTCGTTTTCGTCGGGGGGGGGGGGGGGGGGGGAAGCTTCGTTGACGACCATTATTTTAGTCATAATTTTCGTTGACTAAATGAACACTGCCCCTGGGTGACATCATAGTGAGCTTTGTGGGCTCCTTACCAGACGGTCTCCATGAACCAGGGGTACAGAGTCTTATAGTCGTTCTTGAAGTCGATCCATCGGCCCATCCTCGTCACGGAGATCTAGAGGAACCAAAGACAACCATTTAAAAATACAGAGGCCAGCGTGACGACGTCCCTAATACTGCACAGTGACCGCGTGGTTTCAGAACCTTATCATTTGTATGAATTTCCCTGGCGGCACGGTAGATGTGAGGACACATTAGCTGTACTATGTGGATAGGAACTACCCCCCCTCTTATCTTTTTAAACACCGACTCACCTCCCATTCGTTGGAGTATCTCATGACTATATCCCTGCACTGTCGGTTGTACTCAGCGATGCCCATCTTGGCCACGTCCGCGGGTCCCTTAATGTCCAGAGCCTTATCGATCTCGTACTCCTGAAACACACGTGAGAAGAATACAGTTAGCCGGAGTGAACTACAGACAGAGGAGAGCAGACCTCTAGTGAACTACAGACTACAGACACAGAGGAGAGCAGACCTCTAGTGAACTACAGACACAGAGGAGAGCAGACCTCTAGTGAACTACAGACACAGAGGAGACCTCTAGTGAACTACAGACACAGAGGAGACCTCTAGTGAACTACAGACACAGAGGAGAGCAGACCTCTAGTGAACTACAGACACAGAGGAGAGCAGACCTCTAGTGAACTACAGACACAGAGGAGAGCAGACCTCTAGTGAACTACAGACACAGAGGAGAGCAGACCTCTAGTGAACTACAGACACAGGAGAGCAGACCTCTAGTGAACTACAGACACAGAGGAGAGCAGACCTCTAGTGAACTACAGACACAGAGGAGCAGACCTCTAGTGAACTACAGACACAGAGCAGACCTCTAGTGAACTACAGACACAGAGCAGACCTCTAGTGAACTACAGACACAGAGGAGACCTCTAGTGAACTACAGACACAGAGGAGACCTCTAGTGAACTACAGACACAGAGCAGACCTCTAGTGAACTACAGACACAGAGCAGACCTCTAGTGAACTACAGACAGAGAGCAGACCTCTAGTGAACTACAGACACAGAGCAGACCTCTAGTGAACTACAGACACAGAGCAGACCTCTAGTGAACTACAGACACAGAGCAGACCTCTAGTGAACTACAGACACAGAGCAGACCTCTAGTGAACTACAGACACAGAGGAGACCTCTAGTGAACTACAGACACAGAGGAGACCTCTAGTGAACTACAGACACAGAGCAGACCTCTAGTGAACTACAGACACAGAGCAGACCTCTAGTGAACTACAGACAGAGGAGACCTCTAGTGAACTACAGACACAGAGCAGGTCTCTAGTGAACTACAGACACAGAGGAGAGCTCTAGTGAACTACAGACACAGAGGAGAGCTCTAGTGAACTACAGACACAGAGCAGACCTCTAGTGAACTACAGACACAGAGCAGACCTCTAGTGAACTACAGACACAGAGCAGACCTCTAGTGAACTACAGACACAGAGGAGACCTCTAGTGAACTACAGACAGAGGAGACCTCTAGTGAACTACAGACACAGAGCAGACCTCTAGTGAACTACAGACACAGAGCAGACCTCTAGTGAACTACAGACACAGAGCAGACCTCTAGTGAACTACAGACAGAGGAGACCTCTAGTGAACTACAGACACAGAGCAGACCTCTAGTGAACTACAGACACAGAGGAGACCTCTAGTGAACTACAGACACAGAGCAGACCTCTAGTGAACTACAGACACAGAGCAGACCTCTAGTGAACTACAGACACAGAGCAGACCTCTAGTGAACTACAGACACAGAGCAGACCTCTAGTGAACTACAGACACAGAGGAGACCTCTAGTGAACTACAGACACAGAGGAGAGCAGACCTCTAGTGAACTACAGACACAGAGGAGAGCAGACCTCTAGTGAACTAGACACAGAGGAGAGCAGACCTCTAGTGAACTACAGACACAGAGGAGACCTCTAGTGAACTACAGACACAGAGCAGACCTCTAGTGAACTACAGACACAGAGCAGACCTCTAGTGAACTACAGACACAGAGCAGACCTCTAGTGAACTACAGACACAGAGCAGACCTCTAGTGAACTACAGACACAGAACAGACCTCTAGTGAACTACAGACACAGAGCAGACCTCTAGTGAACTACAGACACAGAGCAGACCTCTAGTGAACTACAGACACAGAGCAGGTCTCTAGTGAACTACAGACAGAGAGCAGACCTCTAGTGAACTACAGACACAGAGCAGACCTCTAGTGAACTACAGACACAGAGGAGAGCAGACCTCTAGTGAACTACAGACACAGAGGAGACCTCTAGTGAACTACAGACACAGAGGAGAGCAGCCCTCTAGTGAACTACAGACACAGAGGAGAGCAGACCTCTAGTGAACTACAGACACAGAGCAGACCTCTAGTGAACTACAGACACAGAGCAGACCTCTAGTGAACTACAGACACAGAGGAGAGCAGACCTCTAGTGAACTACAGACACAGAGGAGAGCAGACCTCTAGTGAACTACAGACACAGAGGAGAGCAGACCTCTAGTAAACTACAGACACAGAGCAGACCTCTAGTGAACTACAGACACAGAGCAGACCTCTAGTGAACTACAGACACAGAGCAGACATCTAGTGAACTACAGACACACAGGAGAGCAGACCTCTGGTGAACTACAGACACAGAGCAGACCTCTAGTGAACTACAGACACAGAGCAGACCTCTAGTGAACTACAGACACAGAGGAGACCTCTAGTGAACTACAGACACAGAGCAGACCTCTAGTGAACTACAGACACAGAGGAGAGCAGACCTCTAGTGAACTACAGACACAGAGAGCAGACCTCTAGTGAACTACAGACACAGAGCAGACCTCTAGTGAACTACAGACACAGAGGAGACCTCTAGTGAACTACAGACACAGAGCAGACCTCTAGTGAACTACAGACACAGAGCAGACCTCTAGTGAACTACAGACACAGAGCAGACCTCTAGTGAACTACAGACACAGAGCAGACCTCTAGTGAACTACAGACACAGAGGAGACCTCTAGTGAACTACAGACACAGAGCAGACCTCTAGTGAACTACAGACACAGAGAGCAGACCTCTAGTGAACTACAGACACAGAGCAGACCTCTAGTGAACTACAGACACAGAGCAGACCTCTAGTGAACTACAGACACAGAGCAGACCTCTAGTGAACTACAGACACAGAGCAGACCTCTAGTGAACTACAGACACAGAGCAGACCTCTAGTGAACTACAGACACAGAGCAGACTTCTAGTGAACTACAGACACAGAGCAGACCTCTAGTGAACTACAGACACAGAGCAGACCTCTAGTGAACTACAGACACAGAGCAGACTTCTAGTGAACTACAGACACAGAGCAGACCTCTAGTGAACTACAGACACAGAGGAGAGCAGACCTCTAGTGAACTACAGACACAGAGGAGACCTCTAGTGAACTACAGACACAGAGAGCAGACCTCTAGTGAACTACAGACACAGAGGAGACCTCTAGTGAACTACAGACACAGAGGAGACCTCTAGTGAACTACAGACACAGAGCAGGTCTCTAGTGAACTACAGACACAGAGCAGGTCTCTAGTGAACTAGACACAGAGCAGACCTCTAGTGAACTACAGACACAGGAGACCTCTAGTGAACTACAGACACAGAGCAGGTCTCTAGTGAACTACAGACACAGAGCAGGTCTCTAGTGAACTACAGACACAGAGCAGACCTCTAGTGAACTACAGACACAGAGCAGGTCTCTAGTGAACTACAGACACAGAGCAGACCTCTAGTGAACTACAGACACAGAGCAGACCTCTAGTGAACTACAGACACAGAGCAGACCTCTAGTGAACTACAGACACAGAGCAGGTCTCTAGTGAACTACAGACACAGAGCAGGTCTCTAGTGAACTACAGACACAGAGCAGACCTCTAGTGAACTACAGACACAGAGCAGACCTCTAGTGAACTACAGACACAGAGCAGACCTCTAGTGAACTACAGACACAGAGCAGACCTCTAGTGAACTACAGACACAGAGGAGACCTCTAGTGAACTACAGACACAGAGCAGACCTCTAGTGAACTACAGACACAGAGGAGAGCAGACATCTAGTGAACTACAGACAGAGCAGACCTCTAGTGAACTACAGACACAGAGGAGACCTCTAGTGAACTACAGACACAGAGGAGAGCAGACCTCTAGTGAACTACAGACACAGAGCAGACCTCTAGTGAACTACAGACACAGAGCAGACCTCTAGTGAACTACAGACACAGAGGAGACCTCTAGTGAACTACAGACACAGAGCAGACCTCTAGTGAACTACAGACACAGAGCAGACCTCTAGTGAACTACAGACACAGAGGAGAGCAGACCTCTAGTGAACTACAGACACAGAGCAGACCTCTAGTGAACTACAGACACAGAGGAGACCTCTAGTGAACTACAGACACAGAGCAGACCTCTAGTGAACTACAGACACAGAGCAGACCTCTAGTGAACTACAGACACAGAGCAGACCTCTAGTGAACTACAGACACAGAGCAGACCTCTAGTGAACTACAGACACAGAGCAGACCTCTAGTGAACTACAGACACAGAGGAGACCTCTAGTGAACTACAGACACAGAGCAGACCTCTAGTGAACTACAGACACAGAGCAGACCTCTAGTGAACTACAGACACAGAGCAGACCTCTAGTGAACTACAGACACAGAGGAGACCTCTAGTGAACTACAGACACAGAGGAGGTCTCTAGTGAACTACAGACAGAGGAGACCTCTAGTGAACTACAGACACAGAGGAGGTCTCTAGTGAACTACAGACACAGAGCAGACCTCTAGTGAACTACAGACGGTAGTATAAACAGACAGCTTACCACGGGCAGACCGTGGCAGTCCCAGCCGAAGCGTCGGTCCACGTGGAAGCCGCTCTGGTGAGCGAAGCGCGTGACGATGTCCTTAATGGTGCCGGCCAGGATGTGGCCATAGTGGGGCAGCCCCGTGGCGAAGGGAGGCCCGTCGTAGAAGGTGTACCTGGAGGGGGGGGGGGGGGGGGGGGGGGGGGGGGAGCATTTAGTAGAAGAAGGCGACTCGTTGTCAATTCACACACGGCGCAATGGAGATTTGTCCTTTTTCCACATAAACCTCCTAAATTCTTGAATGAATGAAGTTTATTTTTCGGTCTTGTTTACAGACGGATCAAACACACCCCCGTGTGGACTTACAGAAGGAAAAGAAGAAAGAAAGAAAAAAATATCACAAATGTACATATATATATATATTCAAGGCAAGCTCGACACACAAAATCAACGACCGAAAAAAAGGAATAGGCTGAAGCACATGCTTATTTTTTGCCTATCCTTTACAAATTCTTAAAAACGAAATACCATATAAGAAAGAAAAACTTTAAATATGCTGCAAGATATAATTTTTTGAAAGAAAAAAACAAATGTTTGATGTTTTACTCAAAACTGTACTCCTGGATTATTTTATCCTTCAGGGCCTTTTTAAATCTCCCCTGAGAGGTGCACAACTTCCACCCGTCACTCAGGCTGTTCCACAATTTAACTCCCAAAATTGAAACACATCTAGCTTTTACATTAGTTCTTACCTTTTTACATGTTTTAAGAACATATAACCCTCTTAACCGTTTCACTGCCACACGACAGAGAAGGTTAGCCCTTTACTATCGCACAACCGACGGTGATGCTCCATCATTAGCATCATTAGCTCCGCGGACTAAGTGTGATAGTAAAAGGGCTAACCTTCTGTGTTGTCGCAGTGAAAGGGTTAACCGGCTGCCGTGTGGCAGTGAAAGGGTTAAATTATACTTTCCTTCTCTTGGTTGAAAGAGACATTGAATACAAACTGGTAAACGCATATACAGCCTGTATAACACAGGTGCATCTCAATACATTTGAATATTGAGGACATATATCGGCTAACTCCAGGCTGCGTTGATTGATGCAAAAGGAGGCCCGGCCAAGTATTGAGTGCATATACTTCAGTAGGCCGACATTTCTGTAATATATATATATATATAATGTAATATTCAAATGTTCTCAGATACTGAATTTTGGGTTTACATTAGCTGTAAGACATAATCAGATTTTCAAGAAATAAAGGCTTGAATTATTTCACTCTGTGTGTGTAATGAATCTATATAATATATGATTTTCACTTTTAGAATTTAATTACTGAAATAAATAAACTTTTCCTGGATATTCAAATGTATTGAGGTGCACCTGTAAACAGTAGCTCTCTGTGTGAGCAGTGTCTTGCTCAAGGCCACGTTGGCAGAGGTGGGTGACTGGGTACTGTAGCTTTAATCTGTCTATGTAAACATTTAATCGGTCTATAACTGGTTTGGACTTACTGTACTTGGGCCTGTTTGAATCAGAATAAAGTGTGTCGACTGTAGACCTACTTGGGCCTGTTTGAATCAGAATAAAGTGTGTCGACTGTAGACCTACTTGGGCCTGTTTGAATCAGAATAAAGTGTGTCGACTGTAGACCTACTTGGGCCTGTTTGAATCAGAATAAAGTGTGTCGACTGTAGACCTACTTGGGCCTGTTTGAATCAGAATAAAGTGTGTCGACTGTAGACCTACTTGGGCCTGTTTGAAGCAGAATAAAAGTGTGTAGACTGTAGACCTACTTGGGCCTGTTCTTGGACTGTTTGAGACACTCCTGGAAGCAGTCGTTCTCCTTCCAGAACTTCAGAATCTTCTCCTCCTCGGAGGGAAAGTTGATGGACTCAGGAACCGGCTCCACCATGTCAACTATAGAGCAGAGAGAAAGTAAACATCTGTGGTATGGTATGGTATGGTATGGTTTATTCTTAATCCCCAAGGGGAAACATGGTTTGCCACCAGAGCAAATACACAAACAAGAAACAATAACATACAGTACAAGTTACATAACAGTAAAAATAAAAGAAGAGAGCCTCTCAACACAGAGCTAGTGGTGTTCGTTAAAGGATTTAACCGCAGCAGGAACAAAGGACCTTCTCAATAGCTCAGTAGAGCACCGAGGCATCAAACACCACTAAAATCACTAAATGAGCTTCGCAGAGCATCAAATATATTGTACAGAGGGCGGCTGATTGGCGCAGTGGGCAAGGCGCTCGCCACTAACACAGGAGACGCTGGGTTCGAGCAACAAAGACATCCAAATGGTTTATTTCTCTTCCACAGCGAAGTCTTTCTTTACAGAAGTGATCCTAAAAGCTATTTTCCTAAACTAACGAAATATTCACGTCACTACTACAAGGTAAGAAAACTGTATTTTCCCAGTCTCCAAAATCGCCGCCGACTCAACACATGACAAAATTCCTCCACACCTGAAAGCCGTAAAACTCAACTTGCCGGCTCTTTCCACAGCAAACCGGTAGGCAAAGCACCCTGGTATAGAAATGCAGGCTTCAATCTATGTTGTTTAGTCTATCTGTTCAGTACTGTTCAATAATTTACAAAAGATTGTATAACATTTTTAATAAAGACAGCTTTGTGAAGGATGTTAAAAATCTATGTTGGTCAAAGGTGTTGAGGGAAAAAAAATCCTGAAAAATCTCTATGGGAATTTGATACCATTTTATGCCACTTGTTGACAAACATGCACCAGTGAGAAAGTTTACCGTCAGAAGAGTCAGAACACCATGGTTGGATGATGAACTAAAAGAATATATGATAGAACGTAATCGAGCTAAATTAATAGCAAATACATCAGGTTATAAATCAGACTGGGAGGTATATTGTAAATTAGGAAATGTTGTTACAAAATGTAATAAAAAGAAGAAATTGTATTATGAAAATAGGTTTAATTATATAAAAAATGTCAGTAAATTATTATGGAATACTCTAAATGAAATAATGGGCAGTAGGGGTGTAACGGTACGCGGATACGTACTGTACCGCCTCAATGTGGTCCTCCGGTACAGTACGGGCTGTGCACCGAGCGATTGCAACGGTATGGAACCTTTTTTTGCTGAACTTAAATCCCCCCGGCCCTAATATAACGTGCATAACCGGATGTTGTTTGTTCATTCCACGCAGCGCGCAGCTACACTGAACGAGAGCTGTAATTCAGCATAGCATATTAGCCTTAGTATGGCGAGTCAATACTAACTGACAAGCCAGTTATTGTTCAACTTTATTGCGAACTGTATCACGCATTTGAAACGGCATCACGCAAATGTGAATATCACTGTCTGGTACTACACGGAAGAAACATATCCTAGTGCAAACCCAGCTCCCCGTTGCAATCCGTTGCATTCAAGCAGCATCTCGCTATTAATTCACACCGGGCCAAAGCAATAACAAGCGCCATATGTGTTTTTATAACAGCAGATCTGCGACCATACTCCGTTGTCGAGAACACTGGGTTTAAGCTCATGTTAAAAGTAATATAGCCCGCTACCTAGTTCCCAGTAGTATTGAGCTGTACTGTACTGTACCCATTCTGCAATCTGTTAATAAAGTTTTCATTCATTCATTCATTCATCCCTCTCGTCATTAGGGGGACCCTGATGTAAACAAGACAAACGTCTTTCTCTGGTCTGCATCCCCTTAACAATTGTGTGTATTGAGCCGTACTGTATTGTACACATTCTGCAATCTGTTAAATAAAGTGTTTCATTCATTCCGTATTTCAGCCAGCAAGTCATACCACCAGCCAGCGTTTCCGTTAGCCGGTAATTACCGGTATTTGACTGGCAAAATCTGTTGAAGTCCGACAAATTTAATCTCTCCGGTCATAGTGTCCGGTGAAAATAGTTCCCTCTGGGCACAGTTTGATTATTTGAATTGTATTTGGATGGGCTGGAGTTGGGTGGCCTATGCGATGAACGAAACAATCATTGCGTTTGTTGTCGTTGCATCGCCAAGCAGCCGGTCTGGTAATGACGACGCTGTGTCAGTGAGAGCTTGCTGCTGGATTTGCGGAAGGCATGCAGCTGCAGACCCACAGAACCCACCAGCTTTGCTGGCACAGTGCGGTCCCCAGACCTGGAAAGCTGCTCTGCGGGCCTGCAGCTGGATGCTTCTTGCAAACTAACTGCGGCCGGCTCGCGCTGATATTGTTGGACCGGCTGCTTGGTGGAGCAACGATGAAACGAATGTAATGAATCGTTCGTCGCATGGGCTATTTAATTTTGGCCTGTTTTGGTACGGTTCGGGTGGTCAAGTTGTGCTTGGAGGGAGTTGTTTTCACCGGACATTATGACCAGCACCAAGTCGTTGGGAGGTGGAGATATACATCACGCAAACCCACGATAATGTTGCCGTCTCTCTGCCAAATTTCTCAGTTCTTCGCTTGATATAATTAATACAAATGTCCAATATAACGGAATTTGTTAGCTCATAAAAATGTGATTATAACAGACTGCTGTTTAGTGTCGGACCGACTGCCCACATACACGGTCTATTTTATTTCAAGTCAGCAGCAGCACGGAGTATCGAGGGACTTATTTTATTTGGAATATATTAATGACTGTATACGCAAAAGTAGTCTAGTTTTAAGTAATAATATTATAAATCTACATGACATTCTTTATATAGCCTGCCTATCAATTGTTTTAAAGCTCAATAAACTATGACCGGAATTAATCTCATTTGTCCGGTAGATTGAAATCTTGCAGGTCACGGAGACCGGCAACAATTTTTTCTAACGGAAACCCTGCCACCAGCTCTGTATAAACTAGGGCTCCCCTTCCATGACTGTGATGCAAGCCCTGCCCCTGTATTCAAGCATCACAGTCATGAAAGGGGTTATGTATAAACAAGCACATGCTACAGTTGTCCACGACTTATCCTCCAAGGCATCTGCTATATAATAATCTTCAGATTTACTTAAGTGTTATTAGTAGGGTACTGACTATCTGTATGTCATGTATGTCATATATGTCCTGATGAATTGAAAATGGGGGACCCTGATGTAAACAAGACGAAAGTCTTTCTCTGGTCTGCATCCCCTTAACAATTGTGTGTATTGAGCTGTACTGTATTGTACCCATTCTGCAATCTGTTAATAAAGTTTTCAATCAATCAATCAATCACAGCAGTAAGCATTAGTTTGCTCAGTCAATTATGGCCAATCCGTTTTATATTCTTTAATACAGTTAAATAAATAGATAAATGAAGCAATTTTTTTATACAGTACAGCTCAATACATACAATTGTTAAGGGGGTGCAGACCAGAGAAAGACTTTCGTCTTGTTTACATCAGGGTCCCCCATTTTCAATTGATCATAAAGGTGCACAAACATTGTGCTTTCAGACGTGAGAGAAGCTCTGTCACTCTGCCAGCAGCAACATAACAGTAATGACGCCTCCTTGTTGTTAGCTAGCAGGCTAAGTTATTCTAGCCGGTTAAAACAGTCATTAGGCTGTCGCTAATGTCACGTTAGCCCAATTTCGGAACAACTTTTATGGATATGTTCCTGAATGGCGGGGTTCCTATTCGAGAATATATACCACTGCATATTACAAAATACAACTGTGTAAACAAACCTAATATTTATTTAATATGACACTCACATGTGTTAGTCGCCGGCTGCCAAACAGAGGGAGACACGGGACGGGAAGTGACGCAGACAGCGTCAGAGAGCAGCGACGGAAGTAGACGAGAGGGAAGGCAGGACGCCTGTTACCATCCATAGCCTGTTACTGTTCCGCAACCGTTCCTACTTCCGGGGTAGGCCTGATTGGCCGCGACGGCCACGTGACCAGGCGCGGCCACGCCCCGCGGCAAAGGCCGCTGTGTTGACGCTAGGCTGCTGTGTTTCCTGGTTGTCGCGCCGCGGTAGTTGATTGATTGATTGATTGAAAAGTTTATTAACAGATTGCAGAATGGGTACAGTACAGTACAGCTCAATACATACAATTGTTAAGAGGATGCAGACCTGAGAAAGACTTTCGTCTTGTTTCCATCAGGGTCCCCCATTTTCAATTCATCATATACAGTGGTGCAGTCCTAATATGGGAACTGGTAACACGTCACGCCACGTGCACGCGCGGGTACGTGCATGCGCACAGAACTGATTTATACACACACGCACACACACACACAAGCGCATATACGCAAGTGCAATCTTTCTATCATACAAGCTCTTCTTGCTCTCTATTTGTGTGAATGTGCGCGTGGAAAGCTGGCGCGCAGCACAGACGCTTGATTCAATATCATAAGCAGGTAGACCCCCATCACGAATTCCGAGCCACATTAGTATTCACCTCCACTGCCTGTGTCACACAGAATGAAGGGGGAGATGCATTCAGATAGCCAACACCCAGACACTTAGTCTACCTGCGCTTTTTGTTATGTAAAACGGTGGCCGGGTACTAGTCACAACGAATGGATACAGCGCATTTTTGTGTGCGCGTACACGCGAGTACACATCCGTGCGCGATCGCGCATACTTCTGCCTCAGTGATCTGGTAACACGGCGTGTAACCGGGTGTGACCGCGACTGCACCACTGATCATATGACACACATGACATACAGATAGACAGTACTGCTACATCTATACATTTATGACATACCAGATTTTCAAATACAGTACTGTTTGTGATATTAAAAAAATCCAGAAGAAGAGTATATACATTTGACATAGAAACTGTGCATTGGGGGAGGTTGGGTAGGTGGGGTGGGGCTGTACATTGGAGGTGGGGGGGGGGGGGGGGGGTTGGTAGGGGGGGGGGACACTGTACATTGGAATACTGACATACATTTGACATGGAAACTGTACATTGGAGGAGGTTGGGTAGGTGGGGTGGGGTTGGGTGGGGCTGTACATTGGAATACTGACAAAGCCATGCTTGGTCTTTATTGTACAACTGGGTTAGGACATTTGTAGGGGCCAGTTTTGAATTGCAGTCTCCCGTAGATGTTCTTTGAGAGTGTTTTTGAAGGTGGGTAGTGATTTACATTCCTTTACAGCTTTGGGTAGGGCGTTCCACATTGTTGTGGCATAATTGCGAAACGTGTTTAGTCCCTTGTTTGAGCCGAATCTGGGTTTTACATGATTTGTGGAGCTCCCTCTGGTGTTGTGATCGTGGTATTCACTGACCTTTGGGAAGTATTTTGACATGTACATGGGTACCTTGGTCGTGTAGTGTATCTTGTAGACCAGGCCCATTGCAAGTTGCTGTACTCTGTTGTCTACTCTAAGCCATCCTAGGTTGGCAAAGTGTGCAGGGGTGAGGTGGGTTCTAGGAGTCAGGTCAAGCAGTAGTCTGACTAGTTTGTTTTGAGATGTTTGTAATTTGGTTTTTAGTGCCTTTGAGGTGCTTTGGTACCATGAGGTGCAAGCATAGTCGTAGTACCCTTGAATGAGTGCTCCTGCCAGAGTCTTCAGGGTATTCTTGTTTACCAGGGAGGAGATCCGGTACAAGAATCGAGTTCGTTGATTGACTTTTTTTATTACATTGGATGCGATTTTGTCACAGGAAAGATTAGCCTCTAGGATGGAACCCAGGTAGGTAATTTCATCTTTCCTTGTGACAATATTGTCACCCACTGTAACTGAGAAGCCGTCTGTTTTGCTGAGTTTGTTATTTGAACCGAAGAGAATGGACTCTGTTTTGCCCATGTGTAATGATAGTTTGTTGTCGGCGAGCCATATGCAGATTTTGCCTAGTTCCGAGCTGAGGGTTTTTTCAACCTGTAACTTGTTCTTGTCAGAGACCAGCAGGGCTGAGTCGTCCGCAAACAGGAGCAAGTTGCAGTCACAAGCTGACGACATGTCATTTGCATAAATTAGGAACAGTAGTGGTCCTAGTATGCTTCC
Source organism: Notolepis coatsorum (assembly GCF_963971535.1). Taxonomy (NCBI): domain Eukaryota; kingdom Metazoa; phylum Chordata; class Actinopteri; order Aulopiformes; family Paralepididae; genus Notolepis; species Notolepis coatsorum. Next base: position 184,849,712 of record NC_140170.1, read on the forward strand.
TTGTGGAAGCATAGTCAGTTCCTAGTCAGTTAGTTCTGTGTTCCGTGTTGCAATAAACGTTCAACGATGTCAACAAAACGGTATCTTATTACGGCTTTCCTCCCGACGACAAAGAGAAGAGAAGGTGGCTGAAGCCTGAAGTTGATACAGTAAGTTTGATCGCGGTCTCGTGACCAGAATACAAAACATTACCTGTTGTTATTGTTAAGTCGCTATCTTGTGATAGTAACATGGTCGTTCTTAATGTAGCCTACTGTATATATCCACATGTGTTTGTACATATAACTGCATATATCCTTTTACATATCTGTAGATACTACGCTATCTATATCTGTACATATCCCTTACCTACTCTTACTAGTTACGCTGCTGGCCAGTATGACTACCATAGTGTCTTTATACCTACTGCATCAATGTACATAATAATACTACAACTCTGTACATACATATGATCTGATTAGCATTATTACTCAGTAGTACTGATTTATATATTTTAAACAATATAATGAATTAAGGTTTTGTTTTGTCACATAAGGTACGCGTACATTACAGTGAAACACTTGGTTCTGAACACAACCCCCTCCAATGTACAGTAAATTACCAAGTATGGTCTTGTCAATAATCCAATGTACAGTTTTGTTTGTACAGTTGTACAGTGTCGCCCACCCACCCCTCCTACCCAACCCCCCCCCCCACTCCTATCCAACCCCCCCCCCCCCCCCCCCCCCCACCCCCACCACCTCCAATGTACAGTCCCCCCCCACCCCCCCCTACCCAATCCAATGTACAGTTTCTACTCAAATGTATATACTTTTTTTTTCTGGACTCTT
>NC_140170.1:184850741-184923241 GCF_963971535.1 Notolepis coatsorum
CAATGTACAGTCCCCCCCCAACCCCCCCCTACCCAATCCAATGTACAGTTTCTACGTCAAATGTATATACTTTTTTTTTCTGGACTCTTTTTGTATCACAAACAGTACTGTATTTGCAAATCTGATATGTCATAAATGTATAGATGTAGCAGTACTGTCTATCTGTATGTCATGTATGTCATATATGTTATGATGAATTGAAAATGGGGGACCCTGATGTAAACAAGACGAAAGTCTTTCTCTGGTCTGCATCCCCTTAACAATTGTATGTATTGAGCTGTACTGTACTGTACCCATTCTGCAATCTGTTAATAAACTTTTCAATCAATCAATCAATCAATCAATCTTTTTGCAGTGTTAAGTGATCATTATATGATATTCTGTACCCGCAAAAAACTAAAACAAAAGGCTGGCTGCCACAAAACAGTCACATCTAGAGACCTCAAAACCTACTCTAGCAAGGCCTTCAACCTTGAACTGGAGAGTCTGGACTGGTCAGATGAACTCAATGGTACACTGGTTGAAGAAACATGGCTTGGTTTCAAAACCAAATTCTCAACAATACTAAACGACATGGCCCCCCTAAGAACCACCAGGGTAAAAAATCGCGCTGAGCCGTGGATGCACTCCGACATACTGGCCGCTATGAAAACCAGAGACAAAAAATGCTCTGAGTTTCGTAAAAGTCAGTCAAAGCTTACTAAAAGCACGAGCAGTGAACTCCAAGCCCACGTGACTGAACTCAAACTAGAAAGAAACAGACTAAGAAACGACGTAAACTCCATGATCAAAACTGCAAAAAAGAATTTCATCAATGACAAAACTGAGGAAAACAAAAACAAACCACGTGAACTTTGGAAATTACTCAATAATCAACTAGGATGCAGTAAAAAACTTAAAACCAGATTCTCAAACATAAACATAAAAACGGACAACACGCTCATCACAGACAAGCTGGATGTAGCCAATTACTTAAACATTTTCTTCACAAACATAGCCACAACACTGGTAAACAAACTACCCTCCCACTCAGGGCTTTATGGGGTAGAACACATAGTAGCTTACTACAAAAACCTAGGGGTCCGCAAGGACGACTTCAAGCTGGAAATGGTAACAACAGATGAGGTACTCAATAAACTGAGCGCCCTCCAACCTAACAAGGCCACTGGCCATGACAACATCCCCTCCAAATTCCTCAGAGACTCAGCAGCCGCCATCACCCCAATCATCACACACATAATAAACCTCTCCATAAAACAGGGACACGTCCCCAAGGACTTCAAAATTGCGAGGGTGACCCCTCTGCACAAAAAGGGCAGCAAATTAGACCCAGGCAACTACCGCCCTGTTTCTATTCTCACCTTCATCTCGAAAGTCATGGAAAAAATAGTCTACGAACAGGTCGAAAAGTACCTAGCGGAAAAAAATCTAATCTACGAATTCCAATCTGGCTTCAGAACATCCCACTCCACTGACACATGCCTTCTCTATTTGAATGACCACATCAAACAAGAGGTGGACGCAGGCAAATACTGCGGCATGGTCATGCTGGACCTACAAAAGGCCTTTGACATGGTCAATCACTCCATTCTGATTGACAAGCTAAAAGCAATTGGTTTTGATAGTCTATCAGTGAGCTGGATGCAATCCTACCTTGAGGGGAGGGAACAGATGGTGGAGGTAAACGGTACCCTATCCCCCCCCCTCACAGTGAGCTGTGGTGTTCCACAAGGAAGCATACTAGGACCGCTACTGTTCCTAATTTATGCAAATGACATGTCGTCAGCTTGTGACTGCAACTTGTTCCTGTTTGCGGACGACTCAGCCCTGCTGGTCTCTGACAAGAACAAGTTACAGGTTGAAAAAACCTCAGCTCGGAACTAGGCAGAATCTGCATATGGCTCGCTGATAACAAACTATCATTACACATGGGCAAAACAGAGTCCATTCTCTTCGGTTCAAATAACAAACTCAGCAAGACCGACGGCTTCTCAGTTACAGTGGGTGACAATATTGTCACAAGGAAAGATGAAATTACCTACCTGGGTTCCATCCTAGAGGCTAATCTCTCCTGTGACAAAATGGCATCCAATGTAATAAAAAAAGTCAACCAACGAACTCGATTCTTGTACGGATCTCCTCTCTGGTAAACAAGAATACCCTGAAGACTCTAGCAGGAGCACTCATTCAAGGGTACTACGACTATGCTTGCACCTCATGGTACCAAAGCACCTCAAAGGCGCTAAAAACAAAATTACAAACATCTCAAAACAAACTGGTCAGACTACTGCTTGACCTTACTCCTAGAACCCACCTCACCCCTGCCCACTTTGACAACCTAGGATGGCTTAGAGTAGACGACAGAGTACAGCAACTTGCAATGGGCCTGGTCTACAAGATACACTACACGACCAAGGTACCCATGTACATGACTAAATACTTCCCAAAGGTCAGTGAATACCACGATCACAACACCAGAGGGAGCTCCACAAATCATGTTAAACCCAGATTCGGCTCAAACAAGGGACTAAACACGTTTCGCAATTATGCCACATCAATGTGGAACGCCCTACCCAAAGCTGTAAAGGAATGTGAATCACTACCCACTTTCAAAACACTCTCAAAAAACACCTAAGGGAGACTGCAACTCGAAACTGGCCCCTGTAAATGTCCGAACACAACCCCCGCCAATGTACAGTAAATTACCAAGTATGGTCTTGTCAATAATCCAATGTACAGTGTTGTTTGTACAGTTGTACAGTGTCCCCCACCCACCCCTCCTACCCACCCCCCCCCCCACACTCCTACCCAACCCCCCCCCCCCCCACTCCTACCCACCCCCCCCCCCCCCCCCCAACCACCTCCAATGTACAGTCCCACCCCCACCTACCCAATCCAATGTACAGTTTCTACGCCTAATGTATATACTCTTTTCTTTCTGGACTCTTTTTGTATCACAAATACAGTACTGTAATTGCAAATCTGGTATGTCATAAATGTATAGATGTAGCAGTACTGTCTATCTGTATGTCATGTATGTCATATATGTTACGATGAATTGGAAATGGGGGACCCTGGTGTAAACAAGACGAAAGTCTTTCTCTGGTCTGCATCCCCCTAACAATTGTATGTATCGAGCTGTACTGCACTGTACCCATTCTGCAATCTGTTAATAAAGTTTTCATTCATTCATTCATTCACGTTAGATTGTGCATGGCTTTTACATTGAAAAATTTACTTGTCACGTGGTTCCGTTCTCCATTCTTCACATCAAAAACGAAAAACGAACTATCAAAACGTACACGGCCCATTATTGACTTTGGTTTCAAACGGAAATAGGAAACACCTCGTTTTTTCGTTTTTCCTTTTGAAACGAAAAACGAACTATCAAAACGTACACGGACCTAGGGTTTCTTTACTGGCTTTTATTTACGTTGTCTATCCGTACATCATTTTGCGGAGACGCTCTCTGATTGGCCACTGACTGACGCTCTCTGATTGGCCACTGACATGTGCGCCCAATCGCGTGACGAGCTGTGTCTTTGCCCATTTCCGTCTCGAACAGCCTGCAAACTACCTAACGCCTAGTTTATCACTGGTTAAGCTTAGGTGACTCTTTCGAAGTTGGTTAAGGTTAGAGTTTGGAATCAGGGCTGGTGTTCTATCGCCCTGCTCTAAGACAAACTCTAACCTTAACCAACTTCGAAAGAGTGCCTAAGCTTAACCAGTGTAGAAACAGGCGTCACACGATTGGGCGCACATGTCACATGAAGTGGCCAATCAGAGAGCGTCTCCGCAAAATGCGGCTATGAAAAAAAATAACGCATTCTTTCCACGTTCGCCTTCTGCGATCTGATTGGCCACTGACTCTACGCCCAAACAGCGCGTTACGCTAATAACGTATTGTTTTCATCTCTCTATATTCATTTAACGTGATTCTATCAACACAACATATCTCTCTATATTAACGTGATTCCATCAACACAACATGAATGTTCAAAACACGACAAGACAGTTTGCATCACTTCCCACGGTTCTCGGCACGTATTCTACCGGTAGTGCGGTAGTTGTTGCCACGGTATTGGGTCTTTGGGTGAATACTTCATTGGCGGGGAAGAAGAACACTGATAGCGGTGTGTGGACCGTCCCGCGAGCCCCAGACCACCGTCCTGCGAGCCCCAGGCCACCGCCCCGCGAGCCCCAGGGACGGTCCACACACCGCTATCAGTGTTCTTCTTCCCCGCCAATGAAGTATTCACCCAAAGACCCAATACCGTGGCAACAACTACCGCACTACCGGTAGAATAAGTGCCGAGAACCGTGGGAAGTGATGCAAACTGTCTTGTCGTGTTTTGAACATTTATGTTGCGTTGATGGAATCATGTTAGAGAGATGAAAACAATACGTTATTAGCGTAACGCGCTGTTTGGGGCGTAGAGTCAGTGGCCAATCGGATCGCAGAAGGCGAACGCGGAACTGTATTGGGGAAAGAATAGACGCACTCAGGACAGCAGCTAAAAGCTTTTTATTATTATTATGATTATGCTTTTTTTTATTGTCGAAACTGTCACTTACAACATGAGACGTTAAGACAAAAACTGAAAATAATTGGGCATCACAATGAAATAAGAATAACATAGGCATGATGACATCACTTCAATCAATATAGGTTGATACATTCACCATGGTGACAGGACATGAATGTCATAACAATAACAATAAAAACAAAACAAAAAAAGAATAGCAGAATAATAAAGACCTGTGTAATGACAGAGAGCTGCTCTGAGACCTGTGTAATGACAGAGAGGAGCTGCTCTGAGACCTGTGTAATGACAGAGAGCTGCTCTGAGACCTGTGTAATGACAGAGAGGAGCTGCTCTGAGACCTGTGTAATGACAGAGAGGAGCTGCTCTGAGACCTGTGTAATGACAGAGAGGAGCTGCTCTGAGACCTGTGTAATGACAGAGAGGAGCTGCTCTGAGACCTGTGTAATGACAGAGAGGAGCTGCTCTGAGACCTGTGTAATGACAGAGAGGAGCTGCTCTGAGACCTGTGTAATGACAGAGAGGAGCTGCTCTGAGACCTGTGTAATGACAGAGAGGAGCTGCTCTGAGACCTGTGTAATGACAGAGAGCTGCTCTGAGACCTGTGTAATGACAGAGAGGAGCTGCTCTGAGACCTGTGTAATGACAGAGAGCTGCTCTGAGACCTGTGTAGTGACAGAGAGGAGCTGCTCTGAGACCTGTGTAGTGACAGAGAGGAGCTGCTCTGAGACCTGTGTAATGACAGAGAGGAGCTGCTCTGAGACCTGTGTAATGACAGAGAGGAGCTGCTCTGAGACCTGTGTAATGACAGAGAGCTGTTCTGAGACCTGTGTAATGACAGAGAGCTGCTCTGAGACCTGTGTAATGACAGAGAGCTGTTCTGAGACCTGTGTAATGACAGAGAGGAGCTGCTCTGAGACCTGTGTAATGACAGAGAGGAGCTGCTCTGAGACCTGTGTAATGACAGAGAGCTGCTCTGAGACCTGTGTAATGACAGAGAGGAGCTGCTCTGAGACCTGTGTAATGACAGAGAGCTGCTCTGAGACCTGTGTAATGACAGAGAGGAGCTGCTCTGAGACCTGCAGGAAGCTTTGTGAGCTCCGTGACTATGAGGAGGCCCAACCAGAGCGGTCCACTGGGGATCACAGCTCACGGTCAGCGGACCACTGTCGGACCACCGCTCATCTTCCGTTAATAGTCTATGTAGGCTAATTCAATTACTTTACTGTATTTTTTTCAGAGGGTCCTGTCCTGGATCTAAGTAGAATGGCAAGATATACTGACCGGGTGCATTGATGTAGAATTGGTAACGTTCACGTTGGACAAGGCAACATTCTTAAAATGATCAATTAATACATCTATACTCTTTTAGTGGGGAAAGCAATACTTTTATTCTGCACCTTTCTAAAAGCTCTGTGGATAATAATAATAATAATAATAATAATAATAATAACTTTATTTGTATAGCACTTTTCATACAGAGGTTGCAGTTCAAAGTGCTTCACAACCGTAAAAAATACAGGCATAAGCAGGCATAAAAAGATAGACAGGTAGCAAGGTATGGCAAATCACAGTGTTTCATATTAGGATCTAGCATCCCAATAGGCTCTCCGCTTACAGTTTTCAGTAACACAAATAATAAAAAATAGTTTAAAATGATTCAGTTTAAAAATAGTCTAAAAATTATAAAATAGAACGGACATAAAAAAAATACAGGCATGAGCGAGCATAGCAAGGTATGGTAAATCACAGTGTTTCACATTAGGATCTAGCATCCCAATAGGCTCTCTATTCAGTAATGGATGAAACGATTCATTCTACATACAAATGTTATCTATACCACTGCACCATAATTATCACAAAAAATTTGCAATAGTAATAGAGATATTATATTATCACAGACGAATTAGAAGAAATAGACCTGGTTGTGATGCACAGAGTAAAGATAGAACACTAGAGCCTATTATTTCTCACAGATCCAAAAGAAGTGCAGAGAACAAGGAACATCAGTCCACCCCTTGTTAGAGTCGTAACGGTTAACTGCACAGTCCTCATCATGGCCCTGGTGGCCATTAGGCTCAAAGGCACGCCAGTAGCTGCAGTTGACACAAGATTACATTACATTACATTACATTACATTACATTAGATCAGATTAAAATGTATTGTCATCATACAGCACAAGTACAGTACAACGAAAATAAGTTTGGCATCCAACCAGAGTGTAAATGTAACAGTCAAGTGCAATAGCAATATACAATGTACAGGTGGTTAAACTGGAGGGGGGGGGGGGGGGGCAGTGGCTTGGGAGGTAGAGCAGTCGTCTGGGCAGTAGCGGCCGCTGGGTACTTCGCCACTAGGGGCGCTATACCAAATATTTTGTACAGTACAGTACAGTACCACGCAACACTCATGGCAAGACGTGAGCGATTCGACACGCTCACTGCAATGAATCGGCTCTTATGAACGAGTCGCTCAGCTGTTACTACAACAACACACAACCAGTCAAATAAAGTATAGTCTAGACTCTAATTCACAACTTGAAACACAATATATAAATAGAAAAGTTAGAAACAAAACTCGCCCGTCTACAAACACAGGCAGATCTCTCCCTCTCTCCTTCTCTCTCTCACACACAGCGCGACGTGGAATCGATTCGTTACACAATCAGACCTATTATATACCAAGAATAACTTCAGTATGAGTACAGGGCTGTACACATATTTTGCATATTGTTAAACGAGCCAAGGCTAGCTATTAAACTATCGATATGAATCGAAAATCTGGGACCCTGATGTAAACAAGACAAACGTTAGCTCCCAGAACGATAGCCAGTTAGCCCGCACCAGCCTAGTACTAGTACTAACGTTAGCTGCCAGAACGATAGCCAGTTAGCCCGCACCAGCCTAGTACTAGTACTAACGTTAGCTGCCAGAACGATAGCCAGTTAGCCCGCACCAGCCTAGTACTAGTACTAACGTTAGCTCCCAGAACGATAGCCAGTTAGCCCGCACCAGCCTAGTACTAGTACTAACGTTAGCTGCCAGAACGATAGCCAGTTAGCCCGCACCAGCCTAGTACTAGTACTAACGTTAGCTCCCAGAACGATAGCCAGTTAGCCCGCACCAGCCTAGTACTAGTACTAACGTTAGAGAGAGAGAGAGAGAGAGACTCACTGTTTAGTTGAAACGTCCAGGTCCAGGGCAGGAGAGCTTGATATCCGCCATATAGCTTGTTAGCCAAGTGTTAGCTCAGCTGAGCTCGTCGACGTTAGCACAACACTCAACAAGTACATTCCTTTGTCCATTTCCGCTCGAACAGACTGCAAACTACCTGGCGTTCTATCGCCATGCTCTAAGACAAACTCTAACCTTAACCAACTTTGAAAGAGTGCCTAAGCTTAACAGTCTAAAGAAAGAACTTGCAGTCACGGCACGGCACGCTCTAAGACAAACAACAGTCCTAGTACCAGGAACCAAGCGAGAAGCTAGAATTGGAACATTAGAAATTGGATTCGGCCAATCAGAGATCGTCTCTGTGAAATTCTGCCATGGAAAAAAATACTGGCGTCGGCCAATCAGAGAGCGTCTCCGCGAAATGCGGCTATGGAAATTCTCACGGAAGTTCACGCTGCTTTCTAGACCGCTTCAAATCGCGCTCGGATTCCAACATAATAGTCATATTTCAACGCACAACGCCGTATGCACTGATTGGCTGTGACGGAGACAGCGATCAAACTGTGACGCGCACTCAGAGCGCTATCGCGTATAGCCCGGGCCGAGAAATACAAAAAAAAAAAAAAAAAAAAAAACGTGATGTCACTTCCTGCTCTGGAAAACGATGTTTTTTTAATTTAGATAATAACGTTATATTGTGCATTGGAAATACAAACATACTTAAAATGAGTAAATATTATTAATTTTAAACATGTTTATATTATTTATAGGGCTATAAAACACAAAAACGAAAAATGTTTTATTGTCTTCTTCTCTGATTTAACAGCAGCTGGCCAGCAGGTGGGTCGGCGCCCTAGCGCCCCTAGTGGTAGAGCCGCCACTGCGTCTGGGTAATCCGGAGGTTCCTGGTTAGATTCCCGCTCCTCCCGGGCAGCGTGTCGAAGTGTGCTTGAGCAAGACACTTAACCCCTTATTGCTCCTGGTGAGCAGGTTGTCACCTTGCATGGTCGCCTCCACCGTCGGCGTGTGAATGTGTGAGTGAACGGGTCAAATGTGAGGAACTAAATTGTAAAGCGCTTTGGATAAAAGCTGTTTATATAAATGCAGCCATTGATAAACTGGGTCTAGACCACTACAATGTGTCTCACCTGGGTCTAGAACACTACACTGTGTCTCACCTGGGTCTAGACCACTACAATGTGTCTCACCTGGGTCTAGAACACTACACTGTGTCTCACCTGGGTCTAGACCGCTACACTGTGTCTCACCTGGGTCTAGACCACTACACTGTGTCTCACCTGGGTCTAGACCGCTACACTGTGTCTCACCTGGGTCTAGACCACTACACTGTGTCTCACCTGGGTCTAGACCACTACACTGTGTCTCACCTGGGTCTAGACCGCTACACTGTGTCTCACCTGGGTCTAGACCACTACACTGTGTCTCACCTGGGACTAGACCACTACACTGTGTCTCACCTGGGTCTAGACCACTACACTGTGTCTCACCTGGGTCTAGACCGCTACACTGTGTCTCACCTGGGTCTAGACCGCTACACTGTGTCTCACCTGGGTCTAGACCACTACACTGTGTCTCACCTGGGTCTAGACCGCTACACTGTGTCTCACCTGGGTCTAGACCACTACACTGTGTCTCACCTGGGTCTAGACCACTACACTGTGTCTCACCTGGGTCTAGACCGCTACACTGTGTCTCACCTGGGTCTAGACCGCTACACTGTGTCTCACCTGGGTCTAGACCACTACACTGTGTGTCACCTGGGACTAGACCACTACACTGTGTCTCACCTGGGTCTAGACCACTACACTGTGTCTCACCTGGGTCTAGACCACTACACTGTGTCTCACCTGGGTCTAGACCACTACACTGTGTCTCACCTGGGTCTAGACCACTACACTGTGTCTCACCTGGGTCTAGACCACTACACTGTGTCTCACCTGGGTCTAGACCACTACACTGTGTCTCACCTGGGTCTAGACCACTACACTGTGTCTCACCTGGGTCTAGACCACTACACTGTGTCTCACCTGGGTCTAGACCGCTACACTGTGTCTCACCTGGGTCTAGACCACTACACTGTGTCTCACCTGGGTCTAGACCACTACACTGTGTCTCACCTGGGTCTAGACAGCTACACTGTGTCTCACCTGGGTCTAGACCACTACACTGTGTCTCACCTGGGTCTAGACCACTACACTGTGTCTCACCTGGGTCTAGACCACTACACTGTGTCTCACCTGGGTCTAGACCACTACACTGTGTCTCACCTGGGTCTAGACCACTACACTGTGTCTCACCTGGGTCTAGACCACTACACTGTGTCTCACCTGGGTCTAGACCACTACACTGTGTCTCACCTTGTCTCCAGTGGTGTTCCATCTGTCCACCTCCATGTCCCCTCTGTCTCTGAGTCACTCAGACCAATCCAGAACTCTGCAGCCAAGCCATCGATGAAGTCCTGATAAAGTCGATAATGATCAATAACCAATTGATCAATAATGATGATGATGATGATGGTTATGATGATGATAAAGACCTGAATTAACTTTCTGTTTGTGATTTAGAGTTTGCTGTGTTGACCGTCCTTATTCGGGAATTCTATTTGGTGAATTTTTTACACACACACACACACACACACACACACACACACACACACACACACACACACACACACACACACACACACACACACACACACACACACACACACACACACACACACACACACACACACACACACACACACACACACACACACACACACACCCCCACCCCCACCCCCCCCCACACACACACACACAGTACCTGCTCCTCTTGGCTGTTGATGGTCACCAGGTGTGCTGCTCTGTCCAAACAGTCCAGTCTGCTCTCAGTCCAGTTCTTCTTCTCATTAGATCTGTAGTAGCAGCTGCTGCCAAACAACATCCATCCTTGGGGACATTGAACTACAGGAATAGAATAGAATAGAATAGAATAGAATAGAATAGAATAGAATAGAATAGAATAGAAATTCAGCACCACAGATCGCTCACAATGAACAAAAATCTAAAATCACAAATAAGAATAAAAATACAGTCAGGGATATACATATATTCTAAAATATGTATATACATTCTAAAATATACAGACAACATATACAGTAATATACAGTAAAATGTACAGTAATAGGTGTAAAAAAGAGTGTTGACGTAAAGGTAAAAGTCATACGTCAAAAAGTCCAGGAGATATGCCAGAGTTTGTACTGTCACTCTGTGCACAGTGAGGCACAGTGATGCGTTATATAGTCTGATGGCTGTTGGAATGAAGGACTTGTTTTATAGATTTGTTTTAAAGGTGACATGCATTATAAATGTCTTTTTTCAGTGTCCAGCATTGTATTATAGTAATAGGAGTTAGTATCAATGTGTTTGTGTCTCTAAATACTATATTGGCGGATTGCCACCATTCAGGTCATTCATTTCCTGGTCCATTTTAATCAGGTCGTTCTGATTTGACGCGCATGGTGACGTCACGTGGCGCTGGGGAAGCGGATAGTGATCCGATTGGCTCTGTGGTTGGAGCCAATGCCCGCCCACAATCTACCTGGGCAGCCCTCAACATACAGCAGGCATCATTTGAGTTCACACAACGGAACGGTTCACATAACATAACATTCTGTATAGAAGAAAAGTAGCCTACAAAAAAACAAACAAACAAAACACATCCTATAGGCTACATAGTAGAGGATGCAGTCAGGAGCTGCTTTCTATTGTAGTAGGCCTATTATTTTATACGAGCACGTCTCCTGGCATTCTTCTGCGCAAAGTCCTGTATAACACTCTTTAAATTCGGTGACAGACCGTCTGCCCATCACCTCCACCAAGTGTGGAGAATAGGAATAAATTATTGGCAGGGTCTCTCTAAAAAGATTAAAGAACACAAATTATCTCGCTCTCATTTGGCAGCATGTGTTGTTTATGATACGTGGAAACATAATCTGACCATTGACGCGCAAATATCATCAGTTTAAGAGAGAGGTGGGGTTTTGGACCGAGGTCCTAACCAGAATAACTGATGTTACACTAACACTGGCCTCTTGCAACTCTGCTTTCCGGGGTCACAGAGAGAAAATAAGTGATATAGATAATGGTAATTTCTTATCTACCATAGAACTTATGGCGCGTTATGATCCAGTTCTGCAAAGGCTTATTGAAAGCAAAAAGAAGGTGCACTCAAACTCAAAACGAAATAATTTCATCACTATCGAAAAAAGTGCAGGACACAATCATTACAGACATAAAGAATGCAGAATTCTATTAGATTATAATGGATACTACCCGGACATTTCAAAAGTAGATCAACTGAGCCAAGTGTTCAGATATGTTACTATAGCAAATGATGAAAATGGAAACCCTACAGAGGTGAAAATAAACGAATGTTTTTTGGGGCTTCCATGAAGTCACGGACCAAACTGCCACAGGTCTCGAGAGAGAAATTCTCGAATCGATGGAGAGAAAGGGGATCATACCACTTGGGAAGTGCCGCGGGCGAGGATATGACGGGGCGAGCAATATGAGTGGCGTCTACTCCGGTGTACAAAAACACAAGAGATAAAGAGCCTAACGCAGTGTACGTTCATTTAAACCTTGTACTCGAAAAGGAACGGATTCGATTCCAATTCCAATGTAACCTGTAGCCTACTTGTACTGGTTATGGCGAATAAAACGTTCTATTATTCTAACCTGTCACGGCGGGAGTAGCGTGGCTGGGGGCCTGGCTGGGGGCCTGGCTGGGCTGTCTGTCTGCTGTCTGCCAGGACTCGGAGCTGACCGGCGGGTTGTTAGCGGTGGCCGGGCTGGGTGGGGAGCTTACTGTCGATGCATCTAGGGTGGGACAAAGTTGGACAGATAGATAATGTAAATTATTTTATTAGAATAACTGGTCTTCACCAAATAGATAAAGGTTAAATCAAAATAAATACAAATTAAATACAAAATTATATCTCTCCACATTGGTCTTGGCACTGGCAGCCAGCTTGTTACCACCAACATCTGTTTTAAATATTCAAACTTTATCACTTGACAGGAATTGTGTTTTGTGTTGATATTCCCTGTTAACACAGAACTAGGGAAAACAGTGTATAATACAAAAAAGAACAATACAAATAAATTGTGTTTCTCTATTAGAATAACTGGTCTTCACCGAATAAATAATTTACGCTTGTGTTGTCGGCAGTGTACGCTGAAATCCTATCCAGATTGAGATCATTTTCTGTCCGTTTTTTCGTAATCTGGCAATACCGAAAATAATGGTGTGTTTTTGTCATCTGGGACCATTGGGGTTTTTAATTCACTCAAACAACTCTCCACTGAGGAAGGTGGAAGCACATCCATAACTATGGATGTAGATTTTGTACGACCACACGATATATTTTTTGCAATCTCGGAGTCTGGCCAAATGACAGGAGCTACAGTAGCTTGCTATCACAGTCGGCTGACCTGTATGAATGGGAGTGTTGTACTTAAGCATTACATCACGCGCAGGAGTGGTTTGTGACCAATAAACCATGCCTAGGGGTGGTCGTTAGGCCCGAGGCGCAGCCGAGGGTCGTTAGACCCCCCTAGGCATGGTTTATTGGTCACAAACCACTCCTGCGTGTGATGTAATGCTTTTATACAACTGCCAGATTCATCCAACCTTATTTCTATACAATAAACACACATTAATCGAAGATTTATTGAAAAAACCATCCGCCAGAAAAAGTAGTTCCCACAACTACAAAAAAGACAAGTTGCCTCCATGTGGAAGCAGCTTGAAGTGCATCCAACCAAACTAACACATCCAACTGTGTATTATTGGAATGATTGAGAGAAGTTGCCTCATGTGGAAGCAGCTTGAAGTGCATCCAACCAACTAACACATCCAACTGTGTATTATTGGAATGATTGATTGAAAATTTTATTACCAGATGCAGAATGGGTACAATACAGTACGGCTCAATACACACAATTGTTAAGGGAATGCAGACCTACTTTCCATAGAACTTCATTCTTAGATGCTTCTATATAAAGTAGGTAAAACAAATTAAAAGGTTTTCTTTGCCCTATAGGAAAAAAAACGTTTTCTTCGCCCTATTTTTTTATTTATTTCTTTTAGCCTAAACTTAACCAGTTGGAAACCAGGGGTACAGTAATAAAATTAGCAATCAACCAATCAATCAATTCAATAGACCATGCTCACTTAAAACAGCGCTGCTTCTCTCTCTGACTCCCCCGCTGTTGCAGACAGGAGTGTGTGTGTGTGTGTGCGTGTGTGTGCGTGTGTGTGTGTGTGTGTGTGTGTGTGTGTGTGTGTTTGTGGGTACGCCAGCGTCGGACAGTGTGAGAGTGAACGCTGCAGTCAGTGGGAAGGAAGTAGAAATTTAAATCAATCAATTAATCTATCAATCAATCCGCGATTTTTCTTTTGTTCTAGATTGACTCAAGACCCATCAATTACATCATCCAACATTGTTTAAAGGACTAACACATTCCCCTTGACAGAATCGCTTCATATTTAGTCGTTATGGGCTTATGGCGCTATCAACATTCTGGCGCTATCAACATTCTCCCGGAGTGAGCCGGCGGAGTGATTATGTGATTCGGTTGTGGGCGGGTCCTGAGCCCAGGACCGTGGATTGTTGCCAATAAAGACGTGTAAATGGCCAATCAGAATCGAGAAATTTGCATGCCGTTGTATAAAGTGTGATAGACGCTTGTTATCGCAGCTGCAGTGACTTTGTCCGTCTGGCTATCATTTTTGGATTTAAGGAGAAACGTATCCATAGATCTGGATGTTTCTTTTTGGTGAGCCACTTTCAGGTGAGACTCACGTCCACTGTGGCGCTTCAAGTCGTATTCTCCTCCATGATCTATTGAAAACGAACTATGACACACAAAACACAGAAAGCTCCCTGAGAATTGCCTGACATCGGCCTCACCCAGGCATGTGTCGTTTGCCATTCTTGGTTGTAACTGCAGGTTTGTTCTTTTTCCTGCTTTCCATTTTGATTTCTTGATTTCTAGTTCGCTTGTAACATTTTGACAGCGCGCTACATTTTGACAGCACGCTAAATTACTACCTAACCAATCAGATCTGCGATATGAGGTGGCGTCACAACGAGCAGAGCGCTAAATTACTACCTAACCAATCATATCTGCGATATGAGGTAGCGTCACGATGAGCAGAGCAATGTGATTGGACAAGAGGCAGGGTTGCTACGTTTACTGTAGGGAGGGGCTTTTAGACCCATGTTTTTTTTTGCTTCGAAAAGCGGGACATCCTCTCAATATGCGGGACACGGGACATTAGGTCAAATGGCTGTGCAGTACAACCAAAAGCGGGACACCTGGTCACCCTAGAATGCATCTGCAGTAACGAAGGTTATCCTATAACCCTAGTTATATGAGTTCTGGCAAGCGTTCTGCTTCGCCATATTGGACTTGCACGTTATACTTATTGTACGCCGGGAGTGGGCGTGGCTGGGTAGATGAAGGTGCATGAGAAATACTTTCAATGTATACAATAAGTATAACGAGCAAGTCCAATATGGCGAAGCAGAACGTGAAGCCAGACTCGAAATATAACGTTAGAGTCTACCTTTGCTGCCTGCTGGAACAATGATGTTATTTTTGGTAGCTTTGCCCTCTCCTGTTCGGCTTTCGCTCTCATTTTGTTTTTCTGAGCACCGCTTACGGCGTCATTGGCAGATTGCGCATGGCGAGCAATGACGTGTAAACTCGTCCTTGGCGAAGAAATCAACATGACCAAAAGCAACAGTACAGCTCTGTGACTTGTTTGAACCCTTTTTTGACAATAATGGAATTCTATGACCTCTGGATCTGAGCTGGTGTTGACTTGATGGACCATAGTTGTAAGTAGAGGAAAGGAAAAGTAGAGGTTTTGGTGTTTTCCTCTGCTATCTTAACAATAAGAAAACATATTATAACAATGTATAATGTAAAACTTACCAATCACCTGTACACGAGATGGGTCTCTCTCTTCTGTCAGGTTGTTGTTACAGGTCTGTAACTGGTTGTAACTGGTCAATAACTGGTTCTGATCTAGTAGTAGAACGGGAGGAGGAGAAATGCTAGCATCATAATAGTGCCTTTAGGTCTGTAACTGGTTGTAACTTGTTGTAACTGTAACTGGCTGTAACTGGTCTGTAACTGGCTGTAACTGGTCTGTAACTGGTGTGTAACTGGTGTGTAACTGGTGTGTAACTGGCTGTAACTGGTGTGTAACTGGTGTGTAACTGGTTTGTAACTGGTTTGTAACTGGTGTGTAACTGGCTGTAACTGGTGTGTAACTGGTGTGTAACTGGTTTGTAACTGGTTTGTAACTGGTTTGTAACTGGCTGTAACTGGTCTGTAACTGGCTGTAACTGGCTGTAACTTTTGTGTAACTGGTTTGTAACTGGTTTGTAACTGGCTGTAACTGGCTGTAACTGGCTGTAACTGGTCTGTATCTCTGGTCTATTTAAAGGTGCTATTGTGGGATCGCAAGAAAGGATGAAACGGGAGACGGTAGTCGAGTCTTTCCTTTACTTCCCAACATAAATTACATACATCAAAACAGAGTGCAGAGGCGTTTAACGTTACTACTTCAAAGTGACAGCAGCCAGCTGACAGCTGACAGGTGACCTAATATACGTCACCAAATACCCACACCGTTCCCAGAATCCCCAGGCTTAAAGGAGCATTCCTCTGCTCCTCAAGTCCAGTGAATGTCTGCACCAATTGTGCGTGATAAGTGTCACCACACAGGCCCCCCCAGAATTCACAATAACCCCCCAAAAGATCATCCACAGTCAACGAGGCGGGGGCGGATCAGGCGCCCAAAACGAGTCCGTATCACCCGTGCAGGGGTAGAGGTGGGGATTGGGGCGTGTGGGGGGGATTCAGGAGATATGAGGTGACTAGAGGGAAAAGCAGTTGGCAGGGGCCGGGCAGGGGGTCGTCCACGCCGCGGGGGCCGGGCCAGTTCAACTGGCCTGTCTAGGTCCAAATGGGCAGGCTTGAGCCGGTCGACCGATACCCGCTCTGACCTTCCTCCAATGTCCACCATGAAGTTCTTAGGCCCCGCCTCCAGGACGCGAAAAGGGCCGTCGTAAGGGGGCTGCAGAGGAGTACGGTGGCTGTCATGGCGAATGAAAACATACCTGGCTGACTGCAGATCCCTAGGCATGTAGGACTGCGGGAGGCAGTGCTGGGAAGTTGGGACTGGGGTGAAAGCACTGGCGCCATCCCTGAGCACAGTCCGAGATGAGGTGACCGACCAGGGAGCCTCGGCATCCGGGAGGAACTCCCCAGGGACTCGCAGCGGCTGTCCGTACACCAGCTCAGCAGCCGAGGCCTGCAGGTCTTCTTTGGGGGCGGAGCGCAGGCCAAGCATGACCCAGGGAAGCTGGTCGACCCAGTTGCAGTCCGTAAGGCTGGCCCGCAGAGCAGCCTTCATAGAGCGGTGAAACCGTTCACACAAGCCGTTGCCCTGTGGGTTGTAGGCTGTGGTGCGGTGGAGCTTCACTCCCAGGCCCTCGGCAACTGCAGTCCAGAGCCCGGACGTAAACTGTGGGCCCCGGTCGGATGTGAGATCAGATGGTGTGCCAAAACGGGCTACCCAGGACCCAATGAACGCCCGGGCCACCTCGGCGGATGTGGTCGATGCCAGCGGGACCACCTCCGGCCACCTAGTGGTTCTGTCCACCATGGTGAGGAGGTGAGTGAACCCGTGGGAGGGGGGCAGGGGACCCACCAGGTCCACATTGACATGGTCAAAGCGCCTCTCCGGCACGAGAAACGGTGCCAAGGGGGCTTTGGTGTGACGTGTATCTTTGCACGCTGGCACGCCACGCAGGAGCCGGCCCAGGCTGCGATGTCCTTCCTGAGGCCATGCCAGACGAATTTAGCACTGACCAGCTTAGTTGACGCCTTCACCCCCGGGTGCGACAGGCCATGGATGGCTTCGAATACCTGCCGCCGCCAGCCAGCGGGAACCATCGGACGGGGCTGACCGGTGGAGACGTCGCAGAGGAGCGTGGTGTTGGCAATACCAACCTGCACATCCTCTAACCTTAGCCCAGTGTCGGCTGTTCGGTAGGCCTGCATGTCCTTGTCAGTGGCCTGGTCGGCAGCCATGGCAGCGTAGTCCAGTCCCAAGTGGACGGCCCCCACCACCGTCCGGGAGAGGCAGTCAGCGACGTAGTTGTCTTTACCTGCGACATGCCGTAAGTCCGTGGTAAACTCGGAGATGGCGGAGAGTTGGCGCTGCTGGCGCCCTGACCACGGCTCGGTGGCCTTGGCCATGGCGAAGGTGAGTGGCTTGTGATCCACAAAGGCAGTAAACCGTCGCCCTCCAGCAGGAATCTGAAGTGCCTGATGGCCAGGAAGAGGCCTAGGAGCTCCCGGTCAAAGGTGCTGTACTTTCTTTCATTGTCCCGCAGCTGGCGACTGAAGAAAGCAAGCGGTTGCCAGCCCCCCCCCACCCACTGTTCGTACACTGCCCCCACTGCGTAGTCTGAGGCGTCAGTTGTGAGGGCGATAGGGGCGGTAGGAAATGGGTGTGCCAGTAATGCGGCATTGGCCAGTGCAGTTTTAGCGCCCAAAAAAGCGTCGTCGGTACACGGGGACCAGTCCACCTCGGCCTTGGGGTCCTTACCACGCAGGGCTTCATACAAGGGACGCATGAGGTGAGCAGCACGGGGAATGAACCTGTTGTAGAAGTTCACCATGCCTAGGAACTCCTGCAGGGACTTCACGGTGCGGGGGCGTGGAAAGCTGGCAACGGCGTCCACCCTGGCAGGGAGCGGAACGGCTCCCTCTGCTGAGACCCTGTGCCGAGGAAATCTATAGACGACCGGCCGAACTGGCACTTGGCGGGGTTAACAATGAGCCCATGTGCACTGAGCCGCTCAAACAACTGCCTGAGATGTGTCAGGTGCTCCTCTGCAGACGTGCTGGCTACGAGAATGTCGTCCAAGTATACGAACATGAATGCCATATCCCGCAGCACCGAGTCCATCAGTCGCTGGAAAGTCTGTGCCGCCCCCTTGAGGCCAAAGGGCATCCGCAGAAACTCGAACAGGCCAAAAGGAGTGATGACCGCCGTCTTGGGAACGTCCCGTGGGTGAACTGGTACCTGGTGGTATCCCCGCACCAAGTCCACCTTGGAAAAGATGGTGGTCCCCGCCAGGTGGGCGGAGAAGTCCTGTATATGCGGGACAGGGTACCGGTCCGGGGTCGTGGCGTTGTTTAGGCGTCGGAAATCGCCACAGGGACGCCACCCACCATCAGCCTTAGTGACCATATGCAGGGGGGAGGCCCACGGACTGTCAGAACGGCGCACAATTCCAAGGCGTTCCATGGTTGCAAATTCCTCCCTGGCAATGGAGAGCTTAGCTGGGTCAAGGCGCCGAGCACGTGCATAGACCGGGGGACCGACAGTGGCTATATAGTGCTCCACGCCATGCTTAGCGACTGCTGAGGAAAATGTAGGCGTGGTGAGGATAGGGAACTCCGCTAGGAGGCGCTGATATACATCCCCAGCAGCAAGCATGTTGGACAGACCTAGTGTCCCTGGCCCTCCCAGCGTGCACGGGTAGGTAGCGAAGGAGACAGCATCGATTAGGCGACAGTTTGTAATGTCCACTAGCAGCCTGAACGCACACAGGAAGTCCGCGCCGAGGAGAGGAACTGACACAGCGGCCATGACAAACTCCCACCCGAAACGGCGCCCGCCAAAACACACCTCTACATACCTGGTTCCGTAGGTACGTATAGGCGTGCCATTAGCAGCGTCCATGGGGGGACCGTGGCCCCCAGCCATAGTGTCCACAGCTGTAGCAGGCAGGATGCTTCGTTGCGCGCCCGAGTCGACTAGTAGTCGCCGGCCAAATAAGGTGTCCTTAATAAATAGCAGCCTGCTGCCTCCGCCAACGCTCATGGCTGTTAATGAGCATTGGCCCTGGCGTTTCCCTGGTCACTGTAATTGCACGGTGGGCGACACTGTTTGGCCCTGGCGCCAAACCGGTTATGGAAATAACACCATCCACTGTTACCCTGGCGACGGGCAGTCACTGCTGCAGCGGCGTCCGCAGCGTCCACTAGGTGGGTAGGTGGGTGGTAGGCTGGAAGCAGCGCATGCACAAACTGCTGTCGGTTGGCAAGATAAATCCTGTCCGCTTCGGCAGCCAGCGCGCGGTAGTCCTTGGTGAAGGAGACGGGAGAGCTGGCCAGGGCGGTGCACACAGGCGCTGGGAGCTGACGCATGAAAACATGTTTAAATAAAAAAGAGGGATCTGCCGAGCCCAAAACGGACAGCATCCTGTCCATCAGTTCGGACGGCTTGCCGTCGCCGAGGCCGTTAAGTGACAATAGACGATCCGCCTTTTCAATCTCCGACAGTTCAAATAATTGCAAAAGGAATGCCTTGATAGCGTCATATTTGCTGGCAGCTGGCGGGGCTTCCAGCAGCCCCATAGCGCGGGCCGTCGTCTGGGCATCCAATGCTGCTACCACATGATAATATTTCGTAACATCCTGTGTTATTCCTCTCAACTCGAACTGAGCTTCAATGTGTTGAAACCAGGGTCGAGGGCTGTGATGCCAGAAGTCGGGTAACTTGATTGCAGCGGCGTAGATAATGTTCACTTCTCCGTCCGTCATGATGTAATATTCCTCACGTACTTCGGGTCACCAATGTGGGATCGCAAGAAAGGATGAAACGGGAGACGGTAGTCGAGTCTTTCCTTTACTTCCCAACATAAATTACATACATCAAAACAGAGTGCAGAGGCGTTTAACGTTACTACTTCAAAGTGACAGCAGCCAGCTGACAGCTGACAGGTGACCTAATATACGTCACCAAATACCCACACCGTTCCCAGAATCCCCAGGCTTAAAGGAGCATTCCTCTGCTCCTCAAGTCCAGTGAATGTCTGCACCAATTGTGCGTGATAAGTGTCACCACACTATAAATAATATTCAACCACTAGATGCTGCACTAGACCACCAGCATGTCATGTATCCAATCCGGTGCATTCCACGTGGGGAAAATATGGGAAGTAGGGAGGAGATACATGTCTGCAACATGTAAACAGCAACATTAATTTTGGACCCACAAACACTTTTTAAATGGTTAATTCATTAATCAATAATCTTTTGGAGGTAAAAGCAAATAATTTTATTCCGCACCTTTCTAAAAGCTCTGTGGATGTATATTCCTTAAACAAAGAATTATGACTACTCTACATAGAAATGTTTTCTATAGCACCTGTAATTACTTTGTTACTCTGTCTGCATTGGGGAAAACAGACAAACAAACCCCAGTCAGACACACACAGCTATACTGTGAGGTTTTGTCCGCTGCCCACCCACTCGCTCCGTTCCTTTAAGGTATTTTGTTAAATTAATTGCATTCCGCGCCTCACGCTTCTTTCCTGTAAGATGCCGTTTGATTGGTGCTCTCCCAACCACACGCTTCTGGAGCAATGATCAATTTCATCCCGCAGCTGTCACAGCTTGTCATTAAGCGCCCCGTGGCTTTAAATACCCTGATCTCCCTAATATTGATGTTGGATCGTTTTGAACATTCCCTGCATTTGCCTGTTCCTTCCCGTCGCTGTTCCCTGTTCTGTTGCTTCCCAGGACTCTCGTGAAGTTTCCCTGTTGGAGAACCTGCTTCCCCGTACTAAGCGGCCGCCTCGTTTATCTGCCCGCTTTACGCGTTGCGCTCTGGTGAGTTTTTGGAAACAGTCTTTTTGGATCAATCGTTTTTGTGTGTTTGTAAAACACCGAAGAGATCCCGTTTTGTTTAATACTGTTCTCACCTTTTTGTTGTTTGGATTTACACGTTTGGATTCCGTATTGTTTTTACTCTGGACACTGCTCACTGTGTGTTTCTCACCGAAGATCAAGTCACTTGGATTTATTGTTTGGATCATTCACCTCACCAGTCACCCCTCTGTTCTATTGTGCGCTGAGCTAACTCGGATCTCTCTCTCTCTCCGCCTCCACCCGGAGTATATGCTGGGGGGATCTGCAGAGCGGCTCAGACGTCACAGGGCAAATTCCACACCATCACCTTCTGGGAGAAGTTGCAGAGCCGCAAACATTCTTCACATGCCAGATTCCCAGTTTGTTCTGTTCACCACCTAATTCAGTCTTGTGACTCTGTTAATAAACACGCCCTTGTTTTTGGCTAACTCTGAAACAACTCTCTCTGTGCCGTTTGCGTTTGGGGTCGGTTTCAAACCATAACATTACGATCCAACCATGACGACCCCAGCCGACACAGAGAGAGTCAGAACAGCATTAGCAGGCCAGATTGAGTTAACCAAGGAACACAGCCAACAGCTAGACAGGGCTGCGGCTGCAGTACAGGAACTCCGAGAGCAGGTCCTGCCTATTCAGGGGTCCCTGGGTGCTCTGGCTAGCCAGCAGTCAAGTATTCTCCTCCACTTACACACGCTGAGTGACACCGTTAACACCTTGCTTGTACCCCCACTTCCTTCAGGAGCCTTGGCCGGAGCATCACCCGCAGCCCTGGCAGGCCCCGCGGCTCCCGATCCCGCACCTCGGGAGCCCCGTTTCTCCGAACCACGGCTGTTCGACGGCAACTTCGAGGATTGTGCCACATTCATCATGCAATGTGAGTTGGTTTTTCGTCATCAACCCAGTCGTTTCACTTCAAGGGGAGCCCAAGTGGCCTACATTACTAACTTGCTCTCAGGCCGGGCAGCCCAGTGGGTCACTTCCTCCTGGGCAATGGAGGCAGACTTCTGTTTCTCCTACCCAGACTTCGTGGCTGAGATCCGCAGGGTTTTCCACCATCCAGCCCGTGGTCTGGACCCTGGAGCCCGGTTGGGTACCTTCCGGCAGGGCAGCGGCGGGGTTACCGAATACGTGCTGGAGTTCAGACTGGCGGCTACGGAGAGCGGTTGGAACGACCAAGCACTTCGTCTTACCTTCATGAGGGGGCTCAACGACGCAGTCAGGGACCAGCTCGCGACCCGTGAGGAACCTGAGTCCCTCGAGGACCTGTTCAGCCTCGCCATTCGCATCGACGGACGCCTCCAGGAGAGAAGATGTGAGAGAACCCGACAGGGACCTCCTGAGGTACTCCGGACCCCCCGTACTCGAGACGGTACTGCTGGTCGCCCTGCTCCCAACACGACTGGTGGTTTCTTTCCCTCCCGTTCGGTACCCGAGGAGGAACCCATGCAGCTGGGACGTTCTCATCTGAGCCAAGCTGAACGGGAGGCGAGGTTCAGGTCCGGCCTTTGCCTCTACTGCGGTCGGGAGGGACACCGTATCGCCAACTGCCCCACCCGGCCAAAAGACCAGGCTCGCCGGGACCCCGGGAGATCCTGGTGAGCCGTTTTTCTCGTTCCCAGAGCCGTGCACCACCTGGCCATCTGATGAGCGTCACCCTGGCCTGGGCGGACCAACGGGCCACGGTGGAGGCACTCATTGACTCGGGGGCAGACGAGAGTTTCCTAGACTTCGAGTTTGCTACCCGGGCCAACATTCCACTTGAGGACCTAGTGAGGCCATTGGAGGTATTCGCATTGGACCAACACCGCCTGGCTGACATCACTCAACGCACCTGCCCTGTCCTGCTGACCATTGCTGGTAACCACGTTGAGAGACTCCAGTTCCTTATCACCAGATCCCCTCTTGTCCCAGTAGTCCTGGGCCGGCCCTGGCTCGCGCTGCACGAGCCCCACATCGCCTGGTCCTCCGGTACCATCAAGGGCTGGAGCTCCTCCTGTCATGCCCAGTGTCTTCAGGCGGCGTCCTGTCCCCCGCCCCGGAGATCCGTTGGTGAGCCGCCTCCGGACCTTTCGACCATACCCCCCGAGTACCACGACCTCATGGAGGTTTTCAGTAAGTCCAGGGCTCAGGCCCTTCCGACCCACCGGCCTTACGACTGTGCCATCGACCTCCGCTCAGGGGCTCCCCTTCCCGGCAGTCGCCTCTACAGTCTGACCGTCCCGGAGAAGGCGGCGATGGATCAATACATCTCTGAGTCCTTGGAAGCAGGACTCATTCGGCCTTCCTCCTCTCCTGTGGCGGCCGGTTTCTTCTTTGTTGGGAAGAAGGACGGGGACCTTCGACCCTGCATCGACTATCGCCAGCTCAACGAGATCACCATTAAGAACAAGTATCCTCTACCTCTCATGAACTCCACTTTCGAGCCTCTCACCCAGGCTACCGTCTTTACCAAGCTGGACCTCCGGAGTGCCTACCATCTAGTCCGTATCCGTGAGGGCGATGAATGGAAGACCGCCTTCAAGACTCCCAGGGGCCACTACGAGTACCTGGTGATGCCGTTCGGCCTCACCAACGCTCCGGCGGTATTCCAGGCGCTCATGAACGACGTCCTTCGTGACATGCTGGAGGAGTTTGTGGTAGTGTACCTAGACGACATCCTCATCTTCTCCAAGACCCTCGAGGAACACATCCAGCATGTCCGCCGTGTGCTGGAGCGCCTCCTCCACAATCGGCTCTTCGTCAAGGCGGAGAAGTGTGAGATGTGTCAGGTGCTCCTCTGCAGACGTGCTGGCTACGAGAATGTCGTCCAAGTATACGAACATGAATGCCATATCCCGCAGCACCGAGTCCATCAGTCGCTGGAAAGTCTGTGCCGCCCCCTTGAGGCCAAAGGGCATCCGCAGAAACTCGAACAGGCCAAAAGGAGTGATGACCGCCGTCTTGGGAACGTCCCGTGGGTGAACTGGTACCTGGTGGTATCCCCGCACCAAGTCCACCTTGGAAAAGATGGTGGTCCCCGCCAGGTGGGCGGAGAAGTCCTGTATATGCGGGACAGGGTACCGGTCCGGGGTCGTGGCGTTGTTTAGGCGTCGGAAATCGCCACAGGGACGCCACCCACCATCAGCCTTAGTGACCATATGCAGGGGGGAGGCCCACGGACTGTCAGAACGGCGCACAATTCCAAGGCGTTCCATGGTTGCAAATTCCTCCCTGGCAATGGAGAGCTTAGCTGGGTCAAGGCGCCGAGCACGTGCATAGACCGGGGGACCGACAGTGGCTATATAGTGCTCCACGCCATGCTTAGCGACTGCTGAGGAAAATGTAGGCGTGGTGAGGATAGGGAACTCCGCTAGGAGGCGCTGATATACATCCCCAGCAGCAAGCATGTTGGACAGACCTAGTGTCCCTGGCCCTCCCAGCGTGCACGGGTAGGTAGCGAAGGAGACAGCATCGATTAGGCGACAGCTTGTAATGTCCACTAGCAGCCTGAACGCACACAGGAAGTCCGCGCCGAGGAGAGGAACTGACACAGCGGCCATGACAAACTCCCACCCGAAACGGCGCCCGCCAAAACACACCTCTACATGCCTGGTTCCGTAGGTACGTATAGGCGTGCCATTAGCAGCGTCCATGGGGGGACCGTGGCCCCCAGCCATAGTGTCCACAGCTGTAGCAGGCAGGATGCTTCGTTGCGCGCCCGAGTCGACTAGTAGTCGCCGGCCAAATAAGGTGTCCTTAATAAATAGCAGCCTGCTGCCTCCGCCAACGCTCATGGCTGTTAATGAGCATTGGCCCTGGCGTTTCCCTGGTCACTGTAATTGCACGGTGGGCGACACTGTTTGGCCCTGGCGCCAAACCGGTTATAGAAATAACACCATCCACTGTTACCCTGGCGACGGGCAGTCACTGCTGCAGCGGCGTCCGCAGCGTCCACTAGGTGGGTAGGTGGGTGGTAGGCTGGAAGCAGCGCATGCACAAACTGCTGTCGGTTGGCGAGATAAATCCTGTCCGCTTCGGCAGCCAGCGCGCGGTAGTCCTTGGTGAAGGAGACGGGAGAGCTGGCCAGGGCGGTGCGCACAGGCGCTGGGAGCTGACGCATGAAAACATGTTTAAATAAAAAAGAGGGATCTGCCGAGCCCAAAACGGACAGCATCCTGTCCATCAGTTCGGACGGCTTGCCGTCGCCGAGGCCGTTAAGTGACAATAGACGATCCGCCTTTTCAATCTCCGACAGTTCAAATAATTGCAAAAGGAATGCCTTGATAGCGTGATATTTGCCGGCAGCTGGCGGGGCTTCCAGCAGCCCCATAGCGGGGGCCGTCGTCTGGGCATCCAATGCTGCTACCACATGATAATATTTCGTAACATCCTGTGTTATTCCTCTCAACTCGAACTGAGCTTCAATGTGTTGAAACCAGGGTCGAGGGCTGTGATGCCAGAAGTCGGGTAACTTGATTGCAGCGGCGTAGATAATGTTCACTTCTCCGTCCGTCATGATGTAATATTCCTCACGTACTTCGGGTCACCAATGTGGGATCGCAAGAAAGGATGAAACGGGAGACGGTAGTCGAGTCTTTCCTTTACTTCCCAACATAAATTACATACATCAAAACAGAGTGCAGAGGCGTTTAACGTTACTACTTCAAAGTGACAGCAGCCAGCTGACAGCTGACAGGTGACCTAATATACGTCACCAAATACCCACACCGTTCCCAGAATCCCCAGGCTTAAAGGAGCATTCCTCTGCTCCTCAAGTCCAGTGAATGTCTGCACCAATTGTGCGTGATAAGTGTCACCACACTATAAATAATATTCAACCACTAGATGCTGCACTAGACCACCAGCATGTCATGTATCCAATCCGGTGCATTCCACGTGGGGAAAATATGGGAAGTAGGGAGGAGATACATGTCTGCAACATGTAAACAGCAACATTAATTTTGGACCCACAAACACTTTTTAAATGGTTAATTCATTAATCAATAATCTTTTGGAGGTAAAAGCAAATAATTTTATTCCGCACCTTTCTAAAAGCTCTGTGGATGTATATTCCTTAAACAAAGAATTATGACTACTCTACATAGAAATGTTTTCTATAGCACCTGTAATTACTTTGTTACTCTGTCTGCATTGGGGAAAACAGACAAACAAACCCCAGTCAGACACACACAGCTATACTGTGAGGTTTTGTCCGCTGCCCACCCACTCGCTCCGTTCCTTTAAGGTATTTTGTTAAATTAATTGCATTCCGCGCCTCACGCTTCTTTCCTGTAAGATGCCGTTTGATTGGTGCTCTCCCAACCACACGCTTCTGGAGCAATGATCAATTTCATCCCGCAGCTGTCACAGCTTGTCATTAAGCGCCCCGTGGCTTTAAATACCCTGATCTCCCTAATATTGATGTTGGATCGTTTTGAACATTCCCTGCATTTGCCTGTTCCTTCCCGTCGCTGTTCCCTGTTCTGTTGCTTCCCAGGACTCTCGTGAAGTTTCCCTGTTGGAGAACCTGCTTCCCCGTACTAAGCGGCCGCCTCGTTTATCTGCCCGCTTTACGCGTTGCGCTCTGGTGAGTTTTTGGAAACAGTCTTTTTGGATCAATCGTTTTTGTGTGTTTGTAAAACACCGAAGAGATCCCGTTTTGTTTAATACTGTTCTCACCTTTTTGTTGTTTGGATTTACACGTTTGGATTCCGTATTGTTTTTACTCTGGACACTGCTCACTGTGTGTTTCTCACCGAAGATCAAGTCACTTGGATTTATTGTTTGGATCATTCACCTCACCAGTCACCCCTCTGTTCTATTGTGCGCTGAGCTAACTCGGATCTCTCTCTCTCTCCGCCTCCACCCGGAGTATATGCTGGGGGGATCTGCAGAGCGGCTCAGACGTCACAGGGCAAATTCCACACCATCACCTTCTGGGAGAAGTTGCAGAGCCGCAAACATTCTTCACATGCCAGATTCCCAGTTTGTTCTGTTCACCACCTAATTCAGTCTTGTGACTCTGTTAATAAACACGCCCTTGTTTTTGGCTAACTCTGAAACAACTCTCTCTGTGCCGTTTGCGTTTGGGGTCGG
Organism: Notolepis coatsorum; assembly: GCF_963971535.1. Lineage (NCBI taxonomy): Eukaryota > Metazoa > Chordata > Actinopteri > Aulopiformes > Paralepididae > Notolepis > Notolepis coatsorum. The sequence goes on from NC_140170.1 coordinate 184,878,349, forward strand.
TTTCAAACCATAACATTACGATCCAACCATGACGACCCCAGCCGACACAGAGAGAGTCAGAACAGCATTAGCAGGCCAGATTGAGTTAACCAAGGAACACAGCCAACAGCTAGACAGGGCTGCGGCTGCAGTACAGGAACTCCGAGAGCAGGTCCTGCCTATTCAGGGGTCCCTGGGCGCTCTGGCTAGCCAGCAGTCAAGTATTCTCCTCCACTTACACACGCTGAGTGACACCGTTAACACCTTGCTTGTACCCCCACTTCCTTCAGGAGCCTTGGCCGGAGCATCACCCGCAGCCCTGGCAGGCCCCGCGGCTCCCGATCCCGCACCTCGGGAGCCCCGTTTCTCCGAACCACGGCTGTTCGACGGCAACTTCGAGGATTGTGCCACATTCATCATGCAATGTGAGTTGGTTTTTCGTCATCAACCCAGTCGTTTCACTTCAAGGGGAGCCCAAGTGGCCTACATTACTAACTTGCTCTCAGGCCGGGCAGCCCAGTGGGTCACTTCCTCCTGGGCAATGGAGGCAGACTTCTGTTTCTCCTACCCAGACTTCGTGGCTGAGATCCGCAGGGTTTTCCACCATCCAGCCCGTGGTCTGGACCCTGGAGCCCGGTTGGGTACCTTCCGGCAGGGCAGCGGCGGGGTTACCGAATACGTGCTGGAGTTCAGACTGGCGGCTACGGAGAGCGGTTGGAACGACCAAGCACTTCGTCTTACCTTCATGAGGGGGCTCAACGACGCAGTCAGGGACCAGCTCGCGACCCGTGAGGAACCTGAGTCCCTCGAGGACCTGTTCAGCCTCGCCATTCGCATCGACGGACGCCTCCAGGAGAGAAGATGTGAGAGAACCCGACAGGGACCTCCTGAGGTACTCCGGACCCCCCGTACTCGAGACGGTACTGCTGGTCGCCCTGCTCCCAACACGACTGGTGGTTTCTTTCCCTCCCGTTCGGTACCCGAGGAGGAACCCATGCAGCTGGGACGTTCTCATCTGAGCCAAGCTGAACGGGAGGCGAGGTTCAGGTCCGGCCTTTGCCTCTACTGCGGTCGGGAGGGACACCGTATCGCCAACTGCCCCACCCGGCCAAAAGACCAGGCTCGCCGGGACCCCGGGAGATCCTGGTGAGCCGTTTTTCTCGTTCCCAGAGCCGTGCACCACCTGGCCATCTGATGAGCGTCACCCTGGCCTGGGCGGACCAACGGGCCACGGTGGAGGCACTCATTGACTCGGGGGCAGACGAGAGTTTCCTAGACTTCGAGTTTGCTACCCGGGCCAACATTCCACTTGAGGACCTAGTGAGGCCATTGGAGGTATTCGCATTGGACCAACACCGCCTGGCTGACATCACTCAACGCACCTGCCCTGTCCTGCTGACCATTGCTGGTAACCACGTTGAGAGACTCCAGTTCCTTATCACCAGATCCCCTCTTGTCCCAGTAGTCCTGGGCCGGCCCTGGCTCGCGCTGCACGAGCCCCACATCGCCTGGTCCTCCGGTACCATCAAGGGCTGGAGCTCCTCCTGTCATGCCCAGTGTCTTCAGGCGGCGTCCTGTCCCCCGCCCCGGAGATCCGTTGGTGAGCCGCCTCCGGACCTTTCGACCATACCCCCAGAGTACCACGACCTCATGGAGGTTTTCAGTAAGTCCAGGGCTCAGGCCCTTCCGACCCACCGGCCTTACGACTGTGCCATCGACCTCCGCTCAGGGGCTCCCCTTCCCGGCAGTCGCCTCTACAGTCTGACCGTCCCGGAGAAGGCGGCGATGGATCAATACATCTCTGAGTCCTTGGAAGCAGGACTCATTCGGCCTTCCTCCTCTCCTGTGGCGGCCGGTTTCTTCTTTGTTGGGAAGAAGGACGGGGACCTTCGACCCTGCATCGACTATCGCCAGCTCAACGAGATCACCATTAAGAACAAGTATCCTCTACCTCTCATGAACTCCACTTTCGAGCCTCTCACCCAGGCTACCGTCTTTACCAAGCTGGACCTCCGGAGTGCCTACCATCTAGTCCGTATCCGTGAGGGCGATGAATGGAAGACCGCCTTCAAGACTCCCAGGGGCCACTACGAGTACCTGGTGATGCCGTTCGGCCTCACCAACGCTCCGGCGGTATTCCAGGCGCTCATGAACGACGTCCTTCGTGACATGCTGGAGGAGTTTGTGGTAGTGTACCTAGACGACATCCTCATCTTCTCCAAGACCCTCGAGGAACACATCCAGCATGTCCGCCGTGTGCTGGAGCGCCTCCTCCACAATCGGCTCTTCGTCAAGGCGGAGAAGTGTGAGATGTGTCAGGTGCTCCTCTGCAGACGTGCTGGCTACGAGAATGTCGTCCAAGTATACGAACATGAATGCCATATCCCGCAGCACCGAGTCCATCAGTCGCTGGAAAGTCTGTGCCGCCCCCTTGAGGCCAAAGGGCATCCGCAGAAACTCGAACAGGCCAAAAGGAGTGATGACCGCCGTCTTGGGAACGTCCCGTGGGTGAACTGGTACCTGGTGGTATCCCCGCACCAAGTCCACCTTGGAAAAGATGGTGGTCCCCGCCAGGTGGGCGGAGAAGTCCTGTATATGCGGGACAGGGTACCGGTCCGGGGTCGTGGCGTTGTTTAGGCGTCGGAAATCGCCACAGGGACGCCACCCACCATCAGCCTTAGTGACCATATGCAGGGGGGAGGCCCACGGACTGTCAGAACGGCGCACAATTCCAAGGCGTTCCATGGTTGCAAATTCCTCCCTGGCAATGGAGAGCTTAGCTGGGTCAAGGCGCCGAGCACGTGCATAGACCGGGGGACCGACAGTGGCTATATAGTGCTCCACGCCATGCTTAGCGACTGCTGAGGAAAATGTAGGCGTGGTGAGGATAGGGAACTCCGCTAGGAGGCGCTGATATACATCCCCAGCAGCAAGCATGTTGGACAGACCTAGTGTCCCTGGCCCTCCCAGCGTGCACGGGTAGGTAGCGAAGGAGACAGCATCGATTAGGCGACAGTTTGTAATGTCCACTAGCAGCCTGAACGCACACAGGAAGTCCGCGCCGAGGAGAGGAACTGACACAGCGGCCATGACAAACTCCCACCCGAAACGGCGCCCGCCAAAACACACCTCTACATGCCTGGTTCCGTAGGTACGTATAGGCGTGCCATTAGCAGCGTCCATGGGGGGACCGTGGCCCCCAGCCATAGTGTCCACAGCTGTAGCAGGCAGGATGCTTCGTTGCGCGCCCGAGTCGACTAGTAGTCGCCGGCCAAATAAGGTGTCCTTAATAAATAGCAGCCTGCTGCCTCCGCCAACGCTCATGGCTGTTAATGAGCATTGGCCCTGGCGTTTCCCTGGTCACTGTAATTGCACGGTGGGCGACACTGTTTGGCCCTGGCGCCAAACCGGTTATGGAAATAACACCATCCACTGTTACCCTGGCGACGGGCAGTCACTGCTGCAGCGGCGTCCGCAGCGTCCACTAGGTGGGTAGGTGGGTGGTAGGCTGGAAGCAGCGCATGCACAAACTGCTGTCGGTTGGCGAGATAAATCCTGTCCGCTTCGGCAGCCAGCGCGCGGTAGTCCTTGGTGAAGGAGACGGGAGAGCTGGCCAGGGCGGTGCGCACAGGCGCTGGGAGCTGACGCATGAAAACATGTTTAAATAAAAAAGAGGGATCTGCCGAGCCCAAAACGGACAGCATCCTGTCCATCAGTTCGGACGGCTTGCCGTCGCCGAGGCCGTTAAGTGACAATAGACGATCCGCCTTTTCAATCTCCGACAGTTCAAATAATTGCAAAAGGAATGCCTTGATAGCGTCATATTTGCCGGCAGCTGGCGGGGCTTCCAGCAGCCCCATAGCGCGGGCCGTCGTCTGGGCATCCAATGCTGCTACCACATGATAATATTTCGTAACATCCTGTGTTATTCCTCTCAACTCGAACTGAGCTTCAATGTGTTGAAACCAGGGTCGAGGGCTGTGATGCCAGAAGTCGGGTAACTTGATTGCAGCGGCGTAGATAATGTTCACTTCTCCGTCCGTCATGATGTAATATTCCTCACGTACTTCGGGTCACCAATGTGGGATCGCAAGAAAGGATGAAACGGGAGACGGTAGTCGAGTCTTTCCTTTACTTCCCAACATAAATTACATACATCAAAACAGAGTGCAGAGGCGTTTAACGTTACTACTTCAAAGTGACAGCAGCCAGCTGACAGCTGACAGGTGACCTAATATACGTCACCAAATACCCACACCGTTCCCAGAATCCCCAGGCTTAAAGGAGCATTCCTCTGCTCCTCAAGTCCAGTGAATGTCTGCACCAATTGTGCGTGATAAGTGTCACCACACTATAAATAATATTCAACCACTAGATGCTGCACTAGACCACCAGCATGTCATGTATCCAATCCGGTGCATTCCACGTGGGGAAAATATGGGAAGTAGGGAGGAGATACATGTCTGCAACATGTAAACAGCAACATTAATTTTGGACCCACAAACACTTTTTAAATGGTTAATTCATTAATCAATAATCTTTTGGAGGTAAAAGCAAATAATTTTATTCCGCACCTTTCTAAAAGCTCTGTGGATGTATATTCCTTAAACAAAGAATTATGACTACTCTACATAGAAATGTTTTCTATAGCACCTGTAATTACTTTGTTACTCTGTCTGCATTGGGGAAAACAGACAAACAAACCCCAGTCAGACACACACAGCTATACTGTGAGGTTTTGTCCGCTGCCCACCCACTCGCTCCGTTCCTTTAAGGTATTTTGTTAAATTAATTGCATTCCGCGCCTCACGCTTCTTTCCTGTAAGATGCCGTTTGATTGGTGCTCTCCCAACCACACGCTTCTGGAGCAATGATCAATTTCATCCCGCAGCTGTCACAGCTTGTCATTAAGCGCCCCGTGGCTTTAAATACCCTGATCTCCCTAATATTGATGTTGGATCGTTTTGAACATTCCCTGCATTTGCCTGTTCCTTCCCGTCGCTGTTCCCTGTTCTGTTGCTTCCCAGGACTCTCGTGAAGTTTCCCTGTTGGAGAACCTGCTTCCCCGTACTAAGCGGCCGCCTCGTTTATCTGCCCGCTTTACGCGTTGCGCTCTGGTGAGTTTTTGGAAACAGTCTTTTTGGATCAATCGTTTTTGTGTGTTTGTAAAACACCGAAGAGATCCCGTTTTGTTTAATACTGTTCTCACCTTTTTGTTGTTTGGATTTACACGTTTGGATTCCGTATTGTTTTTACTCTGGACACTGCTCACTGTGTGTTTCTCACCGAAGATCAAGTCACTTGGATTTATTGTTTGGATCATTCACCTCACCAGTCACCCCTCTGTTCTATTGTGCGCTGAGCTAACTCGGATCTCTCTCTCTCTCCGCCTCCACCCGGAGTATATGCTGGGGGGATCTGCAGAGCGGCTCAGACGTCACAGGGCAAATTCCACACCATCACCTTCTGGGAGAAGTTGCAGAGCCGCAAACATTCTTCACATGCCAGATTCCCAGTTTGTTCTGTTCACCACCTAATTCAGTCTTGTGACTCTGTTAATAAACACGCCCTTGTTTTTGGCTAACTCTGAAACAACTCTCTCTGTGCCGTTTGCGTTTGGGGTCGGTTTCAAACCATAACATTACGATCCAACCATGACGACCCCAGCCGACACAGAGAGAGTCAGAACAGCATTAGCAGGCCAGATTGAGTTAACCAAGGAACACAGCCAACAGCTAGACAGGGCTGCGGCTGCAGTACAGGAACTCCGAGAGCAGGTCCTGCCTATTCAGGGGTCCCTGGGCGCTCTGGCTAGCCAGCAGTCAAGTATTCTCCTCCACTTACACACGCTGAGTGACACCGTTAACACCTTGCTTGTACCCCCACTTCCTTCAGGAGCCTTGGCCGGAGCATCACCCGCAGCCCTGGCAGGCCCCGCGGCTCCCGATCCCGCACCTCGGGAGCCCCGTTTCTCCGAACCACGGCTGTTCGACGGCAACTTCGAGGATTGTGCCACATTCATCATGCAATGTGAGTTGGTTTTTCGTCATCAACCCAGTCGTTTCACTTCAAGGGGAGCCCAAGTGGCCTACATTACTAACTTGCTCTCAGGCCGGGCAGCCCAGTGGGTCACTTCCTCCTGGGCAATGGAGGCAGACTTCTGTTTCTCCTACCCAGACTTCGTGGCTGAGATCCGCAGGGTTTTCCACCATCCAGCCCGTGGTCTGGACCCTGGAGCCCGGTTGGGTACCTTCCGGCAGGGCAGCGGCGGGGTTACCGAATACGTGCTGGAGTTCAGACTGGCGGCTACGGAGAGCGGTTGGAACGACCAAGCACTTCGTCTTACCTTCATGAGGGGGCTCAACGACGCAGTCAGGGACCAGCTCGCGACCCGTGAGGAACCTGAGTCCCTCGAGGACCTGTTCAGCCTCGCCATTCGCATCGATGGACGCCTCCAGGAGAGAAGATGTGAGAGAACCCGACAGGGACCTCCTGAGGTACTCCGGACCCCCCGTACTCGAGACGGTACTGCTGGTCGCCCTGCTCCCAACACGACTGGTGGTTTCTTTCCCTCCCGTTCGGTACCCGAGGAGGAACCCATGCAGCTGGGACGTTCTCATCTGAGCCAAGCTGAACGGGAGGCGAGGTTCAGGTCCGGCCTTTGCCTCTACTGCGGTCGGGAGGGACACCGTATCGCCAACTGCCCCACCCGGCCAAAAGACCAGGCTCGCCGGGACCCCGGGAGATCCTGGTGAGCCGTTTTTCTCGTTCCCAGAGCCGTGCACCACCTGGCCATCTGATGAGCGTCACCCTGGCCTGGGCGGACCAACGGGCCACGGTGGAGGCACTCATTGACTCGGGGGCAGACGAGAGTTTCCTAGACTTCGAGTTTGCTACCCGGGCCAACATTCCACTTGAGGACCTAGTGAGGCCATTGGAGGTATTCGCATTGGACCAACACCGCCTGGCTGACATCACTCAACGCACCTGCCCTGTCCTGCTGACCATTGCTGGTAACCACGTTGAGAGACTCCAGTTCCTTATCACCAGATCCCCTCTTGTCCCAGTAGTCCTGGGCCGGCCCTGGCTCGCGCTGCACGAGCCCCACATCGCCTGGTCCTCCGGTACCATCAAGGGCTGGAGCTCCTCCTGTCATGCCCAGTGTCTTCAGGCGGCGTCCTGTCCCCCGCCCCGGAGATCCGTTGGTGAGCCGCCTCCGGACCTTTCGACCATACCCCCCGAGTACCACGACCTCATGGAGGTTTTCAGTAAGTCCAGGGCTCAGGCCCTTCCGACCCACCGGCCTTACGACTGTGCCATCGACCTCCGCTCAGGGGCTCCCCTTCCCGGCAGTCGCCTCTACAGTCTGACCGTCCCGGAGAAGGCGGCGATGGATCAATACATCTCTGAGTCCTTGGAAGCAGGACTCATTCGGCCTTCCTCCTCTCCTGTGGCGGCCGGTTTCTTCTTTGTTGGGAAGAAGGACGGGGACCTTCGACCCTGCATCGACTATCGCCAGCTCAACGAGATCACCATTAAGAACAAGTATCCTCTACCTCTCATGAACTCCACTTTCGAGCCTCTCACCCAGGCTACCGTCTTTACCAAGCTGGACCTCCGGAGTGCCTACCATCTAGTCCGTATCCGTGAGGGCGATGAATGGAAGACCGCCTTCAAGACTCCCAGGGGCCACTACGAGTACCTGGTGATGCCGTTCGGCCTCACCAACGCTCCGGCGGTATTCCAGGCGCTCATGAACGACGTCCTTCGTGACATGCTGGAGGAGTTTGTGGTAGTGTACCTAGACGACATCCTCATCTTCTCCAAGACCCTCGAGGAACACATCCAGCATGTCCGCCGTGTGCTGGAGCGCCTCCTCCACAATCGGCTCTTCGTCAAGGCGGAGAAGTGCCGATTCCACTCCGACTCCGTCGATTACCTGGGCTTCATCGTGGAGAAGGGCTTGACCCGAGCTGATCCTCGCAAGATCCAGGCAGTGGAGGAATGGCCTGAACCCACCTCTCGGAAGGAGTTACAGAGCTTCCTCTGGTTCGCCAACTTCTACCGAAGGTTCATCCGGAACTACAGTCAAGTGGCGGAACCGCTTACCAGACTGACCTCTCCCGCCCTGCCGTTCGACTGGTCCCCAGCGGCGTGTGCTGCGTTCCGCTCCCTCAAGAAGAGGTTCACTTCCGCCCCGATCTTGCTCCATCCAGACCCCAAGAGACAGTTCATCGTTGAGGTGGACGCCTCGGATACTGGACTGGGAGCTATCTTATCCCAGCGGTCGGCAACGGACCAGAAGGTACATCCGTGCGCCTTCTACTCGCGTCGGTTCCTCCCTGCCGAGAGGAACTATGATATCGGCAATCGGGAGCTGCTGGCGGTTGTGGCTGCCTTGGAGGAGTGGCGTCATTGGCTAGAGGGGGCCGAGGAGCCGTTTACCATTTGGACGGACCACAAGAACCTGACGTACATCCGTGCTTCCAAGCGCCTCAACGGCCGGCAGGCAAGATGGGCCAGCTTCCTCAGTCGGTTCGACTTCTCGCTGACGTTTCGCCCTGGTTCCCGCAACACGAAGGCCGACTCCCTGTCCCGGTTACACTCCAAGGGGGCTCCAACCACTGAGGACCCGACTCCCATCCTCCCGGAGGCCAGGGTGGTAGGAGTCGTCACCTTGGGCATCGAGGGGGTGGTAAGGCGTGCCCTACGCTTCCATCGCGCTCCAGGCAATGTACCGGTTCATCGTCTCTTCGTCCCCGACTCAGTCCGGTCCCGGGTCCTCCAGTGGGGCCATACCAGCCGGTTCGCCTGCCACCCGGGCGCTCATCGCACGTTCTCCTTCCTGGCTCGTCGATTCTGGTGGCCCACCATGAGGAACGACGTCAAGGAGTTCGTACTGGCCTGCGCGGTCTGCGCCCGCAGCAAGGCCTCCCACCAGGCACCCTCCGGGCTATTACAGCCGCTTCCCATTCCGAGCCGTCCTTGGTCACATGTGGCGCTGGACTTCGTCACAGGTCTTCCCTCCTCCCAGGGGAACACGTGCCTTCTGACCGTGGTGGATCGGTTCAGCAAGGGGGTTCACCTCGTGGCCCTTCCCAAACTTCCCTCGGCGGCCGAGACGGCGGACCTCCTGACACACCACGTGTTTCGCCTCCATGGTTTTCCCCAGGACGTCGTCTCGGACCGGGGGCCCCAGTTCACTTCCCAGGTATGGCGGGCTTTTTGCAAGGGATTGGGGGCAACGGTCAGTCTTTCCTCTGGTTATCATCCCCAGACTAACGGACAAACGAAGAGGATGAACCAGAGCGTGGAGTCTGCTCTTCGGTGTGTGGCTGCCGAGAGACCAGCTTCTTGGAGCCGTTTCCTTCCCTGGGTCGAGTACTCCATCAACTCCATGGTCAGTTCCGCCACCGGCCTCTCACCCTTTGAGGTATCCCTGGGCTACCAACCCCCTCTTTTCCCTGCAGAGGAGACGGAGGTGGCAGTTCCCTCCGTGCAGGACCACCTCGACCGGTGCCGTCGGGTCTGGGAGATCGCCAGGACCGCGCTGCTCCGGTCATCAGAGCGCGCCTGTCGTGGGGCTGACCGGCGCCGGGTTCCTGCGCCGACGTACCACCCTGGGCAGAGGGTGTGGCTTTCCGCGAGGGACCTCCCACTTCGGTCCTCGGCCAAGAAACTTAACCCCCGGTTCGTCGGACCTTTCGAGGTTCTGAAGGTACTCAGTCCGGCGGCGGTGCGTCTTAAGCTTTCTGCGTCCATGCACATTCACCCCGTTTTCCATGTGTCCCGGGTTAAGCCTGTCTCTCTCAGTCCCCTGATGCCTCCTGCTCCAGATCCACCTCCTCCCAAGATGGTGGACGGTCACCCCCAGTGGCAGGTCCGCCGGTTGATGGGCGTTCGACGGCGGGGTCGGGGGTTCCAGTACCTGGTGGACTGGGAGGGTTACGGCCCGGAGGAACGGAGCTGGGTCTCCCGCCAGCTCATCGTGGATCCCGGCCTGATCACCGACTTCCATCGTGCCCATCCGGGCGAGCCGGGTGGCTCCCGTGGAGGGGGGGGTACTGTGAGGTTTTGTCCGCTGCCCACCCACTCGCTCTGTTCCTTTAAGGTATTTTGTTAAATTAATTGCATTCCGCGCCTCACGCTTCTTTCCTGTAAGATGCCGTTTGATTGGTGCTCTCCCAACCACACGCTTCTGGAGCAATGATCAATTTCACCCCGCAGCTGTCACAGCTTGTCATTAAGCGCCCCGTGGCTTTAAATACCCTGATCTCCCTAATATTGATGTTGGATCGTTTTGAACATTCCCTGCATTTGCCTGTTCCTTCCCGTCGCTGTTCCCTGTTCTGTTGCTTCCCAGGACTCTCGTGAAGTTTCCCTGTTGGAGAACCTGCTTCCCCGTACTAAGCGGCCGCCTCGTTTATCTGCCCGCTTTACGCGTTGCGCTCTGGTGAGTTTTTGGAAACAGTCTTTTTGGATCAATCGTTTTTGTGTGTTTGTAAAACACCGAAGAGATCCCGTTTTGTTTAATACTGTTCTCACCTTTTTGTTGTTTGGATTTACACGTTTGGATTCCGTATTGTTTTTACTCTGGACACTGCTCACTGTGTGTTTCTCACCGAAGATCAAGTCACTTGGATTTATTGTTTGGATCATTCACCTCACCAGTCACCCCTCTGTTCTATTGTGCGCTGAGCTAACTCGGATCTCTCTCTCTCTCCGCCTCCACCCGGAGTATATGCTGGGGGGATCTGCAGAGCGGCTCAGACGTCACAGGGCAAATTCCACACCATCACCTTCTGGGAGAAGTTGCAGAGCCGCAAACATTCTTCACATGCCAGATTCCCAGTTTGTTCTGTTCACCACCTAATTCAGTCTTGTGACTCTGTTAATAAACACGCCCTTGTTTTTGGCTAACTCTGAAACAACTCTCTCTGTGCCGTTTGCGTTTGGGGTCGGTTTCAAACCATAACATATACAGTAGTGAGCAGTCAGTTTAGAGCTGAACATCAGTGATGGAAAGTAACTAAGTATATTTACTCAAGTACTCTACTTAAGTACATTTTACTTTTGTAAAAAAGTACAAATATTGTACTTTTTACTCCATTACATTTATCTCCATTACATACTGTTAGGACGCCACACTACTCACAGTACAAACGCAGTCCCATGACAGTTATCAATATGAGGAGGCTCAACACGCCATGACACATCGCAGACAGCAGAGGGCGCCACTTTCCTGGAGGAGAGTGGGAGGAGAACGTGCAGAAGGTCTTTAATAATAATAATAATAATAATAATAATAATAATAATAATAATAATAATAATAATAATAATAATAATAATAATAATAATAGATTCAATTTGTACCATACTTTATATTCGCGAGAATCTCAGAGTGCTACAGGAGATATAGACAAAAAGTTAAATGAATAAAATGAATAAAAACAATTAAAAATACTAACAACCAGTGAAATGGAAGAACATAAGAGTAAAATAAAATAAAAATAATAATAAAATGAATAGAAGTAAAAATAAAAGTAAAAGAAAAATTCAGGGAAAAGCCTTGTTAAAAAGATTTTTTTTAGGCCCCTTTTAAAAGCCTCGTATCATCTCTGAAGGGTGTTATCATGGAAAAGTCCAAACATTCTGTGATAATCACATTCACAGTAAAATAAGGACACCAAACAAGCAGTCTATGTAAAACCCAGAGCAGATTGCGATGGATGAAAGCCAGATAAGATAAGATCATTCTTTATTGTCTGTTGGTACATAAATGTGTTTTGTCTCAGAACACAGACACAGAATACTGTATTACAAAAAAAACATGTTACAGCAGAGACAGACATACAGACAAGACATCAGAGAGACAACCATGTTACAGCAGAGACAGACATACAGACAAGACATCAGAGAGACAACCATGTTACAGCAGAGACAGCCAAGACATCAGAGAGACAACCATGTTAGAGCAGAGACAGACATACAGACAAGACATCAGAGAGACAACCATGTTAGAGCAGAGACAGCCAAGACATCAGAGAGACAACCATGTTACAGCAGAGACAGACATACAGACAAGACATCAGAGAGACAACCATGTTACAGCAGAGACAGCCAAGACATCAGAGAGACAACCATGTTACAGCAGAGACAGACATACAGCCAAGACATCAGAGAGACAACCATGTTACAGCAGAGACAGACATACAGACAAGATATCAGAGAGACAGTGTAATTAACCCCTTCCTTCCCTCCCAACCAACGTTATTCATTTGATGTGGTACAGTCCCATAGGTTATTTTGTATCACACAGCCTGTGTTAGGGATGGGTACCGAATCCAGTACTTTTAAGGGTATCGACCAATTCACGTGAGATCCACCGGTGCCACATTTCGGTAGTGCACAAAAAAAATTATAATAATAATTAAGTTCACTCGCACAATAAACGCTCACCTAGGATTTGACTTGATTCAACAACAACAAAGCAGTCGGTGCAATGACAAGCCGGAAACCATCGCAAGTGTGGTTACACTTTACAAAGCTAGATGCAGACAACGCTCGCTGCACTATTGTATATTATATATATATTAACAAATTGTTCTAAATAAATAATAATGATAATAAATTTTTTTGAAGTTTGGACAAATTTTTTACAACTGAGGTAGGTAAATACATTTTTTAGAGACTGAAGTAGAGAAAAAAGGTACCGTTGGGTACCGGTATCGGTTCACAGGTACCGGTACTGGTGATATACCTGTACATTTGTGAGGTTTTGTCCGCTGCTCACCAACTTTCTCTGTTTTCTTTAAGCCTACTGTTAGAAATTCCCTTCTCACTCACTCTCTCTAGCCCCCACCCTCTCGTTCTTTACTCTCGTTTACTCTCAGTGGCCACACCTGGACTATTATCAATTACCTCTCGCACCTGTGGTGGCAGGCTAATTAGTTCCCCTGTGGGCTTTAAATACCAGGGCTCTTCCCCTCGTTTCGGCGTGGGGTCGTGTTGTATTCATGCTGAGTCATATTCTCTAACATCTAGACTCTTTCGGGAGATCCTCTGGTCTACCAATGCTGTATATGGATTTCTCCAGCCTTGAGATGTTTTGCTCCAGCCTTCGTCTGCTGTCGCCGTAGCCTGTGGAGGAGACTGTTCTGCGCTCCCTGTACTTCCACGGGAGGCACCCCAGCGCTCCACTGCAGACCCCAGCGCAGCTGTTCGTCCTGACGCACATCTAGACCAACGCACATCTCCCGGACCCTCGGGCTTGGCACGCTCTCCAGTCACCAGCGCGCAACGCGCATCTGCAAGGGCTTGGCACGCTCTCCAGTCACCAGCGCGCAACGCGCATCTTCAAGGGCTTGGCACGCTCTCCAGTCTCCAGCGCGCAACGCGCATCTTCCAAGGATCCTCGTGCTTGGCACGCTCTCCAGTCACCAGCGCGCAACGCGCATCTGCAAGGGCTTGGCACGCTCTCCAGTCACCAGCGCGCAACGCGCATCTTCAAGGGCTTGGCACGCTCTCCAGTCTCCAGCGCGCAACGCGCATCTTCCAAGGATCCTCGTGCTTGGCACACTCCTCCTCGCAGACGCACCCCGAGGCGTCTCTCGGTTCCGACGTGCACACCAAGGTGTGGCGCGCCACTCTGTTCCTCGGCTCCGACAGCGGCTACCCGGTGGACGACACCCTCGCCACCGCCGCTGTTCCAGCACCCTGTTCCTCGGCTCCGACAGCGGCTACCCGGTGGACGACACCCTCGCCACCGCCGCTGTTCCAGCACTCTGTTCCTCGGCTCCGACAGCGGCTACCCGGTGGACGACACCCTCGCCACCGCCGCTGTTCCAGCACTCTGTTCCTCGGCTCCGACAGCGGCTACCCGGTGGACGACACCCTCGCCACCGCCGCTGTTCCAGCACCCTGTTCCTCGGCTCCGACAGCGGCTACCCGGTGGACGACACCCTCGCCACCGCCGCTGTTCCAGCACTCTGTTCCTCGGCTCGGACAGCCAGCTACCCGGTGGCGACACCCTCGCCGCCGCTGCTGTTCCTGCACCATTACGCATACGCCTGGGTGAGTTTTGATTGTGATGTCACTCACCCAGCGTAATGCCTCTTGCCCCCGTCCCGCTGCTGTTCCTGCACCATTACGCATACGCCTGGGTGAGTTTTGATTGTGATGTCACTCACCCAGCGTAATGCCTCTTGCCCCCGTCCCGCTGCGTTTCCTGTACCATTACGCATACGCCTGGGTGAGTTTTGATTGTGATGTCACTCACCCAGCGTAATGCCTCTTGCCCCCGTCCCGCTGCTGTTCCTGCACCATTACGCATACGCCTGGGTGAGTTTTGATTGTGATGTCACTCACCCAGCGTAATGCCTCTTGCCCCCGTCCCGCTGCGTTCCTGTACCATTCCGCATACGCTTGGGTGAGTTTTGATTGTGATGTCACTCACCCAGCGTAATGCCTCCTTTTCTTGTTCTCACTTAGTTAGTAGTTTGGACATTTCATCTCCCACTCTGTTTTTGTTCTCACTTAGTTAGTAGTTTGGACATTTCATCTCCCACTCTGTTTTTGTTCTCACTTAGATAGTCTTTTTGGACATTACATCTCCCCCTGTGTGTTTGTCACACGAAGATATTATTACTTTGTTACTTTGTTTATTTGGACTGTTCTGCATCTGCTCTGTTTGTTCCCTTTTGAATATTAACCCTCTCCTCTGTTCTGCAGAGCGGCCCAGATGTTTTCCCACCAGTCCCCAGTTCCTCCCTGTCCCCAGCCCGCCTCCGCGGGCCTCAGTCCCCTCTGTCCCTAGTTCTCCCCTTCTAGTTCCACCTAGTTCCTGGTCCCAAGTTCTCCCCTTCTAGTTCCACCTAGTTCCTTGTCCCTAGTTCTCCTAGTCCCCAGTTCTCCTGTTCCCTAGCTCTCCTTGTCCCGACATCTCCTAGTCTCTAGTTCCTCTGTTTCCTTAACCTTCCCCTAGCGTTCCTTTAATGTTTCCCCTAGCGTTCATTAACCTTCCCTTAGTGTACCCTTTTCCTGCCCGCCTCTTAAAGGCACCTAGTTTTTCCCCTCTTGTTATATTCCTGTATTTGTGTTCTCCCTTAAAGGGACAGTGCCCTTTTTTCCCTGTCTCTCAATAAATATCTGTTTCTTGGCAAACCATCATACCTGTCTTGTGTTGTGCGATTGGGGTCGGTTACAAACCATAACAGTACGACCCCACCCAAATCGACGACCCCAGCCAGCACAGACGGTGTATGTTGAGTTTGCCTTTTTTTTTCTTGTTCCCTCTAGCTCCCCTCTAGCTTCCTTGTTAGCCTGTTAGCTCCCCTGTTAGCTTGTTGGTCTCCCCGGTTAGCTCCCCTGTTAGCCTGTTGACTCCCCCATTTGCTTCCCTGTTAGCCCTGTTTAGCTCCCCTCTTAGCCCTGTTTGACCCCCCTGCAGCTTGTTAGGCCTCTACTATCAGCAGAGCCCCAGTCTGCTAGCTTAGCCCCGGCTGCTAGCACAGCCTCTATGTTTATGCAGCCCTTGCTGCTGGCATGGGCCCTGTAGCTAGCCATGCCCTGGCAGCTAACCCTGTCCCTCAGCAGAGCCCCAGTCTGCTAGCTTGGCCCCGGCTGCTAGCACAGCCTCTATGTTAATGCAGCCTTGCAGCTGGCATAGGCCCTGTAGCTAGCCAGGCCCAAGCAGCTAACCCGGTCCCTCTGCATGGCCTCCACTTTTTTGTGTAGTTTATCCCACTGCTAGGACTGCCCTTTCAGCTAGCAAGGTCAGTTTATCTCCCACTGCTAGGACTGCCTTTTCAGCTAGCAAGGTCAGTTTATCTCTCACTGCTAGGACTGCCTTTTCAGCTAGCAAGGTCAGTTTTTCTCCCACTGCTAGGACTGCCTTTTCAGCTAGCAAGGTCAGTTTATCTCACACTGCTAGGACTGCCCTTCAGCTAGCAAGGTCAGTTTATCTCACACAGCTAGGACTGTCCTTCCAGCTAGCTTGTTCTCTCATGCTGGTCCAGCCCTGTCTGCCAGCCTAGCTCCGGCAGCTAGCGCAGCCTCTATGTTAATGTAGCAGTACAGCTGGCATAGGCCCTGTAGCTATCAGTGCCTTGGCAGCTACCCTTTCCCCCTGCTAGCCTAGCTCGGCAGCTAGCGCAGCCTCTATGTTGATGTAGCAGTACAGCTAGCATAGGCCCTGTAGCTATCAGTGCCTTGGCAGCTACCCTTTCCCTCTGCTAGCCCTTTCCCGGTGCTACCATGGTTACCCCTTAGCTACCCTGCTTGCCCCTCAGTTCCTCTAGACCAGTTCCTCTAGACCAGTTCTCTAGACCAGTTCTCTAGGCCAGTTCTCTAAACCAGTTCTCTAGACCGGTTCTCTAGGCCAGTTCTCTTGGCCAGTTCTCTAGGCTAGTTCTCTGGACCCAGTTCCTCCTGACCCGGTTCCTCTAGGCCCGGTTTCCTCTAGGCCAGTTCCTCCTGTTGCCCCTCTGCTACCCTAGTTACCCCTCGGCGACCCTGTTTCTTTTGCTAGCCCCACTCTTGTGGTGGCTTCCCCTGCTGGCTTGGCCAGTACCTTTTGTTTTTGTCTTGTTTTGCCCCCTGCCACTCTGTCTGTATTTGTTTTGGGTCGCCAGGTGGCTCCCGTTGAGGGGGGGGTACTGTGAGGTTTTGTCCGCTGCTCACCAACTTTCTCTGTTTTCTTTAAGCCTACTGTTAGAAATTCCCTTCTCACTCACTCTCTCTAGCCCCCACCCTCTCGTTCTTTACTCTCGTTTACTCTCAGTGGCCACACCTGGACTATTATCAATTACCTCTCGCACCTGTGGTGGCAGGCTAATTAGTTCCCCTGTGGGCTTTAAATACCAGGGCTCTTCCCCTCGTTTCGGCGTGGGGTCGTGTTGTATTCATGCTGAGTCATATTCTCTAACATCTAGACTCTTTCGGGAGATCCTCTGGTCTACCAATGCTGTATATGGATTTCTCCAGCCTTGAGATGTTTTGCTCCAGCCTTCGTCTGCTGTCGCCGTAGCCTGTGGAGGAGACTGTTCTGCGCTCCCTGTACTTCCACGGGAGGCACCCCAGCGCTCCACTGCAGACCCCAGCGCAGCTGTTCGTCCTGACGCACATCTAGACCAACGCGCATCTCCCGGACCCTCGGGCTTGGCACGCTCTCCAGTCACCAGCGCGCAACGCGCATCTGCAAGGGCTTGGCACGCTCTCCAGTCACCAGCGCGCAACGCGCATCTTCAAGGGCTTGGCACGCTCTCCAGTCTCCAGCGCGCAACGCGCATCTTCCAAGGATCCTCGTGCTTGGCACGCTCTCCAGTCACCAGCGCGCAACGCGCATCTGCAAGGGCTTGGCACGCTCTCCAGTCACCAGCGCGCAACGCGCATCTTCAAGGGCTTGGCACGCTCTCCAGTCTCCAGCGCGCAACGCGCATCTTCCAAGGATCCTCGTGCTTGGCACACTCCTCCTCGCAGACGCACCCCGAGGCGTCTCTCGGTTCCGACGTGCACACCAAGGTGTGGCGCGCCACTCTGTTCCTCGGCTCCGACAGCGGCTACCCGGTGGACGACACCCTCGCCACCGCCGCTGTTCCAGCACCCTGTTCCTCGGCTCCGACAGCGGCTACCCGGTGGACGACACCCTCGCCACCGCCGCTGTTCCAGCACTCTGTTCCTCGGCTCCGACAGCGGCTACCCGGTGGACGACACCCTCGCCACCGCCGCTGTTCCAGCACTCTGTTCCTCGGCTCCGACAGCGGCTACCCGGTGGACGACACCCTCGCCACCGCCGCTGTTCCAGCACCCTGTTCCTCGGCTCCGACAGCGGCTACCCGGTGGACGACACCCTCGCCACCGCCGCTGTTCCAGCACTCTGTTCCTCGGCTCGGACAGCCAGCTACCCGGTGGCGACACCCTCGCCGCCGCTGCTGTTCCTGCACCATTACGCATACGCCTGGGTGAGTTTTGATTGTGATGTCACTCACCCAGCGTAATGCCTCTTGCCCCCGTCCCGCTGCTGTTCCTGCACCATTACGCATACGCCTGGGTGAGTTTTGATTGTGATGTCACTCACCCAGCGTAATGCCTCTTGCCCCCGTCCCGCTGCGTTTCCTGTACCATTACGCATACGCCTGGGTGAGTTTTGATTGTGATGTCACTCACCCAGCGTAATGCCTCTTGCCCCCGTCCCGCTGCTGTTCCTGCACCATTACGCATACGCCTGGGTGAGTTTTGATTGTGATGTCACTCACCCAGCGTAATGCCTCTTGCCCCCGTCCCGCTGCGTTCCTGTACCATTCCGCATACGCTTGGGTGAGTTTTGATTGTGATGTCACTCACCCAGCGTAATGCCTCCTTTTCTTGTTCTCACTTAGTTAGTAGTTTGGACATTTCATCTCCCACTCTGTTTTTGTTCTCACTTAGTTAGTAGTTTGGACATTTCATCTCCCACTCTGTTTTTGTTCTCACTTAGATAGTCTTTTTGGACATTACATCTCCCCCTGTGTGTTTGTCACACGAAGATATTATTACTTTGTTACTTTGTTTATTTGGACTGTTCTGCATCTGCTCTGTTTGTTCCCTTTTGAATATTAACCCTCTCCTCTGTTCTGCAGAGCGGCCCAGATGTTTTCCCACCAGTCCCCAGTTCCTCCCTGTCCCCAGCCCGCCTCCGCGGGCCTCAGTCCCCTCTGTCCCTAGTTCTCCCCTTCTAGTTCCACCTAGTTCCTGGTCCCAAGTTCTCCCCTTCTAGTTCCACCTAGTTCCTTGTCCCTAGTTCTCCTAGTCCCCAGTTCTCCTGTTCCCTAGCTCTCCTTGTCCCGACATCTCCTAGTCTCTAGTTCCTCTGTTTCCTTAACCTTCCCCTAGCGTTCCTTTAATGTTTCCCCTAGCGTTCATTAACCTTCCCTTAGTGAACCCTTTTCCTGCCCGCCTCTTAAAGGCACCTAGTTTTTCCCCTCTTGTTATATTCCTGTATTTGTGTTCTCCCTTAAAGGGACAGTGCCCTTTTTTCCCTGTCTCTCAATAAATATCTGTTTCTTGGCAAACCATCATACCTGTCTTGTGTTGTGCGATTGGGGTCGGTTACAAACCATAACAACATTTTAAACATGCTGTGGTGCAACCGCTTATTAAAAAGCCTAGCCTGGACGCCTCTCTGTCCTCTCTTTATCTTGTCCAATTAATGTCTTCTCCTTGACACACATGGCATTCTGGAGGTCTTCCAATCTGGTTTTAGAGCACTGCACAGTACAGAGACTGCACTTTTAAGAGTTTTTAATGATATCCTTCTCGCCACTGACTCTGGTGACTCCCTTATTCTCGTACTTTTAGATCTCACTGCTGCCTTCGACACAGTGGATCACAATATTCTGCTCTCCCGTTTGGAGCACTGGGTTGGCATTAAAGGCCAAGCCCTGGAGTTTTTTAGATCATATTTGTCTGAGAGAAGTTTTTGTGTTAGCCTGGGCGACGCTGTATCCTCCACAGCACCTCTCCCCTGCGGGGTTCGCCAAGGCTCAATTCTCGGGCCAATTTTATTTGTGTTGTACCTGCTCCCCTTAGGGCCTATACTCCGAAAGCATGGCGTCTCCTTTCACTGCTACGCAGATGACAGCCAGATTTACATGCCATTAAAAAGAAACACTAGCAAACCGGTAAAACCACTATTAGCATGCCTTGACGATGTTAAGGCATGGCTGGCATCAAACTGTCTTTGTCTCATTGACAGTAAAACAGAGGTCATGGTGTTTGGTCCCAGCAATGGTCATGTGCCTCCTCCTGGTGACTTGGGCCCTCTTGGGCTTTTTGTGAAGCCAACAGTCACCAACCTAGGGGTAAAATTCGATTGTGACCTAAAGCTGGACAAGCAGATCAATACTGTGGTGGGAAGGAGCTTTTTCCAACTTAGGAGGCTGTCCAAGGTCAAACCTTTTTTATCCCGTTCCGTTTTTGAAACGGTTATCCATGCTTTTATGACCTCTCGCCTTGATTACTGTAATGCCCTGTACGTGGGCGTCAGTCAGGCCTCCCTCTCTCGTTTGCAGTTGGTGCAAAACGCCGCTGCCCGTCTGCTGACGGGAATGCGAAAGCGGGAGCACATTTCCCCTGTGCTGGCTGCCCTCCACTGGCTTCCTGTGCGTTTTAGGATTGATTTTAAGGTTTTACTGTTTGTATTTAAATGTTTGAACGGCTTGGCACCAGGGTACCTCTCGGACCTGCTGGAACCCTATGTTCCTCTAAGGTCCCTCAGGTCCTCTGACCAGCTCCTTTTGGCCGTTCCAAACTCCAGGCTGAAGCTTAGGGGGGACCGTGCTTTCGCTGTGGCAGCCCCAAAGCTCTGGAATGAGCTGCCACTGCATGTTAGGCAGGCCCCCACTCTGCAGGTGTTCAAATCACGCCTCAAAACATACTTATTTGCTCTGGCTTTTGTTTTTTAAACCGTTTTTGAGAGATTGGCCTTTTTTATGTGACACATTGTACTGTTTTATTATGTGCTTTTATTAAATTTTTATGTTTTATGTTTTATCCTGTTTGTGGACTTGTACAGCACTTTGGTCAACTTTGTTGTTTTAACTGTGCTATATAAATAAAGTGGATTGGATTGGATTGGATTGAACGGTATCGGTGCAAATGTGAACGGTACCCAACCCTAGCCTGTGTATATTACACTGTCCCGTGTAGGTAGCGACCACATTTCTATCCTGCTAGTTAAGTAGTAGGCTTATTGAATGTGGCGCAAATTCGTTTTTTGTTTAATTAGTTGCATATAATGTGCATTACAGTGAAATGCTTGGTTCTGTATGAGCCCCCTGAGATTGTGCTTCATACAGTAAAAAGTAAAAAGAATAAAGGTCAAACAAAAGATACAATATACAAACTAAAGTACAAACTAATGTACAAAATGCAACCAAAATACAAAATGAGGAAGATATGTGAAGAATCTTCTAAAACGAGCGGTTGTTTCTCTACCTGACGACTGCTGGTTCGGACGCTCTGCCTCGGGACAGTTCCTCTGCCTGTCTCTGCCGGGGCTTGGCTGAACGTTCACGTATTCGTCCATCTCGATGCTTCTCCCAAACATTTCACACTGCTCAGCTGTCTAGCTGGTCTTGTTGTTGTTGTTTATAGATGAGCTGCGACGGCAGCAGCGTCTAAATACACTACAGTGTCTGTTATGTGTAAAAGAGGACGTCCTGTAGAGACTCATATAAGGCCGTGGAGACCTGCTGACAAGACAGTAACAGAAGGTGTTCAGAATGACGTAATAAAGGTCAGGCCCCGGCATATCACAGCTTGTTCCAAGAATATGTTGGACCCAATGTTTCTAAAATAGTCTTATTCTTCACTTGTTGTGTTTCTAAGTTAGTCTTTACTTGTTGTGTTTCTTTTTTTTTTATTATGTTTTTTTTTTGTCTATTTTAATTTTTATTTATTTTTTTGACTACATGGCAGTCCAGTAGAGAGAGAGAGAGAGAGAGAGAGAGAGAGAGAGAGAGAGAGAGGAAGACAGACCGGGGGAAGACATTCGGCAAAGACACCGGGTCCGGGAATCAAACCCGGGTCGGCCGTGCCGCGACGCAGCGCGTTAGTGGTTCGCCACTCGGGCGCCCCTACTTGTTGTGTTTCTAAATGATCAAGGTCCTGTCTTAGTCTTTACTTGTTGTGTTTCTAAGGTCGCTTTCACATATAGTTTGGTGGACTCTGTGCGATTCGGGGGGGGGTGAAGTTGCAACATTGTTGCATTCTTCATTTGGTTCGGTGCACCAAACTTCCTGAACAATGTCACACGATCGAAAAGGGCGCTCGTCTATTGGATATATAGAATCCCCAAAACAGGCTTCGGGGACAGCTCTACAGCGCACATACACTGATACACACATACACCACATTATTCTGCGAAACAGCCCAGCGCACACACATACACACATACACCACATTATTCTGCAAAACAGCCCAGCGCACACACATACACACACACATTAAAAAATTTATTTAATTTTTAACACAGAAATACGCAATTTTAGAGTAATAAGAGATGAATACTGAATAACTAGAATCATTAGAGGTTCTCAAAGTGAGGTCCAGGTCCATGAGAGGGATCTGGGCAGTCCCCATAGAAAATACAAAGTTAACAGGACCAAATCATCAGTTTCTTATTTATTTATTTATTTAGCCAGATAAAACATTGATCTGGTCCAAGAAGCCCCAACAGGAGTACAAATATACATATATACACATATATATACATATATATATAATATATATACATATACTGTACATACATACACACATATACACCAATAACAAAATAAAAACACAGTTAAGAATCATACACATAAGCAAATAAACAAACAAACAAACAAACATATGCACAGCCTATGTACAAAATAAATAAACAGTTCATCTCTAGTCTTTACAGTTTTCTTCAATTGCATAAACACTCAAATCAAAAGTATTACACAATTATCAAAACCTTACACTCAAGGAGCAAAATATAGGCCCAGATTTGCACCCCTACAATGTCAGCCTCACTTTTTGCAAAACAATACACACAGTGATTTGCAAAACACTAAACACACTTGCATTACATTAGACACAGAATGTCAAATTACCACACATATGAGCCAATTGGTTAAACACAGCCATCAGCCACAGCCTGTGAGGATTCGCCTGTTCCCTGGACCTTTTTTCCCTGTCTCCTCACCTCACCAGCCCCCACCCTTGTGAGAACTTTTCCCTGCCTCCTACTCTTCACCAGCCCCCACCCTTGGACTTTCTTGTTCAATTACCATCACGCAGCTGTCATAGTTTGTGATTAGCGCCCCTGAGGGCTTTATATACCTGGACCTCCCTTCCAGTCCTGGTCGGGTCGTTCTGTATCTGTGTCTGTGTTCATGGAGTTCTGTACGTTACCATCCTGTACGTTACCATCACCTGCCGCGTCTCCGGCGTGAGACGACGGCCCAGCCATCACCACCTGTCGCCGTTTGCCTGGAGTGGGACGCCGTCTTCGCTCTCTAATTCTCTACGGGAGGTTTTCCAGTGTTCCCACTCCAGACGTCAAGGCGGCTCGCCATCGCTCCCGATTCCACGGGAGGAAGGCGTCTCTTCGTGATCCTCGTTCCTGGGGTGAGGCTCGTCGTCGCTCCCTAGTATTCCACGGGAGGACGGCGTGTTCCCATCCCGGTCCCCTGGGACCCCCTTTGTTCTGCGCTGCCCGTCTGCAGCATACGAGGAGGAGGAGGAGGATCTCCGTGCCCGGCCCCCGCTGTCGGGCCCCTGTCTCCGTGCCCGGCCCTCGCTGTCGGGCCCCTGTCCCCGTGCCAGGCCTCCGCCGTCGGGCCCCTGTCCCCGTGCCAGGCCTCCGCCGTCGGGCCCCTGTCCCCGTGCCAGGCCTCCGCCGTCGGGCCCCTGTCCCCGTGCCAGGCCTCCGCCGTCGGGCCCCTGTTCCCGTGCCAGGCCTCCGCCGTCGGGCCCCTGTCCCCATGCCAGGCCTCCGCCGTCGGAACCCTGTCCTCATCCCTGTAAGCAGCTCTGGTCCTCGCCCTGTCCAAGGCCTTAACCCTGTTCTCTGTCCCTGTCTCCAGCCCGCCTCTCCGGGCCTCTGTCCCTGTCCCCCTCTCCAGTGCCCCTGGTCCAGGCCCTGACACTTAGCCCTGGTCCTTAGCCCTGGCCCTTAGCCTTAGTCCCTTAGCCTATTCGCCTCTTAAAGGCACAGTGCCGCATTTCCCAGATTTCCTTGTCTCTAGTGTTTTTGTGTTCTCCCTTAAAGGGACTGTGCCGCTTTTTGTTCTATAATAAATATTTGCCCTGTTTTGGCTTACTCTCATACCTGTCTTGTGTTGTGCGATTGGGGTCGGTTACAAACCATAACACAGCAATTTTTTTTATCCAGGGCTAGAAGAAAAACATCCGGGGCTAAAGCCCCGGAAGCCCAGGGCTAACGACGCCACTGGTTCAGGTACATCACTGTCCCTGTATCACTTGTCTCTGCTGCCCTTTGATTAAAAAACGTCTGTATGTCCATTTTCCTTTTCCTTGGCATATTTGAGTTAGTCACCTATAGTAAAAGTCACCTAGTAAAAGTGAGATAATTGACAATATCAAAACATGCTAGGGCTGTACCGAATAGTTCGAAGCTTCATTCATAATGTTGACATTCGAATTCTAAATCAACATAAAAAATTGTAATTATAATTTTTTTATTTTTTATTTTTTTTATTTGCCAAGGTATGGCGAGTGCCATACCTTGCCATACCAAAATGACGCCCCTGGACTCTGTCCACAAGACATGTTCCACGCGTGTTTGTTTTGTTTCCTTCTCCCCAAGATGCACAGTTTATCGGGTCACTTCCTATATTTGGTCTTGCGTTTGGTCCGATGAGCATTCACACCACAAAAGTACGCACCCGGGTTCACTTGGAAGCGAACCGAGACCTATGTTTTCAGGCGGACCAGAGTTCGCTTTTTTGGTAGTCTTTACTTGTTGTGTTTCTAAATGATCAAGGTCCAGTTTTAGTCGTTACTTTTAAATTATCCCACTAGATTACTCCCGTCCCCCTCCCACTACATTACTCCCGTCCCCCTCCCACTACATTACTCCCGTCCCCCTCCCACTACATTACTCCCGTCCCCCTCCCACTAGATTACTCCTGTCCCTCTCCCACTAGATTACTCCCGTCCCCCTCCCACTAGATTACTCCCGTCCCCCTCCCACTAGATTACTCCCGTCCCCCTCCCACTAGATTACTCCCGTCCCCCTCCCACTAGATTACTCCCGTCCCCCTCCCACTAGATTACTCCCGTCCCCCTCCCACTACATTACTCCCGTCCCCCTCCCACTACATTACTCCCTGAGCCAGTCTCCTGAGCTGAAGGCAATTTGGTTAGGGGAACAAAACGTTCCTTGGAAAAACGAACCACAATGGCCACCACAGTGGCGTTACCTACCGATGGAGGAAGTCCAGTGACAGAGTTCACCGCCGCGTGGGACCACGGTCGGTGAGGGATGGGGAGAGGGCGTAGGAGACCAGCAGGAGCTTGATGAGAGGCCTTACTGCGGGCACAGACGGAGCAGGTGGAGACCAAGTCTCTGGTGTCGGTTGCCATGGAAGGCCACCAGAAGCGTCGCTGGATGAAGGTCAAGGTCCCATGTGAGCCAGGATGGCAGGTCAGTTTTGATGCATATCCCCACTGGAGCACTGGAGGTTTCTCAGCCTTCACACAGAGTCTGTTCTCCATCATCCTCTGGAGCAGGGGTTACCAAACTTTTCAGGCCAGGGCCCAGAAAAGAAGGCGTCAGAGAGCCGCGGCCCAATGGACATCGTCAGGCTTTTTTTTCTTATTTTTCATGACGTTTACCAAGTCCAGGTACAGATCCTCTCTCACTGATGAACATGTCAGCTGTGCTTCACATCTCCACCTCAGACATTCAACCTGACTTTGATGGACTTGTTAAAGCTCAAAAGAGACTGGATTTCTCACACTGAATGAAAAAAAAGAACTGAAGAACACTAAAATGTGGGAATATAACAAGTGAAATGGGACACTTGATCCTTTTCTTTTTTTCTGCACAGTAAAAAAAAAATAACTGAAGAACACTAAAATGTGGAAATATAACAAGTGAAATGGGACACATGATATATATATATATATATTTTGTGCACAGTTCTGAAAACATTAAATGTTTAATATAGGCATGTAAAGTCAAAAAGGCTACAAAACTGGGACACTTTTCTTTACACAGTTCAGTCACATGTCTTGTTTATTTTGGCTACAAAGATGATGTGATGTCTTTAGAAAGCTAAGAAAATCCTTGTTTCAATAGTATATGAAACTCAAAATGCCCTTTGTTATTAATGTGACTGAAAATGAGTTAAATGTTTCACATTTATCTATTTGAATAAATTATATTTTTTAAAGCTAACCTCACCTTTTAATTGCCAAATAATAACATACACTCTTACCAGCGGTCAAAACAATGCCATTTACTGCTTTTTATATAGAAATAAAATTTATATTATGCATAATTGAGTTCGGAATTTTGGCCCGGCCCTCCAAAATATTTTCAGTTGCTCATTTGGCCCCCTGGGAAAAATAATTGCCCACCCCTGCTTTAGGCAGTAGTTCTTTACCAGGCTTTATCTCACAGAGATAAAACTGGGAACCAGGTTATACCTGCCCCTACACACATACAGTACACTGATAGACTGTTCATAGTGCAATGTTTACCAAACCAAACAAAATGTACTCTTATTTAGTAGAAATGAAAACAACACAATTAAATGAACATAAATACATACATTTTGTGTATCTATCAGTTAAATTGCATATGTACTGAGGTTCAGGGACGTGTACAGGACTTTAGAGGGGCAGGTGCTCAAAGGCTGACAAGGGCACTATACCTGTGTGTCTTTTAACCGAGCGCGCGTAGCGCGTAATCAGTGCAGGAGCTTATCCTTGAAAGACACTTTTATCACTGACTTAAAAGGCCCATACATCTCCATAAATGTTCAGGGGGGAGGGAATAAGTGCTTACCCTACAGACCCCAAGAAGTGCTGTATATTCTGTATTGTTTAATATAAATGCCTTTTTTATTCCAATCCCGATTTGTATTTGAGATTCCCAAATCCCATCAGACTTGACTTCTTAGTGTCCCTCAATGAGTGTAATACCAGCATTCAACTGTATGCACCACAGCGGTTTCTATCATCATCATCATCACCACCCACACTATGCATAAAATATATAGGTCCGCGGAGAGGCACGCTGAGGAGGCTGTGCAAACTGCAATGGAATATGGGGCATCTCTCTCTTTCGAATTATCACCTGAGAGCTATGGGGGCCCCCTGAATCTTTTTTTTACTATTTTTTTTCCTGGAATTGTGGCTGTTTTCGAAGTCATATTTAGAGGAATATCTCATTAGGATTAGTCTAATACTAAGTAATAATGACATCACACAACATTCTAATCATTAGACCAGGGGTGTCAAACTCATTTTCACAGATGGCCACATCAGCATTATGGTTGCCCTCAAAGGGCCAAAGACCGTATTAATGTTAATGTAATGTAAAATAAATGTAGCTACTCATTTACATATTGTTAAACATGTTGTTTCTGTATTTATTACTTATTCAAGTTATACATATTGCATATGCATTTGCATAGATGTAAAAATATATGTTAGCTTATGTTATTTTAACAAATAATTTTAGTTTATCAGAACCCCATATTACTCCATCAATCAATGATCAAACCATTCAAGTAAATAACAAAGAAGAATATCATCAAATACAAGCTATGACATTAAGTTTGTTCAAAACCTTTTTATCACAGTCAAGAAGGGCAGAACTAACAACTGAGCTGCAAAGAACACGTGGGACAGATGTAGCAGATGTTACAAAAACAAATGGCTGCACACAACCTTGCAGAGGCCACTAATGGAAGATAGTTTAATTAACTTTAATTAACAGATTGCAGAATGGGTACAGTACAGTACAGCTCAATACACACAATTGTTAAGGGAATGCAGACCAGAGAAAGACTTTCGACTTGTTTACTTCAGGGTCCCCCATTTTCAATTCATCATAACATATATGACACACACGACATACAGATAGACAGTACAGATACATTTATGACATACCAGATTTGCAAATACAGTACTGTTTGTGATACAAAAAGAGTCCAGAAATGAGAGAAGAGAAGAAGTACCCAGAGACAGATCTACAGTATTGGTACAGTATATTATCCTGTAAAACAATAAAGTCGTGATGACAAAAGTTGGCTATAAGAGAATAGTCTACACACTAGATCAATATGTCTGCAGATGTGCTATACAAGCTCATAAGATAAGAGTGTAATACCTTATTAGGTAGCAGTCTATTCAAAGGTTAAAACAAGGTTTCCCCCAGTAGATTAGGCTTATATTAAACTAATCTCCCAATCTAATTTATATTATCACAAGAAATAAGAATTCTAGATACAAAATTGAGTCAGTTGTTGTCTACAGCGGTGACTTCTCTTTCTTTCTGCCCTCCTCAGTTCCTCTCTACAGAGGTGTCAAACTCATTTTCACAGAGCAGCGGTGACTTCTCTTTCTTTCTACCCTCCTCAGTTCCTCTCTACAGGGGTGTCAAACTCATTTTCACAGAGGGCCACATCAGCATTATGGTTGCCCTCAAAGGGCCAAAGACCGTATTAATGTTAATGTAATGTAAAATAAATGTAGCTACTCATTTACATATTGTTAAACATGTTGTTTCTGTATTTATTACTTATTCAAGTTATACATATTGCATATGCATTTGCATAGATGTAGAAATATATGTTAGCTCATGTTATTTTTACAAATAATTTTAGTTTATCAGAACCCCATATTACTCCATCAATCAATAATCAAACCATTCAAGTAAATAACAAAGAAGAATATCATCAAATACAAGCTATGACATTAAGTTTGTTCAAAACCTTTTTGTCACAGTCAAGAGGGGCAGAACTAACAACTGTGAGCTGCAAAGAACACGTGGGACAGATGTAGCAGATGTTACAAAAACAAATGGCTGCACACAACCTTGCAGAGGCCACTAATGGAAGATAGTTTAATTAACTTTAATTAACAGATTGCAGAATGGGTACAGTACAGTACAGCTCAATACACACAATTGTTAAGGGAATGCAGACCAGAGAAGGACTTTCGACTTGTTTACGTCATCAAGGTCCCCCATTTTCAACTCGTAATGAAATTGCTATTATGTGTCTGCATGAACACACAACTGTAACTGTACTCAAAAATAACAAAATAAGGGTTGTCTCAGTTCACAACTATATTGGTCAAGTTTTGGGTGGGACTTGTTTGCGTCCCTACAGCTTCTTATTCAATTGAGCGAGATGCTCGGTTATGTCACACAGCCAGCTTGCATCTGACAGTTCAGACAATATTTCTTCAACCCTTTGTTACCTATTCCGCCTGGATCTTTTTTGTATTTTGGGCTGTAAAATTGTCAAAGAATGTCTGAGGAGTAAGTGCTTTTGGCTTTTTTCCTTTGTTACTTCATCAATACCTCAGATGTTCAACACACATGTATGTGTAAGAATGTGTAATAACTAAGGCTGTCAAAGCTTTATTAACGCATTAACCCACAATTATTTTAACGCCGCTATTTTTTTACCGGCGCTCTTGGGGGGCCACATCAAATGACGTGGCGGGCCGCATTTGGTCCGCGGGCCATGAGTTTGACACCTATGCATTAGACTATTGTGTGATGTCATTATTCAGGCTCATTCTTAACCATCAATATTTGTTCATTTTCTTACTCACCTCTGATATATAATGCCATATTTACTTATTTGCATTTTGCATCTGAAAAAATACAACAATTTAATTTGAAAAATTTGACCAAATTTATGAACTTGAATTAACATTTATTTGTCTCTGCACTATAAATCAAAAACTAACAAAATAATCTAATGGAAAATAAATAGTTGTATGGCACAACAGCAGCATTTATCAGGATACAGTAAGTAACATTATCATCTGATAATAAAATGAACATAAAATAAATACTTGTATAAATCAAAATAAATAATGTTATAAACAAATGTGCACAGGTAATCAAGAACTGTATGAAAAATAGTAGCAGCATCTTCTTAGAACAACAAGAAGAAAAGTAACTACTGCAGCATGTCACCGACATGCAGACTGGAAGAGCCGGGATTCAAACCACTGACCTCTTTTATCCAAAGCGAGTAGTGACGACTATATTCTCTTCCTCAACTTCTTGCTCTGAGAGCTAGTCACAGTCCCATTCATCCACTGCTCTGCCAAATGGGCTCCAAATGATTTATTTAACAATATCTTGGCGTTTTTACATGGAAGGCAGCCAATGCATCCCTCCTTGGCAAATAACCAGTCATATTTATTTTTCCAAAAGTTCCACCGACTCGGACCCCAGCATTGTGGTGGTTGAGTAGCAGCGCAGTCCAGGTCTAGTGGTGGAGACTCGGGTCTGGCAGTGGCAACCGGCGCGGTAACAATAACAGGTGCACTGCGCACAGGAGCAGCAGAGCTAACACTAGTACTAGCACTAGCAGTGTCAACTTCAGTGACAGTAGCGCTGCTAGCTGCTACACTAACAGCGTCAGTCTTTGGCCTTTTTATAAAACCAAAGCTGTCCAGCTTTGTACAGCCTTGCGGCGGGTTGAGCCTTTTTTTTTTTCTTTCTTTTTGGCGGCATGTGGCGTACTGTTTAGTGTTTATGTTTTTAGTTGCAGGACACAGACCGGCAGCTTTCTGTTTACAGCAGCTGCTTGCTGCTTCTTCTTCACTAGGTTGGAGTAGCGTTAAACTTATGGGGCGACGCTCATGGGCGACGCATAGCGGCTTGGAGGTGAAATGCAGCCTATTCCACAACATTAATTACTCAGTTCTTTTAAAAACTGAAAAGGAAAATATGATCTATTAACAATTTATTTAGGTAACATAAATAATACTAATTCGTAAAAATAAAAAAAATAAAAAATATTATATACATTTTTTGAGAGACCCCCACAGGGGGTCTTGACTATGGGGGCTCAGACTATAGCTATGGGGGCTGAGCCCCCATTGGCCCCCTCATAATTCGAACACTGGACATAACTATGGTGCAACCAACACTTGTGCTGCTAAGAACACGTGGGACAGATGTAGCAGATGTTACTAAAACAAATGGCTGCACTCAAACTGGCAGAGGCCATACATCCAACTAATGGGAGATAGTTTGATTACAGAAAACATGTGTCTGCATGAACACACAACTGTAACTGGACTCAAGAATAAGGGTTGTCTCAGTTCACAACTATATTGGTCAGGTTTTGGGTGGGACTTGTTTGCGTCCTGCAGCTTCTGATTACATTTGGCGAGATGCTCGTTATGTCACACAACAGAAAAGTCACACAGCCAGCTTGGATCTGACAGTTCAGCCACAATAAAGCTAGCTTTCACTGCTGCATGGTTTCTGGCTGTAGCTCCTGTGAACATACTCTGCTGCGATTGCAGTCTGCCTTTTAATTCTTGGACAATTTGTTGTTTTTCTTGGAGGCTAAATCTGGCATGCGTTTGGTGTTTGGTGTCAAAATGCAGACGTAGATTGTATTCTTTGACGACAGACGCCGCATCATAACACAAAAGACATATACTCAGTTCATACATATTTCAAGTATTCAAATATCAATATCAAAGGTTTACACAGTTAATAGATCACCTTCTTGTTTTATATTCATGTTCAGAGAGGAGTAATAGTTAGATCTTTGTATGTGATTTATATGGCAATTAAATCAATGTTGTGCTTGTTTGTTTGGGGAGTTTGACCTACAGTTAATGTGCCTACCATGTGAAGGTGCATGATCAATGGACAGCACAAAAACAATTTGTGTAGGTGGAGACTAGAGCTACCACAGATAGTAATAAGTTATAAGAGTAAGTAATCCATACCATATATATCCTAATAGTTACCTTATTACCATACTTGGCTGAAAATAAACTTTGCTGCCTGTTGTGAATGTGTTTTTCCCTGTAGGCTAATACATAAGTAGGCATACATTTTTGCAGTTGAGCAAAAATTAGCAGTTGAGTAGGCTATATGTGCTGTGGTCTTCCATCGAGGACCACCTTGGAAATAAGTGTTTTAATGAATGCTTTTAGGTGATATCCTCAGGAATACAAATTGGTCAAGATAATTTGTTTTTATGATGTGTTTTTAATTTCCAAAAACAAATTTAATAAAATCAAAAGAGCAGTTTTTTTAGTTGAGCTACAGCCTTTTCATGCATCTTTATCAAGGGAACCCTTATCCTAATGATTTTTTAAATAATATTATGATGATACGATATGGACCTATAGTTGGGTCATCTGTGGCACTTCGTTTCTCAATGGATTTGTCATCTAGGAGGGTTAATAAACAAATTTAACCAGGGTGTATTTTTTTAAAAGGCGGGGGAAATTTGTGTGAGACCAAAATCCAAAATGGCTGCTGTGGAAATTAATAAAATTTTTTTATTGATCTTTTTCCCCCTCCTTTTTCCTCCGATTTTCTCCCATCCCAATGTTAGTCGTTATGCCAATTCCCAATCCCCTTCCTGGTCGCTGCGCACTTACCCCCCACAGTCGGTCTGTTATGGTTTGACACCGACCCCAAACGCTAACGGCACAGAGAGAGTTGTTTCAGAGTTAGCCAAAATCACGGGCGTGTTTATTTACTGAGTAACAAGAATGAATTTGGTGGTGAACAGAACAAACTGGGAAACAGGCATGTGAGGAATGTTTGCTGCTCTGCAGCTTCTCCCGGAAGGTTACGTTGTGGAATTTGTCCGTGACGTCTGAGCCGCTCTGCAGATCCTCCCAGCATATACTCCGGATGGAGGCGGAGAGGGAGAGAGAGAGTCCGAGTTAGCTCAGCGCACAATTGAAAACTGACAGGTGACTGGTGAGGTGAATTGTCCAAACAATAATTCCAAGTGACAGATCTTCGGTGTGAAACACACAGTGAGCAGTGTCCAGAGTGAAAACAATTAGGTAATCCAAATGTGAAAATCCAACAGACAAAAAAAGGTGAGAACAGTCTGAACAAAAAACAGGATCTCTTCAGTGCTTTACAAACACACAAAAAACGATAGATCCAAAAGACTGTTTACAAAAACTCACCAGAGCGCAGCGCGTAAAGCGGGCAGATCAAACAAGGCGACCGCTTCGTAACGGGGAAGCAGGTTCTCCAAACGGAATATTTCTCGAGAGTCCTGGGAGGCAAAAGAACAGGGAAAGCAGCGACGGGAAGGAACAGGCAAATGCAGGGAATGTTTCAGAACGATCCAACATCAATATTAGGGAGATCAGGGTATTTAAAGCCACGGGGCGCTTAATGACAAGCTGTGACAGCTGCGGGATGAAATTGATCATTGCTCCAGAAGCGTGTGGTTGGGAGAGCACCAATCAAACGGCATCTACAGGAAGAAGCGTGT
The DNA here is from genome assembly GCF_963971535.1 of Notolepis coatsorum. Classification (NCBI taxonomy): domain Eukaryota; kingdom Metazoa; phylum Chordata; class Actinopteri; order Aulopiformes; family Paralepididae; genus Notolepis; species Notolepis coatsorum. Next base: position 184,911,327 of record NC_140170.1, read on the forward strand.
GGAGAGGAGAATGCAATTAATTAACCGAAATACCTTAAAGGAACAGAGCGAGTGGGTGGGCAGCGGACAAATCATCACAGTACTTTAAGAAGCCCGTGGTGGGGAAAGAACCAAACCTCACAGTACTCCCCCCTCCACGGGAGCCACCCGGCGACCCACTCGGCCCCGGCCTGCCCGGACGGGACCGAAGGAAGCCGGCGATCAGGGGCACTGGAGAGGGGGACAAAGACAGAGGCCCGGAGAGGGGGACCGGAGACGGGGACTGGGACCCGACAGCGGAGGCCGGGCACGGGGACTGGGGCCCGACAGCGGAGGCCGGGCACAGGGACAGAGAACCGGCGAGGGAGGCCGGAGACGGGGACTGGGACCCGACAGCGGAGGCCGGGCACGGGGACAGAGGACCGGCGAGGGAGGCCGGAGACGGGGACTGGGGCCCGACAGCGGAGGCCGGGCACGGGGACAGAGGACCGGCGAGGGAGGCCGGAGACGGGGACTGGGACCCGGTGAGCGGGCTGGACGGCACCTGAAGACACTGGGCACGACAGGAGGAGCTCCACCCCTTGATGGTACCGGAGGACCAGGCGATGTGGGGCTCGTGCAGCGCGAGCCAGGGCCTGCCCAGGACCACAGGGACAAGAGGAGAGCTGGTGACGAAAAACTGGAGCCTCTCAACGTGGTTACCAGCAACGGTGAGAAGGATTGGACAGGTGCGTTGAGTGACGTCAGCCAGGCGGCGATGATCCAGCGCGAAGACCTCCAAGGGCCTCTCGAGGTCCTCAAGTGGAATGTTGGCCCGGGTGGCAAACCCAACGTCCATGAAACTCCCATCAGCCCCAGAGTCCATGAGTGCACCCACCGTTGCCCGCTGGTCCGCCCAGGCTAGGGTGACGTCCGCCAGACGGTTAGGTGGTGCACGGGTGGGGGAACAGGAAAAACGGCTCACTAGGATCTCCCGGGGTCCCGGCGAGCCTGGTCTTCTTGGCCGGGTAGGGCAATTGGAGACACGGTGTCCATACCGGCCACAGTAGAGGCAACGGCCGGACCTGAGCCTGGACTCCCGTTCGGCCGGGCTAAGGCGGTTGCGTCCCAGCTGCATGGGTTCCTCCTCGGTCACGGCTCGGGAGGGAACAAACCCACCAGTCACGGAGGGGGCAGGACGGTCAGCACCGTAGAGGCGGCCGCCGGGAAAGGGAGCCCCTGAGCGGAGGTCGATGGCACAGTCGAAAGGCCGGTGTAGCGGAAAGACCTGAGGCCTGGACTCACTGAAAACCTCCTCGAGGTTGTGGTACTCGGGGGGTACGTCTGGGGTACTGAAAACCTCCTCGAGGTCGTGGTCCTCGGGGGGTACGTCTGGGGTACTGAAGACCTCCTCGAGGTCGTGGTACTCGGGGGGTACGTCTGGGGATCCCCGTCGTGCTCGCTCACGCCTTCCCTCCCGGAGGCGTCCGTCGATGCGGATAGCGAGGCTGATCAGGTCCTCGAGGGACTCAGGTTCCTCACGGGTCGCGAGCTGGTCCCTGACTGCGTCGTTGAGCCCCCTCATGAATGTAAGACGAAGTGCTTGGTCGTTCCAACCGCTCTCCGTAGCCGCCAGTCTGAACTCCAGCACGTAGTCGGTAACCCCGCCGCTCCCCTGCCGGAAGGTACCCAACCGGGCTCCAGGGGCCAGACCACGGGCTGGATGGTGGAAAACCCTGCGGAGCTCAGCCACGAAGTCTGGGTAGGAGAAACAGAAGTCTGCCTCCATTGCCCAGGAGGAAGTGACCCACTGGGCTGCCCGGCCTGAGAGCAAGTTAGTCATGTAGGCCACTTGGGCTCCCCTTGAAGTGAAACGACTGGGTTGATGACGAAAAACCAACTCACATTGCATGATGAATGTGGCACAATCCTCGAAGTTACCGTCGAACAGCCGTGGTTCGGAGAGACGGGGCTCCCGAGGTGCGGGATCGGGAGGCGCGGGGCCTGCCAGGGCTGCGGGTGATGCTCCGGCCGAGGCTCCTGAAGGAAGTGGGGTTGCAAGCAAGGTGTTAATGGTTTCACTCAGTGCTTGTAAGTGGAGGAGAATACTAGACTGCTGGCTAGCCAGAGCCCCCAGGGACCCCTGAATAAGCAGGACCTGCTCTCGGAGTTCCTGTACAGCAGCCGCAGCCGCATCTAGCTGTAGGCTGTGTTCCTTGGTTGACTCTAGCTGGACTGCCAATGCCGTTCTGACTCTCTCTGTGTCGGCTGGGGTCGTCATGTTGGTTGGATCGTAATGTTATGGTTTGACACCGACCCCAAACGCTAACGGCACAGAGAGAGTTGTTTCAGAGTTAGCCAAAATCACGGGCGTGTTTATTTACTGAGTAACAAGAATGAACAAACTGGGAAACAGGCATGTGAGGAATGTTTGCTGCTCTGCAGCTTCTCCCGGAAGGTTACGTTGTGGAATTTGTCCGTGACGTCTGAGCCGCTCTGCAGATCCTCCCAGCATATACTCCGGATGGAGGCGGAGAGGGAGAGAGAGAGTCCGAGTTAGCTCAGCGCACAATTGAAAACTGACCGGTGACTGGTGAGGTGAATTGTCCAAACAATAATTCCAAGTGACAGATCTTCGGTGTGAAACACACAGTGAGCAGTGTCCAGAGTGAAAACAATTAGGTAATCCAAATGTGAAAATCCAACAGACAAAAAAAGGTGAGAACAGTCTGAACAAAAAACAGGATCTCTCCAGTGCTTTACAAACACACAAAAAACGATAGATCCAAAAGACTGTTTACAAAAACTCACCAGAGCGCAGCGCGTAAAGCGGGCAGATCAAACAAGGCGACCGCTTCGTAACGGGGAAGCAGGTTCTCCAAATGGAATATTTCTCGAGAGTCCTGGGAGGCAAAAGAACAGGGAAAGCAGCGACGGGAAGGAACAGGCAAATGCAGGGAATGTTTCAGAACGATCCAACATCAATATTAGGGAGATCAGGGTATTTAAAGCCACGGGGCGCTTAATGACAAGCTGTGACAGCTGCGGGATGAAATTGATCATTGCTCCAGAAGCGTGTGGTTGGGAGAGCACCAATCAAACGGCATCTACAGGAAGAAGCGTGTGGAGAGGAGAATGCAATTAATTAACCGAAATACCTTAAAGGAACAGAGCGAGTGGGTGGGCAGCGGACAAATCATCACAGTACTTTAAGAAGCCCGTGGTGGGGAAAGAACCAAACCCCACACGGTCTGGGAGAGTGGAGGCTATCACGTGCTTCCTCCGACACTAGCCAATCAACCACTTCTTTTCACCTGGCAGCGCAGACTCTCACTGAGAGGGTGTAACGTGTGGAAGGATCACAATACCCCCCTTAGATCCTATCCGCGCTGAGCAGGCGCCGCGACCGAACTGTAGAAGTCGCTGTTTACAACGACCCGGACCCACCCCGCCAGCTTTCACACCCTCTAATACAGCCAATTGTATTAGTGTGAACGGCCAGCCAAGCTGGTGACAATGCCGGAGCTGTGAGCTGGATTCGAACAGGCAAATCCAGCGTCTCCGGTGTTGGTGACGAACGCAATCTTCGCTACGCCACCTGACCGCCCGGAAATTAACTTTTTAATGGTTTTACCTACAATGATGCACAATACATGGTACTCAGTCATGTACCAGCCCCTTCTCAGTCATGTACCAGCCCCCTCTCAGTCATGTACCAGCCAGCCCCCTCTCAGTCATGTACCAGCCCCCTCTCAGTCATGTACCAGCCAGCCCCCTCTCAGTCATGTACCAGCCCCCTCTCAGTCATGTATACCAGCCCCCTCTCAGTCCTGTATACCAGTCCCCTCTCAGTCATGTACCAGCCAGCCCCCTCTCAGTCATGTACCAGCCAGCCCCCTCTCAGTCATGTACCAGCCTCCTCTCAGTCATGTACCAGTCCCCTCTCAGTCATCTACCAGCCCCCTCTCAGTCATGTACCAGCCCCCTCTCAGTCATGTTTCAAGTTTCTTTAATAGTTGTCATACAGAAGTACAGAATACTTTTATACAAAATGCTTCTTACTGTTACGCTCCAGAGACTGTGCTAGACAAGATAAGTACAAAATAACATAGTATAGCATGTAATTTAGAAGTAAAAAATGAGGTCACAGTGTTCAGTATAGACATATGTACAATGTTCGGTGCAGAATAGACGTAACTGAGTTACCATATAATATACAATATACTATGTAGTGTACTAATATACAATACTATATAGTGCAAAGCAGAAATGGGATGAGGTACAATTTAGGTACAATTTACAGTAAGGTGTACGAGTTGTAGTGCAAATCCTTTATCAAAAAATATAAAGTGTGTTTAGGTGATCTAAAGTGTGGAGAGTGGGTGCTGCAGTGTGTTGTTTGTTTAAAGTGAGTGTGTGCGTGTGGATGTGTGTGCTGTGTGCATTTGATGGTTGTTGTATAGTGTTTATTGTTCGTTGAGCAGCCTGATGGCCTGGGGATAGAGTCTTTCTGTGCTCGCCTTGAGACTCCGGTATCGCTTGCCTGACCGCAGCAGTTCAAAGAGGCAGTTGTTCGGGTGGCTGGAGTACCAGCTGGAGTACCAGCCCCCCTCTCAGTCATGTACCAGCCCCCTCTCAGTCATGTACCACAGCCCCCTCTCAGTCATGTACCACAGCCCCCTCTCAGTCATGTACCATAGCCCCATCTCAGTCATGTACCAGCCCCCCTCTCAGTCATGTACCACACGACTGGCGGGGGGTGCTTAGTAAGAGATGTGATTGGGCCAGCCCAGTGTTAGTCAGTACCAATTATGGGCAGCCTAGTAGTGGGCCATGGTACCAGCCCCCTCTCAATCATGTACCAGCCCCCTCTCAGTCATGTACCAGCCAGGCCCGTCTCAGTCATGTACCAGCCCCCTCTCAGTCATGTACCACAGCCCCCTCTCAGTCATGTACCACAGCCCCATCTCAGTCATGTACCACAGCCCCATCTCAGTCATGTACCAGCCCCCTCTCAGTCATGTATTAGCCAGGCCCGTCTCAGTCATGTACCAGCCCCCCTCTCAGTCATGTACCAGCCCCCTCTCAGTCATGTACCAGCCCCCCTCTCAGTCATGTACCAGCCCCCCTCTCAGTCATGTACCAGCCCCCCTCTCAGTCATGTACCAGCCCCCTCTCAGTCATGTACCAGCCCCCTCTCAGTCATGTACCACAGCCCCTTCTCAGTCATGTACCAGCCCCCTCTCAGTCATGTACCACAGCCCCTTCTCAGTCATGTACCAGCCCCCTCTCAGTCATGTACCAGCCCCCTCTCAGTCATGTACCAGCCCCCTCTCAGTCATGTACCACAGCCCCTTCTCAGTCATGTACCAGCCAGGCCCGTCTCAGTCATGTACCAGCCCCATCTCAGTCATGTACCAGCCCCCTCTCAGTCATGTACCAGCCCCCTTCTCAGTCATGTACCAGCCCCCTCTCAGTCATGTACCAGCCCCCTCTCAGTCATGTACCAGCCCCCTTCTCAGTCATGTACCAGCCCCCTCTCAGTCATGTACCAGCCAGGCCCGTCTCAGTCATGTACCACAGCCCTCTCAGTCATGTACCAGCCCCCTCTCAGTCATGTACCAGCCCCCTTCTCAGTCATGTACCAGCCAGGCCCGTCTCAGTCATGTACCAGCCCCATCTCAGTCATGTACCAGCCCCCTCTCAGTCATGTACCAGCCCCCTTCTCAGTCATGTACCAGCCAGGCCCGTCTGTTATGTACCAGCCAGGCCCGTCTCAGTCATGTACCAGCCAGGCCCGTCTCAGTCATGTACCAGCCCCCTCTCAGTCATGTACCAGCCCCCTCTCAGTCATGTACCAGCCCCCTCTCAGTCATGTACCAGCCCCCTCTCAGTCATGTACCAGCCCCCTCTCAGTCATGTACCACAGCCCCATCTCAGTCATGTACCAGCCCCCTCTCAGTCATGTACCAGCCCCCTCTCAGTCATGTACCAGCCCCCTCTCAGTCATGTACCAGCCCCCTCTCAGTCATGTACCAGCCCCCTCTCAGTCATGTACCAGCCAGCCCCCTCTCAGTCATGTACCAGCCCCCTCTCAGTCATGTACCAGCCCCCCTCTCAGTCATGTACCAGCCCCCTTTCAGTCATGTACCAGCCCCCTCTCAGTCATGTACCAGCCCCCTCTCAGTCATGTACCAGCCCCCCTCTCAGTCATGTACCAGCCCCCCTCTCAGTCATGTACCAGCCCCCCTCTCAGTCATGTACCAGCCCCCCTCTCAGTCATGTACCAGCCCCCTCTCAGTCATGTACCTGCCCCCTCTCAGTCATGTACCAGCCCCCCTCTCAGTCATGTACCTGCACGACTGGCGGGGGGTGCTTAGTAAGATATATGATTTGGCCAGCCCAGTGTCAGTCAGTACCAATTATGGGCAGCCTAGTAGTGGGCCGGTCGTTGACCAAATGAAATTATTTATTAATTTTGTTTTTAATCATAACGGCCCACATATGCAAATGCCCGGTATGCCAGATGGCCAGTCCAGGCCTGCCTGCTTCTAAATTCAGTGGCCTGACTGCAGACAAAAAAGAAAAAAATAAAGAAAAAAATTATAATATCTTTTTTTTTCAAGTACCACCCAAGTACCAACCCAAGCCCAAGTACCACCGGTGGTACACGTACCACAGGTTGAGAACCACTGGGTTAGTATATTAGGACAAGTCCATGACAGTAAGGTTAGTTAGGGTTAGTCTTTTTCATTTTTTTTTCATTTCAGATAATGGTTGAAGAAGTGTTGACGGCAAAATATGTTCTGTTTTTAACCTTTATTTACCAGGGTAGGTTCTGTTTATAACCTGTATTTACCAGGGTATGTTCTGTTTATAACCTGTATTTACCAGGGTAGGTTCTGTTTATAACCTTTATTTACCAGGGTAGGTTCTGTTTATAACCTGTATTTACCAGGGTAGGTTCTGTTTATAACCTGTATTTACCAGGGTAGGTTCTGTTTATAACCTGTATTTACCAGGGTAGGTTCTGTGTATAACCTTTATTTACCAGGGTAGGTTCTGTTTATAACCTTTATTTACCAGGGTAGGTTCTGTTTATAACCTTTATTTACCAGGGTAGGTTCTGTGTATAACCTTTATTTACCAGGGTAGGTTCTGTTTATAACCTTTATTTACCAGGGTAGGTTCTGTTTATAACCTGTATTTACCAGGGTAGGTTTTTCATAACCTTTATTTACCAGGGTAGGTTCTGTTTATAACCTGTATTTACCAGGGTAGGTTCTGTTTATAACCTTTATTTACCAGGGTAGGTTCTGTTTATAACCTGTATTTACCAGGGTAGGTTCTGTTTATACCCTTTATTTACCAGGGTAGGTTCTGTTTATAACCTTTATTTACCAGGGTAGGTTCTGTTTATAACCTTTATTTACCAGGGTAGGTTCTGTTTATAACCTGTATTTACCAGGGTAGGTTCTGTTTATAACCTTTATTTACCAGGGTAGGTTCTGTTTATAACCTTTATTTACCAGGGTAGGTTCTGTTTATAACCTTTATTTACCAGGGTAGGTTCTGTTTATAACCTTTATTTACCAGGGTAGGTTCTGTTTATAACCTTTATTTACCAGGGTAGGTTCTGTTTATAACCTTTATTTACCAGGGTAGGTTCTGTTTATAACCTGTATTTACCAGGGTAGGTTCTGTTTATAACCTGTATTTACCAGGGTAGGTTCTGTTTATAACCTGTATTTACCAGGGTAGGTTCTGTTTATAACCTTTATTTACCAGGGTAGGTTCTGTTTATAACCTGTATTTACCAGGGTAGGTTCTGTTTATAACCTGTATTTACCAGGGTAGGTTCTGTTTATAACCTGTATTTACCAGGGTTGGTTCTGTTTATAACCTTTATTTACCAGGGTAGGTTCTGTTTATAACCTGTATTTACCAGGGTAGGTTCTGTTTATAACCTGTATTTACCAGGGTAGGTTCTGTTTATACCCTTTATTTACCAGGGTAGGTTCTGTTTATAACCTTTATTTACCAGGGTAGGTTCTGTTTATAACCTTTATTTACCAGGGTAGGTTCTGTTTATAACCTTTATTTACCAGGGTAGGTTCTGTTTATAACCTTTATTTAACCAGGGTAGGTTCTGTTTATAACCTTTATTTACCAGGGTAGGTTATGTTTATAACCTTTATTTACCAGGGTAGGTTCTGTTTATAACCTTTATTTACCAGGGTAGGTTCTGTTTATAACCTGTATTTACCAGGGTAGGTTCTGTTTATAACCTGTATTTACCAGGGTAGGTTCTGTTTATAACCTTTATTTACCAGGGTAGGTTCTGTTTATAGCCTTTATTTACCAGGGTAGGTTCTGTTTATAGCCTTTATTTACCAGGGTAGGTTATAACCTGTATTTAACCAGGGTATGTTCTGTTTATAACCTGTTTACCAGGCTAGGTTCTGTTTATAACCTGTATTGCCATTGACATTTACATTTTGTCATTTAGCTGACGCTTTTATCCAAAGCGACTTGCAAGTTCTGTACGACAAGTCATCAGGAAGGGCACAACTCTATCAGCTGAGTAACAATGTTCATCAAAGTGTTGAGTGCTACAGTGTAGGTTAGACAGTGGTTCTCAACCTTTTTACATAAAGTACCACCTGAGAACGTAGCTGGCTCTCCAAGTAGCACCAAATGACAGACGTTAAAATACAGTCTATTCAGCTATGCACACTTCACGCAAAAGGCAAATGTATTCCTAATAACATTATTTTTTGTTAACTTTTGTCAGACACAGCCACAATGTACAAAGGGGTAGCACTAGAACTAGCAATGCATGAGGCATTGAGAACATGATAACTAACATTCTCACATAGCAAGTGAGAAAATGAAGAACAACTGTATTTCAGCAAATGTACTTAATTCAAACACACACTTTTTCATGTAATCCTCGACCGCGAGGATTCCGGTTACAACATCTGTACCAAATAATTTTGACCCAGAAATCAAGAGAGTCAGTGAAAACGTAACTTTTGAACGGCAAGGTAAGATATATTTCAGTTTGTCTATAAAAGACGCTTTACTTGTTAATCTCTCTCTCTCGTGTTCTCAATAGTGACTCAGTATTAGCAGAGTTTATAGCAAAAGGGAAGTTTTGTCTGCGCTCTGCTGAGAAGTCATGGGTCAAATAGAAAGTGTGGGGGTGACTAGAGAAGATGGGGAAGTTGGTGAGTGGTGACTACTCCCATTTTCAGAATTTACAAAAAATTTACAAAAAACTAGAGGTGGGCATAGATACATTTTTGTTAATCTAGATTAATCTAGATTAAAATGGCTCATTTGAAGTCTGCCGAAGGCATTCAAAATATGTGTGTTCTACCTATGGATGGGTATCGTTAGGATTTTATCGATACTACTACGCTTATCGATACTGCTTAACGGTTCGGTACTTTATCGATACTCTTATCGGTTCTTTTTGATTATTTTGCAAGAAAAAAAGACAATTAATTAAGAACAGAATCGACATTGCTTTATTATTTATAACTTTATAAAAAAATATTATTTCTTCAGCAACAGCAGCAGCAATGTTCTTTTATATAACTTTATAAATAAATTATAAATAAATATTATTTCTTCAGCAACAGCAGCAACAATGTTTTAAAAGTATCTGAATTATAGACTTTTTATAATAAACAACAAATGTAAGATAAAAAAAACTATATACACTGAATGATTAGTTGTTACCTAAAGCCCTTGGATTCCACTGTAGAGAACTGTCAGGATGGAGGTAGGTGAGTTCCAATTGTTGTAGGCAATCACAGAGACGGAGAAGGTCTGGATGTGTGGGGATCGGGCGTTGTGGACAGCGACTCCTACAGGTCGGTTGGTGCGCCTGCGAATTAGAATCAGGAAGTGTCGGGGGCAGCGTGAGCCTCCCACGCGTTACTCCTCGCCACTGAGAGATCGAGCTGCGCAGGTGAAAAGATGCGACTGCTGTTACCTCAAGTACCGGAGGGGACTTGTGCTATGTATGACTTAGTCCACATTGCAGCCGGCTTGTGGGAGGCAAGAAACAGCGTCCGTGACAGGGGAGGGTTGAATTGGATGATACGAAATTGGGATGGGAGAAAATATAGAAAATGGGAGAAAAAGTGGATACAAAAAAAAAGGAATGTTATATAGCCACCAAATACCAACATTCCACACACACCCCCGTGACAGCCAATCAGAAGCCAACCCTTAAGTGACAGCACTAAATGACAGGGAAAACAAGTGACAGCAATCAAGTGACAGATGACAGAGAAGGTGGGAGGTTCCCGACCGTAGTCAAGAACCAGAATCGTAACAGTACCCTCCCCCGACGAACGGCACCAGACGTTCACCTGGGGGCCTCGGGATTCAGCTGCCGGAAATCATCGATCAGGCTGGGATCTAAAATATCCCTTTGAGGCACCCAAGAACGCTCTTCTAACCCGTACCCCTTCCAATCCACCAACAACTGAAACCCCCTACCCCTCCGCCTACAACCCAGTATCCTCCGCACCGTGTAAATGGGCTGACCACCAATAAACCGAGGCGGAGGAACCGTAGGCAGTGGCGGGGCCAAGGGCGATGAGAGGAACGGCTTCAACAGGGACACATGAAACGTTGGATGAACCCTCATAGAACTCGGAAGCCGTAGCCAGTAAGCCACAGGATTCACCCGACGCACCACTTTAAAGGGCCCTATAAAGCGAGGAGCCAGCTTCCTGGATTCCACCCGGAGAGGGAGATCCCGGGTGGAAAGCCAAACCCGCTGCCCAGGACGGTAAACCGGAGCCGGACGACGCTTGCGGTTAGCCTGCCGCTGGGTACTAACCGAAACCTTCTGCAGTCCTAACCCGCTTCCACGTCCTGCGGCATCGAGCCACATGTACCTGGGCCGAGGGCACCTCCGCCTCCTGCTCCTGCTCGGGAAACAGAGGAGGTTGAAAACCATACTGACACTGAAAGGGAGACATACCGGTAGAGGAGGAGAGGAGGGTATTATGCACGTACTCAGCCCATGCCAACCTCCTACTCCACGTTGCCAGGCAACCGGCAACGTAACATCTCAAGACCCCCTCCAGGTCCTGGTTGACGCGCTCCGTCTGCCCGTTCGACTGCGGATGAAACCCAGACGAAAGGCTGACGGAGGCGCAGAGACCGGCGGCTAACGCCTTCCAGAACCTGGAAGCGAACTGAGGACCCCGGTCCGACACGATATCCACCGGAAGCCCGTGGACCCGAAAGACATGCTGTATCACCAGATCAGCAGTCTCTCGGGCCGATGGAAGCATGGGGAGAGGAACAAAATGAGAACCGGTCCACCACCACCAAAATGGCGGTGAACCCGTCCGAAAGGGGGAGGCCAGAAATAAAGTCCAGGGATATGTGCGACCAGGGCCGTTTAGGAATAGGAAGTGGCCGGAGGAGACCTGCCGGTGCACGGCGAGAGGTCTTACTGCGCGCGCACATCGGGCAGGCCGCCACAAAGGAACGCGTATCCCCCTCCACTGTCGGCCACCAGAACCTCCTACGGATAAATTCCAGGGTCCTGGTGGCCCCAGGGTGGCTGGTGAGGGATGAGGCATGTGCCCACTGCAGCAAACGTGAGCGTGCCGCCTTGGGCACATACGACCGCCCCGGAGGGCCCCCACCAGGATCGGGCTCCCGTGTCAGCGCCGACCTTACCACCTTATCTATGCCCCAAGACACGGGTGCCAAAATCAAGGCCGGTGCATCAGACAAGGCTCCGTGAGGGAAATATGAATACCATGGCGAAAATATGAAATATGATCACAATAATGTCGTACGCCGTGGATTGGCAGAATTCGCATGAACTTGAAACACGTCGTACAACGTGATTGGCGGGGAATGTGTTAATGAAATAGAGTAACATAGGTCTGAACTTGAGTTGTAGAAAACCCTTTTTC
>NC_140170.1:184928241-184948241 GCF_963971535.1 Notolepis coatsorum
AGGACTGAGAATAGGCGACTTCTCTTTGATGACCCTCCCGGAGCTTGGATAGGAGTAGGTCTGAGGCGGCCAGAAGATGCAGAGCGTAGGGGTCTTGAGGGTGTGTAGTTAGAGACCATTGACCGGAGGTAGGCGGGAGCAGTTCCCTTTGCCGCACGGTATGCTAGGTCAAGGGCCTTGAAGCGGATTCGTGCAGCAATGGGGAGCCAGTGCAGGTCCCTAAGAAGTGGGGTGACATGGGCCGACTTCGGTAGGTTTGAGATCAGGCGGGCCGCTGCGTTCTGAATGAGTTGAAGAGGCTTAGTGGCAGTGGCCGGGAGGCCAGCGAGCAGTGCGTTGCAGTAGTCGAGGCGGGAGATGACTGTTGATTGGACGAGGAGTTGGGTGGCTTCTTTTGTCAGGAAGGGGCGTATCCTTCTGACGTTGCTCAGGAGGAATCGGCAGGTTCTGGTTGTCGCTGCGATGTGAGCAGAGAAGTTCAACTGGTCGTCGAGGACAACACCAAGGTTCTTGGCGGTCGGGGACGCGGTCACAGCTGCATTCTCGACTGTGATGGAAAGGTCGGTCAGGGGGGAGGATTTGGCCGGCAGGTGGAGCAATTCTGTTTTGCTTAGGTTCAGTTTGAGGTGGTTGGTCGTCATCCAGGCGGAGATGTCGGACAGACAGGCCGAGATCCGCTCAGAGACGTGGATATCTGAGGGAGGGAAGGAGAGGAAGAGTTGAGTATCGTCGGCATAACAGTGGTAGGAGAAGCCATGAGACGTGATAATGTTACCCAGTGATTTAGTGTAGAGGGAGAAGAGAAGAAAGAGGAAGTTCAAAATGATGGTGTTCACAAAATATACCAGGGAGGAAGACCAACGTATTATATGAGAATGATTTGAAGGGTGACATGAGAGTATAGTCTAGCGTGTGTGTGTGTGTGTGTGTGCATGTGTGTGTGCATGTGTGATTGTGTTGTTTGTAGTTGAAGATTTGGACCGCCCCATTGAGTTGGCCCAACCGCCCGCCGCAGTCGCCCCCCTGGTAGGGCAGTCCCGACGCCTACTCTAGCTACGGCGGACCCCCGGACCTGCCGTCCGAGGCCTGTTCAGTATCAGCCTACTGCTTTACCACTGCCTCGGGTTCCTGTGCCTGCCCAGGGGTACCGGAGTCGTTTTGGGCGGGTCGTCAGAGCCCCGGGACGTTTTTTGGGGCCAGTTCTGGTGAATTCTGGGGGGACGTGTGTAGTGGCTACTGGGACATAATTCATGGCATTATAGCCTATTGTGGTGTTGCCTACATCCCCCGTGATCCTTAGCGGGGGATAACGTAGTTAAAGAGAGACGAGTGAGAGATGAATGGCAGTGTTGTTTGTGCGACTGTAGAGTGCGTAATAAAATAGTATTTGTGCATCGGAACACGGCTCCGTTTTCACTATCATTACCGCATTCCTACAGTTCCCTCATATAGTTCTATGATTGTTCCCTCATATAGTTCTATGATTTATAGTTCTATGATTGTTCCCTCATATAGTTCTATGATTTATAGTTCTATGATTGTTCCCTCATATAGTTCTATGATTTATAGTTATATGATTGTTCCCTCATATAGTTCTATGATTTATAGTTCTATGATTGTTCCCTCATATAGTTCTATGATTTATAGTTCTATGATTGTTCCCTCATATAGTTCTATGATTTATAGTTCTATGATTGTTCCCTCATATAGTTCTATGATTTATAGTTCTATGATTGTTCCCTCATATAGTTCTATGATTTATAGTTCTATGATTGTTCCCTGACTTCCCTCATATAGTTCTATGATTGTTCCCTCATATAGTGCCATGATTGCTCCTACTAGGACAGAGGCTCTGCCGTAATGTAATCTAATAGTGTTGTTTTACTACCTGTCCCCCCCCCCCCTCCCCCCCATGCTGCTATGATGCCTGAATTTCCCCAAGGGGATCAATAAAGGAATATCTTATCTTATCTTAGGAGCTCCGTCCACAATGCTATTCAGAACGCCGGTTTGGCTCTTGTGTTTTGGGGCCACCTCCCTCACAGAAAGCCAGATGATACTTTCAATTGGTGGAACAAACAGCCACTCAAACTGTAGCCAACCCCTGTGCGCCACACAATGGCATTTGTCGGTTGATGATTTGTTGGAGAAATGCCTTTTCTGCGTTTTTCATTCAAATGGCTACTTCTTTTAAATAGGAGCCAATAACATGGTTTTGCATTCAAATGTTGCCCCAAGTCTCGACTACAACCGTGTGAAATCCGATTATTCTTTCCGTTTGTGACTTTTGAGTCTTTAACCAAAAGGCAATGGAATTCAATGCAGAGGTGCGATTATAATGGATTATAGTGGGTCAAGTGATTACAGGAAGTTGTGGTAACTTTATTTTTAGTTTAAAACAAAACTAAAAACTTTTCACCTCACTAGTGAACAATCAGAGTGGAACAAAATGTATTCAGATTTAAATACAATGTGTTTCAAGTTCAAGTTTGTTTTATTTGTCACATAAGGTATGAGGTTACTTTTAAAGAAGAGATGGTACTTCAGATCCAAAACGTTGACAAAGATCTACGGCTGTAGAAGAAGGAGAAGGACGACTTCTCTCCTCTGCTGTTGTTTATTAACACTAGCACAGCCGACAAGGGGTCACATGGCATTTTCAATAAATGTATCCTCGTCACTCGGTCGAGCTCCAGCTCTGTCACTCAATGACTTTTCCTAAAAGTACCTGTTTTATCTGCAGCACGGTTTCTGAAATTATAAAATGACTTCAGTGAAATGTAATTAGAACGTTATTCCACATATGGGCCGTTGGAACAGACGAAAGTCACAGCACTTTTTGCGAGCGTCTAGCGCAGGGGTGGCCAACCCGTGGCTCGCGAGCCGCATGTGGCTCTTTGCCCGTCAATGTGTGGCTTTTCCATCCAAAATCAAATGATTTTTATTTTTTATTTTTTTACTCAAACCTACATTTCATTGTGGTAAACCTCATATTTTTATATTCAGAGGTAATTATATAGTTTACACTGTTTATTTGTCTCATATTTCTCATATAAGCTGTCGGGTCATCTGACCCGTTCCTGGCGGGAATCAGTGACATTTTCTCCATGGCTGTGCTAAGTGTTAAAGAAGAGATGGTACTTCAGATCCAAAACGTTGACAATGATCTACGGCTGTAGAAAAAGAAGGACTGTTGTTTATTAACAGGAAGGCTCAGATCAAGGACAAACATTGAATTAGTTAATCTCCAACCTAATACGTTCAACCCTCCTCCTCTCTCTTAGTCAGGGAATATTATCAGATATTTGGCCAATCTTGGAATAAATTCCTTACCAAGACATTTCTTCACCAATGTGTTTGTAAAAATATTTAAATTCAACTCCCATAGGAAAACCTGTGACAGCTGCTGAAGGTTGGAGTACCCGGAACCGTATCTGTGAAAAGTGTAAAATGTTTATTTTTGCCTTAAGCACCTTGTGAGGTGTCAAACTAGGGTTTTTTCATGATTCTGAATTGATTGCAAACATTTACTTTGCACTAAAAGCACTCCTTGGTGGAAAAAACGGCCACACCCACCTTTCCCGCTCATCGCCAACCCCTTTTTTTGTGAAAATAAATATGGCTGGGTGCATGTAAATTAAAAAGTAGCTTTATTAGTTTTGTTCACGTACTTGCCATGGTAACTACTGTTCAAGTGGTCAATTTTAGCATGGTGTTATTCACAGTCAAAGATTATTATTATTATTTTTTTTTTATAGAATTGAAATTCTCCTTTGGTTCATTACAATTTACTCAAGCCTAGTAACAGACACAGTATTTCTGACACTGGGAATACATTCCCTGAGATCCATAGATGTCCCTAGATTCAGATACCAAGAACATGCAAATGGACCATTTTAAATGTAAATGTTTATTCTATGGAATGAGTGAAAAAAAAAAGAACTATTATAATTTTTCTTTTTTTTTATGGATGGAAGAGCCACACATTGACGGGCAAAGAGCCGCATGCGGCTCGCGAGCCGCGGGTTGGCCACCCCTCGGCTATGGCGTCCTCCGTGGATCTGTTGGGGCGGTATGCAAATTGCAGAGGGGCCAGGGTGTTGGGGAGGGAGGAACAGATGTAGCCCTTCCCTAGCTTCTCAAAGCACTTCGTGGCTATGGAGGTGAGAGCTACAGGGCGATAGTCGTTGAGGCAAGCGGTCGTGGATTTTTTGGGTACAGGGATTCACTTCTCGCGTTTCCGCGGGAACACGTTTAAGACTTATATTTTGGCATGAGAAAGATGGCGTCGTGGTCTGATTTACCGAATGGACTAAGCGCCTGTGAGGGGGAGGGGGGGTTAATGTTTTCAACTATCCAAGGGGAGCCTGACTACAAAGGTTTGGGAACAACTTCACAAGCCCCTGACTAACTGGTCAGACCCTTTAGTTGACTGGTTAGTGCTGTTGCCTGTGATCTGGGCAACCCGGGTTCGCTACCGCATTTCTTTTTTTTTATCCACTTTTTCTCCCCATATAAAATGTTTCTCCCATCCCAATTTCGTATTATCCAATTCTTCCCTCCCCTGTCTTGAACGTTGCTAGACTATGCCTCCCACTGGTCGGCTGTAGTGAGGATAGAAGCCTTGCATCACGTGTCCCCTCCGGTACACGAGGAGGCAGCCTGTCGCATCTTTTCACCGCAGCAGCTCGAACTCTCAGTGGCGAGGAGTAACGCGTGGGAGGCTCACGCTGCCCCCGTCACTTCCTGTTTCCGCCACACCGGCGTCACCAAACCGACCTGTAGGAGTCGCTGTCCACAACGTCCAATCCCCACCCACCGGCTTTCCCACTCTCTAACGCTTGCCAATTGTGTTAGTATGACGGCCGGCCAAGCCGGTAGCAACGCCGAGAGCTGGGCTCGATACCAGCATCTCCTGCGTTAGTGGCGAGCGCCTTGCCCACTGTGCCACTCAGCCGCCTCGCTACCGCATTTCTGTGTGTGTGTGGATGTATGTTTATAGACGTGTGTGTGGGCTCCGGTGGGACCTCTCTGAGTGGTCAGGAAGGCTCCCTGTCAACAGTCCTGACAACAGAGACCGCTCCGCCAACCATTTGACCAAACCAAACAAAACTGATTTGAAACTGATTACCACGTTTACATTTTTGTAAAGAATTTTATGGGGCATTTCTGCTACACTGGATAGAACAGTTAGTGATAGGAAACCAGGGGCAGAGAGAAGGGGGACAACATGCAACGAGGGTCCCAGACCGAACCCCAACCCAGGGGCAGAGAGAAGGGGGTCCCAGACCGAACCCCAACCCAGGGGCAGAGAGAAGGGGGACAACATGCAACGAGGGTCCCAGACCGAACCCCAACCCAGGGGCAGAGAGAAGGGGGACAACATGCAACGAGGGTCCCAGATAGAACCCCAACCCAGGGGCAGAGAGAAGGGGGACAACATGCAACGAGGGTCCCAGACCGAACCCTGTGTGAATGTGTGTGTGAATGGGTAAAATGTGAGGAACAAATTGTATTCCCTGTTGTATTCATTGCATGTTGTTTTCTTGCTGGTAACTCCTGTAAATGATGGACCAACATGTGGAAACAAAAACATTAGGGTCCCAGATAGAAGAGGGGGCAGAGAGAACAGATAGAACAGGGGGTGGGAAGTAACGAAGTCCTTTTACTCAATTACTTTACTTAAGGGTTCGTTAAGAGTTAGATAAGAAACTCCAGGTTACTTCCTCCACTGTGCATTGGTATTCAGTAGAGACCAACAGCTGGTTCAAGATTCAAGATTCAAGATTCAAGATTTAATAGTTTTATTTCAAACCACAGTGTTAGTTTGGCAACATTTTCCATTGTCCAGCAAAACAACATAAAAAAAAAAAAAAAATTAAACAACAACAGCCAGAAACTGTACACTGTTTGAAAAGGAGATGGAAGAAGCAAGGCGTATCCGTTCCCATCCCCCATCAAAGAACTAATTGCAAGATTACATATACTTCAGCAAGTACAATACGACACGATTTACAATACGCAACATATGATACAACACAATTTGTAAATACTTCAACCACACACAACACAGTCACACACACACACACACACACACACACATACACACACACACACACACACACACACACACACACACACACACACACACACACACACACACACACACACACACACACACACACACACACACACACACACACACACACACACACACACACACACACACACAATAATCTCATGTCACCCTTTCCCTCAAAACTTCCTCCCTGGTATACTTTGCTGTGAGGGACCAAAAAGCTTAGACATGAGGAGTCATAGGTAGAGTGCTCAAAGGAAGGTTTATTTTCCCCCAAAATATAAATACAGGGGACAAAAACCACAAAAGTGCACCAATAACAAATAAGCAAAAATGCTGTTCTTGGGCCCAGCAGAACTCGGGTCAACTTAAACAGAACAAACTAAAAATACCTAACACAACTGAACCAAACAAAACTGACCTCCAGACTGAGACAAGAGGGAGGTATTTATACTGGTTGACTAAACCAATACAGACACATGGGGAAAGACAAATAATCAATAATAAATTACATTAACCTTAATCATCTATAATTTATAATGAAGTTAGTTTGAAGAACACTATGTATTTATGTAGGAGACAATAACTGAGTCAAGCTAAAACATGCATAAATCATAGTAGAACATCATTGTCTAATTAAACCCCCCCCCCTCCTCATTTGCCAGTTGCCACCAGGAAGAGCAGAGCACCGCCCGGGACACCAAACATGGAAGACAAAGAAACAGCATGAGCAAACAATTATGATAAACAATGTAAACTAAGTGTGCACTAACTTGTAATATATCATAATGCAAATAAAGATGGAAGTATGGTATATGAAACAATAATAATGTGTGGTGTCATTATTTGATTTGTGTATGTGTATTATGGATGTTAAACAATGCATAAGGACAAAATGAAAAGAAGGGGAGTGTAGTGAGGGGGTGTAGTGGTTACCGACATTAGTGCTGATGTGCGGCAAATGGTGTGGCCGTCACATTTGCGAACACCATCTTTTTAAACTTCCTCTTTAACGCTTTCACTGCCGCACTACCAAACTGTTAACCCTTTCACTGCGACAATACGCAGAAGGTTAACCCTTTCACTGCGACACAACAGCAGGTTAACCGTCGGTAGTGTGATAGTAAAGGGTTAACCTTCTGTAGTGTGGCAGTGAAAGGGTTAATATACTTATTGATTTACTGGATTTGGTCTCCTCCTCCAGATCATTCCACAAGGTAACTCCACACAGAGAAATACACATAGCCTTCCTGGTTGTTCTTGAAGATTGCTGTTCGAATTTGAGTTTCCCTCTGAGGTTATATCTTTGGAGTCCCACTCTCTCACAGAACATTTTCTGTATCTTGTCAGGAAGGCTGTGATGTATGACTCTGTACATGAACTGGGCGGTTTTGTAATCCACCAGGTCCTTTAATTTCAGAACCGAAACTTTTAAAAACAAATAATTTGTATGTGCATTATAACACTCATTGGTTACAATCCTGATTGCTCTTTTTTGGAGCATAATCAAAGGAAGTATAGGTTGGTTTCATAGGTATTTCCCCACACCTCAACGCCGAGAGCTGGGCTCGATACCAGCATCTCCTGCGTTAGTGGCGAGCGCCTTGCACACTGTGCCACTCAGCCGCCTCGCTACCGCATTTCTGTGTGTGTGTGGATGTATGTTTATAGACGTGTGTGTGGGCTCCGGTGGGACCTCTCTGAGTGGTCAGGAAGGCTCCCTGTCAACAGTCCTGACAACAGAGACCGCTCCGCCAACCATTTGACCAAACCAAACAAAACTGATTTGAAACTGATTACCACGTTTACATTTTTGTAAAGAATTTTATGGGGCATTTCTGCTACACTGGATAGAACAGTTAGTGATAGGAAACCAGGGGCAGAGAGAAGGGGGACAACATGCAACGAGGGTCCCAGACCGAACCCCAACCCAGGGGCAGAGAGAAGGGGGTCCCAGACCGAACCCCAACCCAGGGGCAGAGAGAAGGGGGACAACATGCAACGAGGGTCCCAGACCGAACCCCAACCCAGGGGCAGAGAGAATGGGGACAACATGCAACAAGGGTCCCAGACCGAACCCCAACCCAGGGGCAGAGAGAAGGGGGACAACATGCAACGAGGGTCCCAGACCGAACCCTGTGTGAATGTGTGTGTGAATGGGTAAAATGTGAGGAACAAATTGTATTCCCTGTTGTATTCATTGCATGTTGTTTTCTTGCTGGTAACTCCTGTAAATGATGGACCAACATGTGGAAACAAAAACATTAGGGTCCCAGATAGAAGAGGGGGCAGAGAGAACAGATAGAACAGGGGGTGGGAAGTAACGAAGTCCTTTTACTCAATTACTTTACTTAAGGGTTCGTTAAGAGTTAGATAAGAAACTCCAGGTTACTTCCTCCACTGTGCATTGGTATTCAGTAGAGACCAACAGCTGGTTCAAGATTCAAGATTCAAGATTCAAGATTTAATAGTTTTATTTCAAACCACAGTGTTAGTTTGGCAACATTTTCCATTGTCCAGCAAAACAACATAAAAAAAAAAAAAAAATTAAACAACAACAGCCAGAAACTGTACACTGTTTGAAAAGGAGATGGAAGAAGCAAGGCGTATCCGTTCCCATCCCCCATCAAAGAACTAATTGCAAGATTACATATACTTCAGCAAGTACAATACGACACGATTTACAATACGCAACATATGATACAACACAATTTGTAAATACTTCAACCACACACAACACAGTCACACACACACACACACACACACACACATACACACACACACACACACACACACACACACACACACACACACACACACACACACACACACACACACACACACACACACACACACACACACACACACACACACACACACACACACACACACACACACACAATAATCTCATGTCACCCTTTCCCTCAAAACTTCCTCCCTGGTATACTTTGCTGTGAGGGACCAAAAAGCTTAGACATGAGGAGTCATAGGTAGAGTGCTCAAAGGAAGGTTTATTTTCCCCCAAAATATAAATACAGGGGACAAAAACCACAAAAGTGCACCAATAACAAATAAGCAAAAATGCTGTTCTTGGGCCCAGCAGAACTCGGGTCAACTTAAACAGAACAAACTAAAAATACCTAACACAACTGAACCAAACAAAACTGACCTCCAGACTGAGACAAGAGGGAGGTATTTATACTGGTTGACTAAACCAATACAGACACATGGGGAAAGACAAATAATCAATAATAAATTACATTAACCTTAATCATCTATAATTTATAATGAAGTTAGTTTGAAGAACACTATGTATTTATGTAGGAGACAATAACTGAGTCAAGCTAAAACATGCATAAATCATAGTAGAACATCATTGTCTAATTAAACCCCCCCCCCTCCTCATTTGCCAGTTGCCACCAGGAAGAGCAGAGCACCGCCCGGGACACCAAACATGGAAGACAAAGAAACAGCATGAGCAAACAATTATGATAAACAATGTAAACTAAGTGTGCACTAACTTGTAATATATCATAATGCAAATAAAGATGGAAGTATGGTATATGAAACAATAATAATGTGTGGTGTCATTATTTGATTTGTGTATGTGTATTATGGATGTTAAACAATGCATAAGGACAAAATGAAAAGAAGGGGAGTGTAGTGAGGGGGTGTAGTGGTTACCGACATTAGTGCTGATGTGCGGCAAATGGTGTGGCCGTCACATTTGCGAACACCATCTTTTTAAACTTCCTCTTTAACGCTTTCACTGCCGCACTACCAAACTGTTAACCCTTTCACTGCGACAATACGCAGAAGGTTAACCCTTTCACTGCGACACAACAGCAGGTTAACCGTCGGTAGTGTGATAGTAAAGGGTTAACCTTCTGTAGTGTGGCAGTGAAAGGGTTAATATACTTATTGATTTACTGGATTTGGTCTCCTCCTCCAGATCATTCCACAAGGTAACTCCACACAGAGAAATACACATAGCCTTCCTGGTTGTTCTTGAAGATTGCTGTTCGAATTTGAGTTTCCCTCTGAGGTTATATCTTTGGAGTCCCACTCTCTCACAGAACATTTTCTGTATCTTGTCAGGAAGGCTGTGATGTATGACTCTGTACATGAACTGGGCGGTTTTGTAATCCACCAGGTCCTTTAATTTCAGAACCGAAACTTTTAAAAACAAATAATTTGTATGTGCATTATAACACTCATTGGTTACAATCCTGATTGCTCTTTTTTGGAGCATAATCAAAGGAAGTATAGGTTGGTTTCATAGGTATTTCCCCACACCTCAACGCCGAGAGCTGGGCTCGATACCAGCATCTCCTGCGTTAGTGGCGAGCGCCTTGCACACTGTGCCACTCAGCCGCCTCGCTACCGCATTTCTGTGTGTGTGTGGATGTATGTTTATAGACGTGTGTGTGGGCTCCGGTGGGACCTCTCTGAGTGGTCAGGAAGGCTCCCTGTCAACAGTCCTGACAACAGAGACCGCTCCGCCAACCATTTGACCAAACCAAACAAAACTGATTTGAAACTGATTACCACGTTTACATTTTTGTAAAGAATTTTATGGGGCATTTCTGCTACACTGGATAGAACAGTTAGTGATAGGAAACCAGGGGCAGAGAGAAGGGGGACAACATGCAACGAGGGTCCCAGACCGAACCCCAACCCAGGGGCAGAGAGAAGGGGGTCCCAGACCGAACCCCAACCCAGGGGCAGAGAGAAGGGGGACAACATGCAACGAGGGTCCCAGACCGAACCCCAACCCAGGGGCAGAGAGAATGGGGACAACATGCAACAAGGGTCCCAGACCGAACCCCAACCCAGGGGCAGAGAGAAGGGGGACAACATGCAACGAGGGTCCCAGACCGAACCCTGTGTGAATGTGTGTGTGAATGGGTAAAATGTGAGGAACAAATTGTATTCCCTGTTGTATTCATTGCATGTTGTTTTCTTGCTGGTAACTCCTGTAAATGATGGACCAACATGTGGAAACAAAAACATTAGGGTCCCAGATAGAAGAGGGGGCAGAGAGAACAGATAGAACAGGGGGTGGGAAGTAACGAAGTCCTTTTACTCAATTACTTTACTTAAGGGTTCGTTAAGAGTTAGATAAGAAACTCCAGGTTACTTCCTCCACTGTGCATTGGTATTCAGTAGAGACCAACAGCTGGTTCAAGATTCAAGATTCAAGATTCAAGATTTAATAGTTTTATTTCAAACCACAGTGTTAGTTTGGCAACATTTTCCATTGTCCAGCAAAACAACATAAAAAAAAAAAAATAATTAAACAACAACAGCCAGAAACTGTACACTGTTTGAAAAGGAGATGGAAGAAGCAAGGCGTATCCGTTCCCATCCCCCATCAAAGAACTAATTGCAAGATTACATATACTTCAGCAAGTACAATACGACACGATTTACAATACGCAACATATGATACAACACAATTTGTAAATACTTCAACCACACACAACACAGTCACACACACACACACACACACACATACACACACACACACACACACACACACACACACACACACACACACACACACACACACACACACACACACACACACACACACACACACACACACACACACACACACACACACACACACACAATAATCTCATGTCACCCTTTCCCTCAAAACTTCCTCCCTGGTATACTTTGCTGTGAGGGACCAAAAAGCTTAGACATGAGGAGTCATAGGTAGAGTGCTCAAAGGAAGGTTTATTTTCCCCCAAAATATAAATACAGGGGACAAAAACCACAAAAGTGCACCAATAACAAATAAGCAAAAATGCTGTTCTTGGGCCCAGCAGAACTCGGGTCAACTTAAACAGAACAAACTAAAAATACCTAACACAACTGAACCAAACAAAACTGACCTCCAGACTGAGACAAGAGGGAGGTATTTATACTGGTTGACTAAACCAATACAGACACATGGGGAAAGACAAATAATCAATAATAAATTACATTAACCTTAATCATCTATAATTTATAATGAAGTTAGTTTGAAGAACACTATGTATTTATGTAGGAGACAATAACTGAGTCAAGCTAAAACATGCATAAATCATAGTAGAACATCATTGTCTAATTAAACCCCCCCCCTCCTCATTTGCCAGTTGCCACCAGGAAGAGCAGAGCACCGCCCGGGACACCAAACATGGAAGACAAAGAAACAGCATGAGCAAACAATTATGATAAACAATGTAAACTAAGTGTGCACTAACTTGTAATATATCATAATGCAAATAAAGATGGAAGTATGGTATATGAAACAATAATAATGTGTGGTGTCATTATTTGATTTGTGTATGTGTATTATGGATGTTAAACAATGCATAAGGACAAAATGAAAAGAAGGGGAGTGTAGTGAGGGGGTGTAGTGGTTACCGACATTAGTGCTGATGTGCGGCAAATGGTGTGGCCGTCACATTTGCGAACACCATCTTTTTAAACTTCCTCTTTAACGCTTTCACTGCCGCACTACCAAACTGTTAACCCTTTCACTGCGACAATACGCAGAAGGTTAACCCTTTCACTGCGACACAACAGCAGGTTAACCGTCGGTAGTGTGATAGTAAAGGGTTAACCTTCTGTAGTGTGGCAGTGAAAGGGTTAATATACTTATTGATTTACTGGATTTGGTCTCCTCCTCCAGATCATTCCACAAGGTAACTCCACACAGAGAAATACACATAGCCTTCCTGGTTGTTCTTGAAGATTGCTGTTCGAATTTGAGTTTCCCTCTGAGGTTATATCTTTGGAGTCCCACTCTCTCACAGAACATTTTCTGTATCTTGTCAGGAAGGCTGTGATGTATGACTCTGTACATGAACTGGGCGGTTTTGTAATCCACCAGGTCCTTTAATTTCAGAACCGAAACTTTTAAAAACAAATAATTTGTATGTGCATTATAACACTCATTGGTTACAATCCTGATTGCTCTTTTTTGGAGCATAATCAAAGGAAGTATAGGTTGGTTTCATAGGTATTTCCCCACACCTCAACACAATAATTCAGATATGGAAGGACCAAAGCATTGTATAAGGTCGCTTTCACATATAGTTTGGTGGACTCTGTGCGATTTGGGGGGGTGAAGTTGCAACATTGTTGCATTTTTCATTTGGTTCGGTTTGCTTTCACACTGCAATTTGTCAAGTGCACCAAACTTCCTGAACAATGTCACGCGATCGAAAAGGGCGCTCGTCTATTGGATATATAGAATCCTCAAAACAGGCTTCGGGGACAGCTCTACAGCGCACATACACTGATACACACATACACCACATTATTCTGCGAAACAGCCCAGCGCACACACATACACACATACACCACATTATTCTGCGAAACAGCCCAGCGCACACACATACACACATACACCACATTATTCTGCGAAACAGCCCAGCGCACACACATACACACATACACCACATTATTCTGCGAAGCAGCCCAGCCCAGCGCGCACACGCACGCACACACACACACACACACACACACACACACACACACACACACACACACACACACACACACACACACACACACACACACACACACACACACACCACAGCCCAGCGCACACACATTATTCTCATATATTGCTGAAATGCTGACGCAGTGACATTGGTCGGGGCCGATCACGTGATTTTCCGAAGATTGGGATCGGCATTTTTTTTTTTTTTTTAACATCCATTTTTTTTACATTTTTTTTTTTACTTTTTAATTTGTATTCAACAAACATGACCATGTTCACGTCTTAAACTCATACTGAGGCCTTAGTTTTGGTTTTAAATTGCATATCATCATTCATTTATTTATTGTCACACAGAGCAGAAGAATTTTGCCAAAACAAACCAATAGTATCCAGCTGCAGAACGGCAGACCAGCCACACTCGCAGACCCAAATAATTATAATTTTTTTTTTATCCCAATTTCTCACATTACATTCACCCTGAATGTTGACGTTATCCAGGTGAAAAGTTTACTTCATAAATCATTTGATGTATAATTAAATCAAAGGAAATGCGTTTGGGTCTGAGAGTGTGGCTGGTCTGCCGTTCTGCAGCTGGATACTATTGGTTTGTTTTGGCAAAATTCTTCTGCTCTGTGTGACAATAAATAAATTAATGATGATATGCAATTTAAAACCAAAACTAAGACCTCAGTATGAGTTTAAGACGTGAACATGGTCATGTTTGTTGAATAAAAAAAAGTAATTATTTTTATTTTTATTTTTTGGATCGGATCGGGAAATATCGGTATCGGTAGATACTCAAAATCACATGATCGGGATCGGATCGGGAGCAAAAAAACATGATCGGGACAAACCGTACACGTATCCGTACTGAACCGTTTCAGTACTGGACCTTCGGTTCAGTATGCAATGTGTACTGAACGAATGCAACGGTACGTGCGTGCAGAACTTTCTTTTGCGTGCAGAATTTAATTCAAAACTCCAAGTTCACCCCTTCCCAAAATATAACTTGCGCAAAGGGCCGGATGTTCGTTCAGCCCACGCACAACACTGAGAGATTATCTGTAATTTAGCATAGCCTCATAGTGTGGCGAACGCACGCACACACACACGCACACACGCACGCACACACACACACACACACACACACACACACACACACACACACACACACACACACACACACACACACACACACACACACACCCTCTCTCTCTCAGTGTGTGAGGAGGATTGGTGCTAGATTGAGAAGGGGCTGTCTCTCGGAGATGAAATTAATGATAGTTTGCGGCATATAGAACGGACATTCATACACAGCAACACGCCTCCAAACAAGGCGTGATAAACATGAATTGATATATTTTCCTTGGCATGACACAGGACATACAGTAGTATTTACCATTACATTAGGGACCTGCATGACGCTTCTTTGTCTATTCAATAACGTTTTACTCTGAGGGATGTTGTTGTATTCAGTTCAATGACGTGGCGTGTCTCCTGTCCGTCATGCAGCACATTCAGGCCCACGCCCACAATCTAATATATTAAACAATTATTTTGTCCATGTCCATTATTAATTTTAATACAGAATATTCATTGACAGCCCTACTTAACAGTTACTGCATCACCCCTGAGTGGAACATGGAAAGCAGAATAAATTAACTTAAACTTAAACTTTCCCCCACTGTACCGAAAATCTGTACCGAACCGTGACTTCAAAACCGAGGTATGCGTATACCGAACCGTGGTTTTTGTGCACCGTTACACCCCTACTGTGCATTGATATTCAGTAGATCAACAGCAGGTGCCTTGATATTCAGTAGACCTACAGCAGGTCTCTGTGCTGTTGGCATGTGCCCGGCTGTTGCTGGCAGCGCCTGCTCACTACTACTGGGTGGCCTGGTTGGTACCCGCTCAGCGCTCCCTGCCTGGCACACAGGAGCTATTGAAAGTACCCAACAGGCCGGGAAGGTGGGGTCAGTGTGTGTGTGTGGGGGGGGGGGGGGGAGAGACAGACAAACAGACACAGAGAGATTGAGAGAGACAGACAGACAGAGAGTGAGAAAGAGAGAGAGATAGAGACAGACAGACTTGTTTGTAAGTGTTTGTGTGTGCGCCGCTACCTGACCTCGTCGACATTTTTTAATAAAGTACTAATCGAACAACAGGGAAGACCGAACCCCAATTCAGGGGCAGAGAGAAGAGGGACACCATGCAACAAGGGTCCCTTGTAGTACTTAAAATGTTAATAAAGTACTAATCGAACACAGGGATAAGAGTATATAGTGTATGTTATATTATAGCCATACATACCGGTAATATATTTCCATATTGTACAAGTAATATATTTACACTTTGTATCGGCAAAAGTCCAAAACAAACAAGCCGGGAGTCAAACCAACAATGATTCAAGCGCTCTCACCACTAGATTACGACACCCACCACCCTGATACAAACACAGCATGACAGCAATACTATGATGACGTTTTTTTTTTTTTTTTTTTTGATCTTTTCCCCCCTCCATTTTCCTCCGATTTTTCTCCCATCCCAATGTTAGTCGTATGCCAATTCCCAGTCCCTTCCTGGTCGCTGCGCACTTACCCCCCACAGTCAGATCATCTGGGAGAGTGGAGGCTACCACGTGCTTCCTCCGACACACGTCCAGCCAATCACCGCTTCTTTTCACCTGGCAGCGCGGATTCTCATCGAGAGGGCGTAGCGTGTGGGAGGACCACACTATCCCCCTCAAGTCCTATCCGCGCTTAGCAGGCGCCCCGACCGAACTGTAGGAGTCGCTGTTTACAACCACCCGGACCCACCCCGCCAGCTTCTCCCACCCTCTAATACAGCCAATTGTATTAGTGCAGACGGCCAGCCAAGCTGGTGACAACCCCGGAGCTGTGAGCTGGATTCGAACAGGCGAATCCAGCTCACAGCTCCGGGGTTGGTGACGAACGCAATCTCCGCTCGGCCACCTAACCGCCTGATGACGGTTTGTTTTAACGTTTAATGGTTATGGTTGAGATAGAAAGTTATGGTTATTGTTGTGAAGGGCCAGATTAAAGCTGAGAATCTACATTTATTGTTTTATATACATTGTATATTATTTATATATACACGTTATATCCCTTTAAGCCTGCGTGTAAATCATAGTGATATTCGCTTTCCTTATGGATAATGCCCCCTGACGGCGGCGCCAGGCAGTCTCGCACTCAGACAGGTGCAAGGGGCGAGTTTTGGGCAAGTCGGGACATGCCCTTGGCAGTGTATTGATTCCGGGCAAGTGGTGAGGTTTGGGACTAGAAAGCCACTTAAGTATATATGCTGGCGCAGGTGCGCACAGCAGCAGTTCGTCTAAGCAAGCAGTGTGACAAGTTCGGTAACAGTGAAGTGAACAGTGAAGCGTCTAACAGTGCGTTGAGAACATGTGCGAATAGAATAGTAAAGTGTCAGAGTTTAATGCAGTAACGTCAAGTTCGACCTAGTTTAATGTGAAGTAAATAGTCGTTCATTTATTGTATATCATGCAACCCAGTTCGTTCGTGTGTAGCATTGGACATGTGCACAGGAGAACCAGCGGCGGCGATTGCAGAACCATTACTGGTTGGATTATATTGATTTGGAACGTGTTACCCGGAGAAGAGCCTCGTTGATTTCCACTATCGTTTGGGATTCAACCTCGTGAGGATTACAACTCGGGCTGGCCTCATGGACAGAGGCTGGCTAGCTGTCATCAGTGCTATCGAGCATTTGGATTACAACTATTGTTTTGCTGCTGATCGTTGGATTTACAAGGACCAGTGGAGTCTCTTTATTCTTCATTGAATCAGACTGAGTATCCGAACATTTCCTCTACCCTCTAGGCCTTACACCCCGGAGGGAACCCATTGTCTCCAGGCGGTACCAGCGTTGCCTTCTATAGTTGCTATTATACGACAGGTGGCGTCAACTTAGACCCATCGTAGGATTCCTGCTATTCCCAGTGACTCATGCTACTGACTGACTTTATGCATATTCTTCGCCATACAAGCGCGACCCTAATTCTCATTCTGTAACCTAATGTTGCATAATAATAAAATACCCTCAAATACTATTTCTTTGTCAATGCCGTGTTCTTATGAGTGTTCACCATCTATATTTGATGTACTGTCTGGCCAGTAATTAAAGTACATACCTAGCAGTGGTTTAATCTATCACAATCTTTAATACAGTCAGGGTTTTGTAACCCCTCAGTTACAGTTATGGTTATGGTTATGGTTATGTTTAAGGTTAAGGTTAAGGTTAAGGTTAAGGTTAGGGTTAGGGTTAGGGTTAAGGTTAAGGGTATAGTTAAAGCTGGAGAAAGCTTGTCTTAAATTGTCATCAAGAGTTATGCATGTGAAATGAATTATATTTATTATCACATGTGTGCTCCATTGGCGACATATTTCAGAACCAACCTGAGACACAGCGCGCTCCCCCATTCTCATCTCCGTTACAGCAATAATGGCAGCCTTTACTTATGCCAATTCCAGGAATATGATTTATAGATAACATGATTATTCCATTTAAAAGTTGTCATGAGTTGTCATCTTGCTGCTCGCCTGGTGATACTAAATACAAATTGAACTCTGCCATTGGAAAGAGTAGATTTGGCCCGATCCATAGATGTGCAAGTTGGCTATAGTAAGGTAATTTATAGGCCAGATATTCTATATTCTATATTTTAGCATGGTGTTATTCACCGTCAAAGATGCAACGAAAAATCATAATCTATATTCTCCTTTGTTTTATCACAATTTACTCAAGGCTAGTAACATACACAATATTTCGGACACTCGGAATACATTCCCTGAGATCCATAGATACCAAGAACATGCAAAGGGACTTTGTAGAAGTGGCGCAATCTTCCATTTACTGTATTTTTAGGCCGATTTTCAGAAAATAGGACTAGGGCTTAAGAGGTTAAAATCATTGGTAAACAAACGTAGTGCTGAAAATATACACTTTGACTGCTGTGTTGACAGGGTTAGGGTCTTTACTCTTGGCTACATTTGAAAAGAAAACGCAACATTAATTCATACATTCTGTAGAGATGGATTTATGGCGTGATATCAATCTCGTACCGGTACCGGACCGCTCGCTTTGTTCTCATTCTTATTATATTTCTTCATAATTCATAATAAAAATTCCATCATGAACGTGCATGAAGTGTATTAGTGCGATCAAATGTAGTGTGTTGCAGTTCACACTCCTGCCACAAGACGGTTAAAGAACGAGGTTAAAAACAACAGGTGTATTAGGGTAATTACTTGGATTACATCTAGAAATCGAGATGACTCACCCATGGCTTGGAGCCATACAGGCATGTGTCAGGCCTGCTGACACACTTTACATGATCCTCTTGGATTAGTCATCTTGTGATTTTCTGCGCACGTGAGCAAATATATATCGACGTAAGACGTTGTGTGTAACCATATTGCAGAGAGTTGCTCCCAGACACACACACACGCACGCACGCACGCACACACACACACACACACACACACACACACACACACACACACACACACACACACACACACACACACACACACACACACACACACACACACACACACACTAATCGTGTCATGGGGATAAATAAAGTTGGACTGAATTGAATCTGACTGAATCTGACGGCATATTGGCCGTCGCAGGTCTCTTGAAACAGGGTTCACGGGGGAGGGGAGGAGAGGGGGGGAGAGGGGGAGAGGAGGAGAGGGGGGGAGGAGGAGAGGGGGGGAGAGAGGGGGAGAGGGGGTTGGGTTCTTTGTCTCTGCGCTTCCCCTGCCCCCCCCCTTTCTGTGTCATTGTTGAAACCTGTGCATCACTGCAATCTAAAGCTTCCTCAGTGAACTTGGGGGTGGGGGGGGGGGGGAGAGGGGGGGGGGGGGGGGGGGGTTGGTGTTGAATCGCACCAACAAATTGCTATTGGTATGAAGATGTGGGGTGGTGTCTTCATTCAGTGTAAGGTTTTTATATACACACACACACACACACACACATACACACATACAAAAGCCTACACACACACACACACACACACACACACACACATACAAAAGCCTACACACACACACACGCACACACACACACACACACACACACACACACACACACACACACACACACACACACACACACACACACACACACACACACACACACACACACACACACACACACACACACACAGGAGTGTTTAGATGTATGCATTCTGTAACTAACCCAGAGTTAGCATACACTGTAAGAAACAAAGAGAGGGTGCTGAATGAGAGGCTGAGTGAGAGGGTGAATGAGAGGGTGAATGAGAGGCTGAATGAGAGGCTGAGTGAGAGGCTGAATGAGAGGCTGAATGAGAGGCTGAATGAGAGGCTGAATGAGAGGCTGAATGAGAGG
>NC_140170.1:184950741-184965803 GCF_963971535.1 Notolepis coatsorum
ACATGCCGCTGTTGTGAGGAGCGGTGCGTTCCAGGTTGGGTGAGTAGTGTTTGCTGGCGGGCTCCACTTGTCTGTTAGTGCTATGGGGGCTACTAGACGAAGTTTATGGAAACCGGCCCCAGGCTAGGGTCCTTTGTTTAGCCGTCTAGGCGACAGAAGGCCTTGGTCTGGCGACCATTATAGTTTTAACTAGTGGGCCGCGACCATTGACACTGGTGATCCCTGTGTGTTCTGGACGAGTGGATTCTCTCTGTCACCGTGTTAAGACCCCATCTTTCATATCCAAATGAGAGTATTCCTTCACGAGGGGATATGTGCATGTAATGTGCGATAGCGGCAGATTCATGTTCAAAGTCAGCTATACAGGCCAGTTGGTACTGTGCTGATTCCGCCGGACGTGTTATTATCACCGTTGTGAAGCGGTGTTGACGTCTTGTTTTTCCTTTTCTCTTAAAAAGTGAGGAGGGTTCAGAACGGCGGCCTGTCTGGGTGAGTGTTATGTCATTGTTTACATGTTCATAGCTTACGGTTAGCCGGTCGGTGGCCTGGCGCGGGGTGGCTTGGCTTCTCGCGCGCCGCCGGGAGCTCGCTCCTGATCGCGTGCGTCGTAGATCGGCGTCTCGCGAGCGGAAGCGATAGCACCCGAACGGCTGGAGCAGCCGTTAGCTTGATGCTATTCTGTTGAACGTGCTTTGATTTTTAACATGTTTTACACTTTTGACCACGACGTCATCCTTGACAGGGGATGTTCGTCAACCCTGCCCGAGCCTAGACGGGGATTGCGTCAACAAAGAGGACTGTAGCGACTGGTGGAGCGGCGACGCTGCCCGGATCGAACAACACGGGACGCTTGTGACTGCACTTCGCTGATCGCTTGTGACTGCACTTCGCTGATCTGCGTTCCGGGCAGGTACGGGGTTGGCCAGACCCTCATAACACGTCTTCTGGTTTTACCTTGCTAAATGTATTGTGAATGACGGTGTTTTTTCCCAAAACGTGTGTTGTTGCAATGCATTTGAGATACGTTGCGGGTTGTGTGTGAGCTGTTTTTGTCACTGGCAGTAGCTTCTCCGTGCAGGTCGTGATGTATTGATCTGGTTGTTGTGTGAGAAACATCATGGTGTTTATGTGTACCGTGTACTCACTACTAAGGCAACTAACCTATGAAGCTATGCTTGGTGACGAGTGAGTAAAAGAATGTTCTTTCTCAGACTGTAATGACAATGAACAGTGAGTTCACACATTAACAGGTTTTCCTGTTTTAACTGGCCGTATTGAGGGTGAAATAGGAGGATTGTGTTTCCCCCCCCGGTTCCCTGGGGACTTTATCACTTCCTATCAGACATGTTGTGCATTATTTGTGTCTTTTGTGTGGTAGGGATACGATGTAACTCTCAGCTTGATTGCTGAGGTTGTGCTAAATCTGCTGGAGAAACTTATTTCCTAAAGGGAAATTGGTTTGGTTGCTGTCGTGTGCTTAGCAAGGCCTGTGGTCGATACTAATCAAGAATGAAGTATTCTCTCATTGTGATGATGATGGGTTGTGTGTGTCATGTGACCTACAACTGGGTTGTACTGGCCACAGAAGCACATGTGTATGTTGGACCGGGGTTCTTAGAGCCCTCTCTATTCTGTGTTTTTCCTTAGTAAAAATCAGATAGCAGGTTAGCTCGTGCGCTGTGTGGAGCTGTGAAACGCTTCATAGAGCTGACTATGACTGTCATATTCTCTTTTTGTCGTTACGTCGTATCATGGGTGTGGGGTCGTAAAGGGGTGAACTGGTAACCTTTCCTCTCCCCATTGTTCTGTCGGTCAGGGGTACACCCCCTGTCCTTCAAGGTTCCCGTCACGTGGCGGTTCGGCACGTTACGGGGGGGGGGGGGGGGGGGGGAGGGAGTTCCTGGTCCCACGGCCTGGTATATTGGGCGTGTGCACCGCAGGAATTCCCCCGCCATAGAGTACGTCACCGTGCGCGTCTCTGTTGGTAGGACTTCCGTGTGCTGTTCAGGTCCATGTGATGGATCTGTTTTCAGGGGGGGTGGTCAGGGCTCCTCCTCACCAAGCGCCTACTCAGGCCTTCTGTGAGTTCGGACTCCTTCTTCCATGTGATCCATGTGAGGAAGCCTCCATCAGAGTACAGAGCCTTCCTCCTCAGATTGTCAAAGTGAGTGGACCCTCTAGAAGGGTCCTTTTCTATTGTATGTATATTCGATTCAATTCGTTTATTGAGTGTGTATGGGTTCGGTGCCTCTTCCCCGGAGGCCCTAAAACCAGTTTTTTACATGGCTCAAGGTGCAATATATTCTTTTCAATCTGTACAGCTCGCGTGGGAAGTCTCTCTGGGGATCCCCGTCTCTTTCCTATGGGAGGGTGGTGGGATGTAAAAATGTGTACATTTTTTTTTTTACCCCGGCTGTGTAGACTGGGATACATACTGTTGATGCTTCCTTCTTTCTATTCCAGAAGTGTTGGAGTTAGGGAGTGTCACACCCCTCTTGTCGTTCCCCTGGGCGCCTTGGGGATTCAATGGCAGGTCTAAATAGCCTGTTCATTGATGGGGGTGTGTCCCGACGCACGTATAGTGCTAGCTCGCTGTAAACAGGCGATTGACTGGCACGCCTTAGTTGCTTGTGGTTGAAACAGCGTTTTTATAAAGCAACTGAGATGGGGGTTTTTCCTCTTCCGGCGACCACATCCCATGACCTGGGTGGGTTGTCGACGGGTCCTCGTTCATGTCTGGGGGATGATGACGGGATGGATCTGAACATATGTAGTGGGGTTTCACGCCCTTGGGGTGGGCCACCAGGCGCGGTTCGTCCCGACGTCTGGGTGGCGCCTTCTTTTCATGTTAAGATCAACACGCATATCTGCCCTTTTCCTGGGGCATGTCGGCGTGGTTAGGGCACGGGACTGGTTCTGGTCACGCTGGTCCAGATCAGTTGAACCCGTTGTCCGCCGGGGATGCAGATCTGCTGTTCTGGTACCCTGAGGGACTTGGGCTTTTTTCAGGGGGAAAAATGCCAGGTCGGTCTGGGTGTCACAGGGTTAAGCGCTATGGAGACCCTGGTTGGGTATGTTTTTACTCAGCACTGTCATCATGGCTTACAGCCATGCCATTCTGTACGCGCTCGATCTCGTCGGATCTCGGCCGCTACACAGGTTGGTCCTGGTTAGTACTTGGTTGGGAGACCGCCGGGGAATACCAGGTACGGTGTGCTTAGGGGCTGGTTCTCCATTGTTTTTCGCTCCTCTCTCACGCATGGCGAAGAGGGGCCTGTGGGGGTGGTTTTTTGACCTCCTCTGGTGACCCTGTGCTTCCCGTACCGCCAGGCCCGGTCCGAAGTGATGTTTGCGACCCGTAGGCCTGGGTTAACCCTTTTTGGAAACTGAAACACTTGTACTGCGGTATAGCCGGTGTATACCCGCAGGTGTGTTTTGGAGTTTTTTCTTGAGGGGTTATAGGAACAACCACCGCATTGGGTAACACCGAGGTGGTTGATTCCCTGGTGTGTTGGAGCAGTGTCAACTCCCGGGTTCACCGGTTGAGGGTGCCCCTGCACGTTCATGACGTCTGCCAATCGTGTCAGCCTTCTCTGCCTCGACCCCTCTGGGTGGGGGTTGTTAAATGGAGGCTTGGTCATGCAACACCGCCAGCTTACGCTCCTTCCGCCGGGGCGGCTGTGTTCAGCTGTCCCCTCTGGCGCCTGTCTCGTCCGCAGTCTCCAGGCTAGGGTTAACAGCCTGTTGCCTGGTTTTTCCCCGGTGCGCTGCCTGCTTCCGTTGGTTAACCTTTTTTGTGTGCTTACGGCCATGCTGACTGCCTATTCTGCAGGGTCAGTGTGCCAGGCGGTGTACTATTGGGGGGACGGGGCCCGCTCGGCTTACTGGCCTGGTTGGTTCCGCCTGGGAATACCAGGTGCGGTAACTGAGGGGCCTTTGTCCGAATACGCTGGCGATGTGGGGGGCGGGGCACTACGTGCCCACCTGGTGGGGTCTTGATGCTGGCATCATGGACTTCTCCGGGCCCCCATTCCAGGGAGTCCAGTCCTTTTGGTGGGTCTGGGTCTTCCTTCGTGCTCCGCTGCTACGGCCTTGCCACGGGGTTGGGTTTGCCCTTGACCCCGTGATTCTGGGGGCAGTAACGAGGTTGTTCCTCCGTTCGTTCCCGGGTGGCATGCGGGTTGTGCGTGTGTGTAGTCGTGGGTCAAGCCACGGTCTGCTCACCCTGTGCGTTAAGTTGCTTGAGAGCTCTTCGCACGGTCGGGTCCGTCGCCTTCCCGTGAAGCCTCTAATAGGGGGGATACCCTCCATTAGGGGGGGTCGGGGGGGCTCGGCCCTCCCTGTTCTGATGGTTTTGGGGGGCTGTCAGCGGGGTGTATTTGTCAGCCAAGTGGCTCCGCTTGGCCTCCCTTGTGCAGAAGGCGAAGCCAAGCTGAGCCCTAACGATACAGAACGTTAGGTTATGACTATAACCAAGTTCTGTTAGTTAGGGCGATGCTTGGCTTCGGACGGCCGCTGCAGCCCTTGACCTCACCTTGTGGTGAAAGCTTGGGAAGGAGGAGAGCAGGTGACCACACACCTGCTTATGAAGGTAAGCTGATGAGGGGTGTGGTCAGACTAATACTGGTATTAGAGGTACATTTGTGGTTTATTCAGTACGCGTGCACGTACGCGAGATAGTGCAGAAGGCGAAGCCAAGCATCGCCCTAACTAACAGAACTTGGTTATAGTCATAACCTAACGTTATGCTGCTCTGATTAAAGGTTATGTTAAAGTGGTACATGGTCCAGTTATGCTGCTCTGATTAA
Source organism: Notolepis coatsorum (assembly GCF_963971535.1). NCBI lineage: Eukaryota > Metazoa > Chordata > Actinopteri > Aulopiformes > Paralepididae > Notolepis > Notolepis coatsorum. Next base: position 184,955,550 of record NC_140170.1, read on the forward strand.
AGGTTGTGTTAAAGTGGTATGTGGTCCAGTTATGCTGCTCTGATTAAAGGTTGTGTTAAAGTGGTATGTGGTCCAGTTATGCTGCTCTGATTAAAGGTTGTGTTAAAGTGGTATGTGGTCCAGTTATGCTGCTCTGATTAAAGGTTATGTTAAAGTGGTATGTGGTCCAGTTATGCTGCTCTGATTAAAGGTTGTGTTAAAGTGGTATGTGGTCCAGTTATGCTGCTCTGATTAAAGGTTGTGTTAAAGTGGTATGTGGTCCAGTTATGCTGCTCTGATTAAAGGTTGTGTTAAAGTGGTATGTGGTCCAGTTATGCTGCTCTGATTAAAGGTTATGTTAAAGTGGTATGTGGTCCAGTTATGCTGCTCTGATTAAATGTTATGTTAAAGTGGTATGTGGTCCAGTTATGCTGCTCTGATTAAAGGTTATGTTAAAGTGGTATGTGGTCCAGTTATGCTGCTCTGATTAAAGGTTATGTTAAAGTGGTATGTGGTCCAGTTATGTTGCTCTGATTAAAGGTTGTGTTAAAGTGGTATGTGGTCCAGTTATGCTGCTCTGATTAAAGGTTATGTTAAAGTGGTATGTGGTCCAGTTATGCTGCTCTGATTAAAGGTTATGTTAAAGTGGTATGTGGTCCAGTTAGGCTGCTCTGATTAAAGGTTATGTTAAAGTGGTATGTGGTCCAGTTATGCTGCTCTGATTAAAGGTTGTGTTAAAGTGGTATGTGGTCCAGTTATGCTGCTCTGATTAAAGGTTGTGTTAAAGTGGTATGTGGTCCAGTTATGCTGCTCTGATTAAAGGTTGTGTTAAAGTGGTATGTGGTCCAGTTATGCTGCTCTGATTAAAGGTTATGTTAAAGTGGTATGTGGTCCAGTTATGCTGCTCTGATTAAATGTTATGTTAAAGTGGTATGTGGTCCAGTTATGCTGCTCTGATTAAAGGTTATGTTAAAGTGGTATGTGGTCCAGTTATGCTGCTCTGATTAAAGGTTATGTTAAAGTGGTATGTGGTCCAGTTAGGCTGCTCTGATTAAAGGTTATGTTAAAGTGGTATGTGGTCCAGTTATGCTGCTCTGATTAAAGGTTATGTTAAAGTGGTATGTGGTCCAGTTATGCTGCTCTGATTAAAGGTTATGTTAAAGTGGTGTGTGGTCCAGTTATGCTGCTCTGATTAAAGGTTATGTTAAAGTGGTGTGTGGTCCAGTTATGCTGCTCTGATTAAAGGTTATGTTAAAGTGGTATGTGGTCCAGTTATGCTGCTCTGATTAAAGGTTATGTTAAAGTTGTATGTGGTCCAGTTATGCTGCTCTGATTAAAGGTTATGTTAAAGTGGTATGTGGTCCAGTTAGGCTGCTCTGATTACGTCCTCTTGAAGTTGATAGGCTTCAAATGTGAACGTATATAATCTTCATACATTTTTTATTTTGTATATGTGTTTTCTATGCAAAATCCTTTCCCTCAAAGTAACCAGTAAGTTAGTAACTGATGGGTTCAGATCAGTTCCCTAAAATGAAAATACTCATATAAAGTACAAGTAGCTCAAAAATGTACTTGATTTTATTTTATTTTATGTTTTTTTTGTGTGTCTTACATACAGGTGTATGTATGCCCAGCCCATATGGGCTTACAAGACACATAACAATAAGTATATAATAATATACTTGACCAATTATTTGACAGATGACATATAGACCAAGATGGCGACAAGAAAAAGGAAATACAAGACAATACAATAAAACGTAATATAACACAAGCTGTACGCAATGTATGTAAACAAAGAAACAAGAGGAATTCAAATACAATTATATAGGATATAGTGTGTTTTGTCTCAAGTGCCATGCTTTCTCCAAAAATCCTGCAAAACTGAAGATGTCCTTAACAAAAAAAAAACTCAACATACAACTCTCAGATTGCCAAAACAAATCAAATCAAGACTTTTATTCGACACCTTTCTTTTTTTTTTTTTAACTTTTGGCCATTCCCCTGGCTCTTTTATACGTTTATCGCATTTATTCTGGTCAAGGTCGACCGACAGAAACAGGCTGAAAGGGTTCAGATGGGGGGGAAGACACTCTGGGAAAGGCACGGCTGCAGTCCGGGATTCGAACTCGCTAAACCCCAGATCCGTGACGAGCACGGTTGTCCCCGGCGCTGAAATAGCGCTCGCGGTACGTGGTGAGCTACTGGAGCTCCCTATTCCACACCTTTCTAAGGCCTCTGTGGATGTATTGTAATAAATAAAATAAAAAGTAAGATTACTCTACATACATGTTATTTATAGCACCTTTAAATTCTATATATGGTTTGAGTTGCATCACAGTGCGCAAGGTCAGGCCTAAAAGAAGGAAGCCATGGAGCACAGAAGCCCCTCCCCCACCACCAGTGTAGCAGTGGAGGTCAGCTCAGGTCCAAGTGTCACAGAGAGAGTGGGGGAGAGATACCTACAAGAGAGAGAGAGAGAGAGAGAGAGAGTGGGGGGAGATACCTACAAGAGAGAGAGAGAGAGAGTGGGGGAGAGATACCTACAAGAGAGAGAGAGAGAGTGGGGGAGATACCTACAAGAGAGAGAGAGAGAGTGGGGGAGAGATACCTACAAGAGAGAGAGAGTGGGGGAGAGATACCTACAAGAGAGAGAGAGAGAGTGGGGGGAGATACCTACAAGAGAGAGAGAGAGAGTGGGGGAGAGATACCTACAAGAGAGAGAGAGAGTGGGGGAGATACCTACAAGAGAGAGAGAGAGTGGGGGAGAGATACCTACAAGAGAGAGAGAGAGTGGGGGAGATACCTACAAGAGAGAGAGAGAGAGAGTGGGGGAGAGATACCTACAAGAGAGAGAGAGAGTGGGGGAGAGATACCTATAAGAGAGAGAGAGAGAGAGAGAGTGGGGGAGAGATACCTACAAGAGAGAGAGAGAGAGAGGGGGGGAGATACCTACAAGAGAGAGAGAGTGGGGGAGAGATACCTACAAGAGAGAGAGAGTGGGGGAGAGATACCTACAAGAGAGAGAGAGAGAGTGGGGGAGATACCTACAAGAGAGAGAGAGAGAGAGAGAGAGAGAGAGAGAGTGGGGGAGAGATACCTACAAGAGAGAGAGAGAGAGAGTGGGGGAGAGATACCTACAAGAGAGAGAGAGAGAGAGAGAGAGTGGGGGAGAGATACCTACAAGAGAGAGAGAGAGAGAGTGGGGGAGAGATACCTACAAGAGAGAGAGAGTGGGGGAGAGATACCTACAAGAGAGAGAGAGAGAGTGGGGGAGATACCTACAAGAGAGAGAGAGTGGGGGAGAGATACCTACAAGAGAGAGAGAGAGTGGGGGAGAGATACCTACAAGAGAGAGAGAGAGAGTGGGGGGAGATACCTACAAGAGAGAGAGAGAGAGAGTGGGGGAGATACCTACAAGAGAGAGAGAGTGGGGGAGAGATACCTACAAGAGAGAGAGAGAGAGGGGGGGGAGATACCTACAAGAGAGAGATAGTGGGGGAGAGATACCTACAAGAGAGAGAGAGTGGGGGAGAGATACCTACAAGAGAGAGAGAGTGGGGGGAGATACCTACAAGAGAGAGAGAGAGAGTGGGGGAGAGATACCTACAAGAGAGATAGAGAGAGAGAGAGGGGGAGAGATACCTACAAGAGAGAGAGAGAGAGAGTGGGGGAGAGATACCTACAAGAGAGAGAGAGAGAGAGAGAGTGGGGGAGAGATACCTACAAGAGAGAGAGAGAGAGAGAGTGGGGGAGAGATACCTACAAGAGAGAGAGAGTGGGGGAGAGATACCTACAAGAGAGAGAGAGAGAGTGGGGGAGATACCTACAAGAGAGAGAGAGTGGGGGAGAGATACCTACAAGAGAGAGAGAGAGTGGGGGAGAGATACCTACAAGAGAGAGAGAGAGAGTGGGGGGAGATACCTACAAGAGAGAGAGAGAGAGTGGGGGAGATACCTACAAGAGAGAGAGAGTGGGGGAGACATACCTACAAGAGAGAGAGAGAGTGGGGGAGATAGCTACAAGAGAGAGAGAGTGGGGGAGACATACCTACAAGAGAGAGAGAGAGAGAGTGGGGGGAGATACCTACAAGAGAGAGAGAGTGGGGGAGAGATACCTACAAGAGAGAGAGAGAGAGTGGGGGGAGATACCTACAAGAGAGAGAGAGTGGGGGAGAGATACCTACAAGAGATAGAGAGAGTGGGGGGAGATACCTACAAGAGAGAGAGAGAGAGAGTGGGGGAGAGATACCTACAAGAGAGAGAGAGAGAGTGGGGGAGACATACCTACAAGAGGGAGAGTGGGGGAGAGATACCTACAAGAGAGAGAGAGTGGGGGAGAGATACCTACAAGAGAGAGAGAGAGTGGGGGAGAGATACCTACAAGAGAGAGAGACAGCGGGGGGAGAGATACCTACAAGAGAGAGCGAGTGGGGGAGAGATACCTACAAGAGAGAGAGAGTGGGGAGACATACCTACAAGAGAGAGAGAGAGTGGGGGAGAGATACCTACAAGAGAGAGAGTGGGGGAGAGATACCTACAAGAGAGAGAGAGAGTGGGGGAGAGATACCTACAAGAGAGAGAGAGAGTGGGGGAGAGATACCTACAAGAGAGAGAGAGAGAGAGTGGGGGAGAGATACCTACAAGAGAGAGAGAGAGTGGAGGAGACATACCTACAAGAGAGAGAGAGAGAGTGGGGGAGAGATACCTACAAGAGAGAGAGAGAGTGGGGGAGACATACCTACAAGAGAGAGAGAGAGAGAGTGGGGGAGATACCTACAAGAGAGATAGAGTGGGGGAGACATACCTACAAGAGAGAGAGAGAGAGTGGGGGGAGATACCTACAAGAGAGAGAGAGTGGGGGAGAGATACCTACAAGAGATAGAGAGAGTGGGGGGAGATACCTACAAGAGAGAGAGAGAGGGTGGGGGAGAGATACCTACAAGAGAGAGAGAGAGAGAGTGGGGGAGAGATACCTACAAGAGAGAGAGAGAGAGAGTGGGGGAGACATACCTACAAGAGGGAGAGTGGGGGAGAGATACCTACAAGAGAGAGAGAGTGGGGGAGAGATACCTACAAGAGAGAGAGAGTGGGGGAGAGATACCTACAAGAGAGAGAGAGAGAGAGAAGGGGAGAGATACCTACAAGAGAGAGAGACAGCGGGGGGATAGATACCTACAAGAGAGAGCGAGTGGGGGAGAGATACCTACAAGAGAGAGAGAGTGGGGGAGACATACCTACAAGAGAGAGAGATAGTGGGGGAGAGATACCTACAAGAGAGAGAGAGTGGGGGAGAGATACCTACAAGAGAGAGAGTGGGGGAGAGATACCTACAAGAGAGAGAGTGGGGGAGAGATACCTACAAGAGAGAGAGAGAGTGGGGGAGAGATACCTACAAGAGAGAGAGAGTGGGGGAGAGATACCTACAAGAGAGAGAGAGCGAGTGGGGGAGATACCTACAAGAGAGAGAGAGTGGGGGAGACATACCTACAAGAGAGAGAGAGAGTGGGGGAGATACCTACAAGAGAGAGAGAGTGGGGGAGACATACCTACAAGAGAGAGAGAGAGAGAGTGGGGGGAGATACCTACAAGAGAGAGAGTGGGGGAGAGATACCTACAAGAGAGAGAGAGTGGGGAGAGATACCTACAAGAGAGAGAGAGGGGGTGGGGGAGAGATACCTACAAGAGAGAGAGAGAGTGGGGGAGATACCTACAAGAGAGAGAGAGGGGGTGGGGGAGAGATACCTACAAGAGAGAGAGAGAGAGTGGGGGAGACATACCTACAAGAGGGAGAGTGGGGGAGAGATACCTACAAGAGAGAGAGAGTGGGGGAGAGATACCTACAAGAGAGAGAGAGTGGGGGAGAGATACCTACAAGAGAGAGAGACAGCGGGGGGAGAGATACCTACAAGAGAGAGCGAGTGGGGGAGAGATACCTACAAGAGAGAGAGAGAGTGGGGGAGACATACCTACAAGAGAGAGAGAGAGAGTGGAGGAGAGATACCTACAAGAGAGAGAGAGTGGGGGAGAGATACCTACACGAGAGAGAGAGAGTGGGGGAGAGATACCTACAAGAGAGAGAGAGTGGGGGAGAGATACCTACAAGAGAGAGAGAGAGAGTGGGGGAGAGATACCTACAAGAGAGAGAGAGAGAGTGGGGGAGAGATACCTACAAGAGAGAGAGAGAGTGGGGGAGACATACCTACAAGAGAGAGAGAGAGAGAGTGGGGGAGACATACCTACAAGAGAGAGAGAGAGAGAGTGGGGGAGAGATACCTACAAGAGAGAGAGAGAGTGGGGGAGACATACCTACAAGAGAGAGAGAGAGAGTGGGGGAGAGATACCTACAAGAGAGAGAGAGAGAGTGGGGGAGACATACCTACAAGAGAGAGAGAGAGAGAGAGTGGGGGAGACATACCTACAAGAGAGAGAGAGAGAGAGAGAGAGAGAGTGGGGAGACATACCTACAAGAGAGAGAGAGAGAGAGTGGGGGAGACATACCTACAAGAGAGAGAGAGAGAGAGAGTGGGGGAGACATACCTACAAGAGAGAGAGAGAGAGAGAGAGAGTGGGGAGACATACCTACAAGAGAGAGAGAGAGAGTGGGGGAGACATACCTACAAGAGAGAGAGAGAGAGAGAGAGTGGGGGAGAGATACCTACAAGAGAGAGAGAGAGTGGGGGAGAGATACCTACAAGAGAGAGAGAGTGGGGGAGAGATACCTACAAGAGAGAGAGAGAGAGAGTGGGGGAGACATACCTACAAGAGAGAGAGAGAGAGAGAGTGGGGGAGAGATACCTACAAGAGAGAGAGAGAGTGGGGGAGAGATACCTACAAGAGAGAGAGAGAGTGGGGGAGAGATACCTACAAGAGAGAGAGTGGGGGAGAGATACCTACAAGAGAGAGAGAGAGAGAGTGGGGGAGAGATATCTACAAGAGAGAGAGAGAGAGTGGGGGAGAGATACCTACAAGAGAGAGAGAGTGGGGGAGAGATACCTACAAGAGAGAGAGAGAGTGGGGGAGAGATATCTACAAGAGAGAGAGAGTGGGGGAGAGATACCTACAAGAGAGAGAGAGAGAGTGGGGGAGAGATATCTACAAGAGAGAGAGAGAGTGGGGGAGAGCAGTGGCGGACTCAGGCTGTTTGAAGGACAGGGGCGAAAAAAATAAAAAAAGGGCACCTACTGCACAACATGGGAGCCCATCAGTAAGCAAAAAGCTATGATGCGTCATGTAACATAGACAATCCAGATTAATAGTATAACCACACCTCTATGATAAAAACACACAGGGAACAATACACCCTTAACATTTTTATTTCATAAAACAGTTTAACAGTTAAAGTTAATTCGAGTGCCGTTGAGCTTCTTCCTTTCTCTCTCCTCCCTTTCTCTCCTCATGTCCTCTCCTCCTGTACTCCCCCTCTCCTCTCATTCTCTCCTCCTGTCCTCTCCTCCCCTTCTCTCCTCCTATACTCCCCTTCTCTCCTCCTCTCCTCCCCTTCTCTCCTCCTGTACTCCCCTTCTCTCCTCCTCTCCTCCCCTTCTCTCCTCCTATACTCCCCTTCTCTCCTCCTCTCCTCCCCTTCTCTCCTCCTCTCCTCCCCTTCTCTCCTCCTATACTCCCCTACTCTCCTCCTCTCCTCCCCTTCTCTCCTCCTATACTCCCCTTCTCTCCTCCTATACTCCCCTACTCTCCTCCTATACTCCCCTTCTCTCCTCCTATACTCCCCTACTCTCCTCCTATACTCCCCTTCTCTCCTCCTATACTCCCCTACTCTCCTCCTATACTCCCCTACTCTCCTCCTGTACTCCCCTTCTCTCCTCCTATACTCCCCTTCTCTCCTCCTATACTCCCCTTCTCTCCTCCTATACTCCCCTACTCTCCTCCTGTACTCCCCTCCTCTCCTCCCCTTCTCTCCTCCTCTCCTCCCCTTCTCTCCTCCTATACTCCCCTACTCTCCTCCTGTACTCCCCTTCTCTCCTCCTATACTCCCCTTCTCTCCTCCTGTACTCCCTACTCTCCTCCTGTACTCCCCTTCTCTCCTCCTATACTCCCCTACTCTCCTCCTGTACTCCCTTCTCTCCTCCTATACTCCCCTTCTCTCCTCCTATACTCCCCTACTCTCCTCCTATACTCCCCTACTCTCCTCCTGTACTCCCCTTCTCTCCTCCTATACTCCCCTTCTCTCCTCCTATACTCCCCTTCTCTCCTCCTATACTCCCCTACTCTCCTCCTGTACTCCCCTCCTCTCCTCCCCTTCTCTCCTCCTCTCCTCCCCTTCTCTCCTCCTATACTCCCCTACTCTCCTCCTGTACTCCCCTTCTCTCCTCCTATACTCCCTTCTCTCCTCCTATACTCCCCTACTCCCCTCCTCTCCTCCCCTTCTCTCCTCCTCTCCTCCCCTTCTCTCCTCCTATACTCCCCTACTCTCCTCCTGTACTCCCCTACTCTCCTCCTATACTCCCCTTCTCTCCTCCTATACTCCCCTTCTCTCCTCCTATACTCCCCTTCTCTCCTCCTATACTCCCCTTCTCTCCTCCTATACTCCCCTTCTCTCCTCCTATACTCCCCTTCTCTCCTCCTATACTCCCCTTCTCTCCTCCTGTACTCCCCTTCTCTCCTCCTCTCCTCCCCTTCTCTCCTCCTCTCCTCCCCTTCTCTCCTCCTATACTCCCCTTCTCTCCTCCTGTACTCCCCATCTCTCCTCCTATACTCCCCTTCTCTCCTCCTGTCCTCTCCTTCTCTCCTCCTCTCCTCCCTTCTCTCCTCCTGTACTCTCCTTCTCTCCTCCTCTCCTCTCCTTCTCTCCTCCTCTCCTCCCCTTCTTTCCTCCTCTCCTCCCTTCTCTCCTCCCCTCCTCCCCTTCTCTCCTCCTCTCCTCCCCTTCTCTCCTCCTATACTCTCCTTTTCTCCTCCTATACTCCCCTTCTCTCCTCCTATACTCCCCTTCTCTCCTCCTCTCCTCCCCTTCTCTCCTCCTGTACTCCCCTTCTCTCCTCCTGTACTCCCCTTCTCTCCTCCTCTCCTCCCCTTCTCTCCTCCTGTACTCCCCTTCTCTCCTCCTATACTCCCCTTCTCTCCCCCTCTCCTCCCCTTCTCTCCTCCTATACTCCCCTTCTCTCCTCCTGTACTCCCCTCTCCTCCTATACTCCCCTTCTCTCCTCCTATACTCCCCTTCTCTCCTCCTGTACTCCCCTTCTCTCCTCCTCTCCTCCCCTTCTCTCCTCCTCTCCTCCCCTTCTCTCCTCCTATACTCCCCTTCTCTCCTCCTCTCCTCCCCTTCTCTCCTCCTATACTCCCCTTCTCTCCTCCTATACTCCCCTACTCTCCTCCTATACTCCCCTTCTCTCCTCCTATACTCCCCTACTCTCCTCCTATACTCCCCTACTCTCCTCCTATACTCCCCTTCTCTCCTCCTATACTCCCCTTCTCTCCTCCTATACTCCCCTTCTCTCCTCCTATACTCTCCTCCCCTTCTCTCCTCCTATACTCCCCATCTCTCCTCCTATACTCCCCTTCTCTCCTCCTATACTCCCCTACTCTCCTCCTATACTCTCCTCCCCTTCTCTCCTCCTATACTCCCCTTCTCTCCTCCTGTCCTCTCCTCCCCTTCTCTCCTCCTATACTCCCCTTCTCTCCTCCTATACTCCCCTTCTCTCCTCCTGTCCTCTCCTCCCCTTCTCTCCTCCTATACTCCCCTTCTCTCCTCCTGTCCACTCCTTCTCTCCTCCTATACTCCCCTTCTCTCCTCCTGTACTCCCCTTCTCTCCTCCTGTCCTCCCCTTCTCTCCTCCTGTCCCCTCCTTCTCTCCTCCTGTACTCCCCTTCTCTCCTCCTATACTCCCCTTCTCTCCTCCTGTCCCCTCCTTCTCTCCTCCTGTCCTTTACTCTCCTTCTCTCATCTCATATAGCACTACCACTAGCCTTCTTGCCTTGATTGGAATAAAAACGGTCTATATATCTATGGTATTACCTACCACCTCACACAGCAGTAGGATGCAGAGTTACAGCCATCTGGCATCTGAACATTCAAGAGGCGGTGTGTCTAAAACTTAACCCTCCAGTCACTCTTGTCGCAATTCTCTGCAAATAGCCTTTTTTTCATGTGTGTTTGTGGATAGCGTTGGCTATATTTTATGTATATGCCAGGAAAGTATCTCAGTATCACATCTTTGACTCACGTTACAATAATCCATATTATTTTTTTTTTTTCAAAAAACACTATTAAGCGTGTGGCATAAAAGTGTCACGCCATCCACTAAGGCTGGGCAAT
>NC_140170.1:184966003-184986003 GCF_963971535.1 Notolepis coatsorum
AGGGAACAGATGGTGGAGGTAAACGGTACCCTATCCCCCCCCCTCACAGTGAGCTGTGGTGTTCCACAAGGAAGCATACTAGGACCGCTACTGTTCCTAATTTATGCAAATGACATGTCGTCAGCTTGTGACTGCAACTTGTTCCTGTTTGCGGACGACTCAGCCCTGCTGGTCTCTGACAGGAACAAGTTACAGGTTGAAAAAACCCTCAGCTCGGAACTAGGCAAAATCTGCATCTGGCTCGCTGATAACAAACTATCATTACACATGGGCAAAACAGAGTCCATTCTCTTCGGTTCAAATAACAAACTCAGCAAGACCGACAGCTTCTCAGTTACAGTGGGTGACAATATTGTCACAAGGAAAGATGAAATTACCTACCTGGGTTCCATCCTAGAGGCTAATCTCTCCTGTGACAAAATGGCATCCAATGTAATAAAAAAAGTCAACCAACGAACTCGATTCTTGTACCGGATCTCCTCTCTGGTAAACAAGAACACCCTGAAGACTCTGGCAGGAGCACTCATTCAGGGGTACTACGACTATGCTTGCACCTCATGGTACCAAAGCACCTCAAAGGCGCTAAAAACAAAATTACAAACATCTCAAAACAAACTGGTCAGACTACTGCTTGACCTTACTCCTAGAACCCACCTCACCCCTGCCCACTTTGACAACCTAGGATGGCTTAGAGTAGACGACAGAGTACAACAACTTGCAATGGGCCTGGTCTACAAGATACACTACACGACCAAGGTACCCATGTACATGTCAAAATACTTCCCAAAGGTCAGTGAATACCACGATCACAACACCAGAGGGAGCTCCACAAATCATGTTAAACCCAGATTCGGCTCAAATAAGGGACTAAACACATTTCGCAATTATGCCACATCAATGTGGAACGCCCTACCCAAAGCTGTAAAGGAATGTGGATCACTACCCACTTTCAAAACCTCTCTCAAGGGACACCTACGGGAGACTGCAATTCAACACTGGCCCCTGTAAATATCCTAACCCAACCCCCTCCAATGTACAGTCATTTACCTAGTATGGTTTTGTCAATAGTTCAATGTACAATTGTGTTTGTTTGTACAGTGTCTCCTCCCCCCCTCCCTCAATGTACAGTGTTACTTGTTTATACAGTGTGCCCCCCCGGCCCCCCCCCCCCCCCCCCCAACCACCTCCAATGTAAATTACCCAGTATGGTTGTCAATATCCCAATGTACCCAACCCCCCCCACCCAACCTCCTCCAATGTACAGTTTCTACGTCAAATGTATATACTCCCTTTTCTTGACTCCTTCTGTATCACAAACAGTACTGTATTTGCAAATCTGGTATGTCATAAATGTATAGATGTAGCAGTACTGACTATCTGTATGTCATATATGTCTATATGAATTGAAAATGGGGGACCCTGATGGAAACAAGACAAACGTCTTTCTCAGGTCTGCATCCCCTTAACAATTGTATGTATTGAGCCGTACTGTATTGTACCCATTCTGCAATCTGTTAAATAAAGTTTTCATTCATTCATTCATTCACGTACAGCGTGGATTACATGCTTAAAGGGCCAGTTCACCCAAAACACATTTTCACATTACCTGGAGAGCTATCTATTCAACCAGATTATTATTATTATTTCAGTGTAATTTGCCTAAACGTGGAGATCACCAGCCGTAGAGATGTCTGCCGTCAGTGCAGAGTACAGCGGAGCTCAAAACGGCGAAAGGCAACATTTAGGAAAAACTCAACAGCAGCAATAATCCAGACCTCGCTGTGAACATGATTATCTACAGAAGTACACCTGTGTGTCTCCTACCTGTCTCCTACTGTCTCCTACTGTTTCCTACTGTCTCTTCTTACCTGTCTCAATGCAGTACCATGAGTACTGTCACACTTCCTTCTGTGCAGAGATAGACAGCCATACTTCTAACAACAGTTTGATGATGATGATGATGATGATGATGATGATGATGATGATGATGATGATGATGATGATGATGATGGTGGTGGTGGTGATGATGATGATGATGATGCCGATGATGATGATGACGGTGACAGTAACCAGTAGTCATGGTAATGGTTCTATATAGAAAATAAGAAATATATATATATATATTCAACAGCATAGATGGTAAGAGACTGCAATCATAATATTTGCCCCCCCCCCACCCCACACCAACGTTTGATGCTCCCTTACCTTTTCAAAACCCTAGAAGTACGATATCTTTATTGAAAGCGACAGCGATATGGTATTGAAATGAAAAAGGACGCTTGTCAATAAGGTAATAATAACTTTATAATAATAACTTTATTCAGTTCAAAGTGCTTCACAACAGTAAAAAATACAGGCATAAGCGAGCATAGGAATTTAATAAAAAGAGATAGAGAGGTAGCAAGGCAAGGTAAATCACAGTTTTTGAGTAATACAAATAATAAAATATAATAGATTAGATAGAGTAAAAAAAAGTGCGGTGGAGGTGTGGGGGTGTGGGGGTGTGGAGGTGTGGGGGTGTGGAGGTGTGGAGGTGTGGGGGTGTGGGGGTGTGGAGGTGTGGAGGTGTGTGTCTCACCTCACAGCACATGATGAGTCCTATGAGGAAGGACACGATGGACATGCCCAGGATGAGCCACTCCCTGCGGTACCCCCTCCGGAAGGTCTCGGGGTACAGGTCCACCACCGCCGTCACCAGGCTCTCCACGCACACGAACTGCAGGGGGGGGGGGGCACAGCAGGGGACAGGGGGTGAGACACAGCAGGGGACAGGGGGTGAGACAGGGGGTGAGACTACTGCAACTAGGTAAAAAAATTCCAAACTGCAAATAATTTATTATCATTATTATTTATTTAGAACAATTTGTTAATATATATATAATATATAATAGTGCAGCGAGCGTTGTCTGCATCTAGCTTTGTAAAGTGTAACCACACTTGCGATGGTTTCCGGCTTGTCATTGCACCGACTGCTTTGTTGTTGTTGAATCAAGTCAAATCCTAGGTGAGCGTTTATTGTGCAAGTGAACGTTGACATGAACTTAATTATTATTATAAAAAAAAATTGTACAGTACCGAAATGTGGCACCGGTGGATCTCACGTGAATCGGTACTCTGTAGTACCGACGTGATTCGGTCAATACCCTTAAAAGTACCGGATTCGGTACCCATCCCTAACTGCACGTTTCAACTTTGCTTTTTATTTAAATGGTAAATGGCTGCATTTATATAGCAGCTTTTATCCAAAGCGCTTTACAATGTTCCTCACATTTTTACCCGTTCACTCACACATTCACACAATGGTAGAGGCGACCATGCAAGGTGCCAACCTGCTCATCGGGAGCAATTAGGGGTTAAGTGTCTTGCTCAAGGACACTTCGACACGCTGCCCGGAAGGAGCGGGAATCGAACCGGGAACCTCCGGATTACCAGACGACTGCTCTACCTCCTGAGCCACTGTCGCCCCCGTATGTACATGTACGTTACAGTGAAATGCTTGGTTCTGTATGAGCCCCTGAGAATGTGCTTCATACAGTCAAATAAAAAGTAAGTAAAAGAGGAATAAGTCCCAACACTATACAAATATACAATATACAACTAAAGAATAACGTAAGTAAAACCTAAGTACAATGAAGTAAAAATGCAGACAATGAGGTAAAAAAAAAAAAAAAAAAAAAAGAAAGGTAAGATGCAAAATGCAAAATGAGGTATGGATGTAGTGCAAATCTCTTTAATAAATCGATAAATATGATGCAGTGTTGAAGTGTTTAACGTGTCTAAAGTGAGTGTTCAGTGGATGTAAGTGTTAAGTGGATCCATTACAGATTGCTGTGAACTTGTAATGTGGAAACATCATCTCTTCTGGATTCTGGAACACTCCAACTCAAAATCCCTTTTTTTTCACAACACGATTATAGTGAAAGTATCGTGGTTATTATCAGTATCATTGCGGCATTGTTCAATTATGCTGAACAATTCCAAAAAGCACTGAACTAATTTCACCATGGTTTATATTGAAAACTGCTAATAAAATGACCTTACAATGCACTTTTGGTTAGCATAAATTATTATTATTATTATCATTATTATCATTATTATCATTATCATTATCATTATCATTATTATTATTATTATTATTATTATTATTATTATTATTATTATTATTATTATTATTATTATTATTATTATTATTATTATTATTATTATTATTATTATTATTCTCTCACACATACACACTTACAGTGATGTAACAGAGACATGTACACTCCCTCGCGATCCACATTGCTGCACCTACGTCTCAAAAAACTGTTTTAATCCTAATATAAATGTACTGTAATGTACTGTACTGTGATGCACTGTGATGTACTGTGTGATGCAGTGTGTTACTGTGAACTTTAGAATAGGGATGCTCGATATTGGCTTTTTTACTGATACCGATATACCGATATTGTCCAACTCTTAATTTCCGATACCGATATCAACCGATACTGATATATGCGGGGTTCCCCCCCCCCCCAAAATGGAATAATTTCAGGTAATTAACATTACATATCTCTTGTTGTGGAATTAACACAACATTATACATACTTTTGACAATAAATAAAATCAGAATTTGTTCTTACTTGCTTGCCTGGGTAAATAAAGGTTATAGAAATGTAAAAAAAAAATAATAATAATAATAATTTAAACCAATACCGATATTTTCCGATATCACATTTTAATGCCGATATCGGCCGATAATATCGGTAGGCCGATAATATCGGACATCCCTACTTTAGAATCTTAAATTGTATTTAACACTGTAAACTATCTTTTTTTGTTACTGTGCTTGCATGTAATTTTAGCCATCTTAATTGTTAGTTTCATTATGCATTGTGTGTTGAGTACTGACTTTTAATAATTTTGTTTTGCAATAATAATTGTTTTTGTATGTTTTTTTTGTGTGGACCCCAGGAAGACTAGCTGGTTGCTATGGCACCAGCGAATGGGGATCCGTAAAAAAAAAATCAAATCAAATCAAATCTATAGGTTGACCTCTGACCTGACTGTCCAAACCGAGGAAGATGAGCATCAGGAAGAAGAGTATGGCCCAGAGTGGAGACAGAGGCATCATGGTCACCGCCTTGGGGTAGGCGATGAAGGCCAGGCCTGGACCTGTACACAACACAACACACACAACACCACATTAAACCCTTTCACTGCCACACAACCCTTTCACTGCCACACAACAGCAGGTTAAAACCCTTTCACTGCCACACAACAGCAGGTTAAAACCCTTTCACTGCCACACAACAGCAGGTTAAAACCCTTTCACTGCCACACGACAGCAGGTTAAAACCCTTTCACTGCCACACAACAGCAGGTTAAAACCCTTTCACTGCCACACAACAGCAGGTTAAAACCCTTTCACTGCCACACAACAGCAGGTTAAAACCCTTTCACTGCCACACAACAACAGCAGGTTAAAACCCTTTCACTGCCACACAACAACAGCAGGTTCAAACCCTTTCACTGCCACACAACAACAGCAGGTTAAAACCCTTTCACTGCCACACAACAACAGCAGGTTAAAACCCTTTCACTGCCACACAACAACAGCAGGTTAAAACCCTTTCACTGCCACACAACAACAGCAGGTTAAAACCCTTTCACTGCCACACAACAACAGCAGGTTAAAACCCTTTCACTGCCACACTACAGAAGGTTAACCCTTTACTATCACATTACCGACGGTAACCGTGTGATAGTAAAGGGTTAACCTTCTGTAGTGTGGCAGTGAAAGGGTTAATGTTACTATCGTCGCAGCCTTGGGGGTAGGCGATGATGCAACACAACGCGGACAGAGAGAAAGGAATATCACTATTATAGTTAGTCTGTGTTTTTTTTTTATTTTAATCCACAGCCTGAGGTAATAAAGACAAGGCCACAGCACCTGTAGAACTCAGAGAGAACAATACGTACAATATTATATACAATAATGTGGATATGGTGCGTCTGTCTATGCCCCATGGGTCTTCTAATATGTCATGATGTGCTCTGTCCTTGTGTCCGTGACTGTATTGTGACCTGTATCCCTGTCGTATGTTCTATGTGCTGCTTTTGTTGTGTTTTTATTCTAATGTTATTTATCTTGATTTTATTCTGTTTGTATCGTGTAACATACAACATGCCTACATACAGAACTGAAGCATGTTAACACCTCACTGTGTTCCTCAGGCCCTGTTTAGACGGAAACGCTAGCAGGTGAATCCGCAAAAATATTTTTTCGGATGTGCCTTTCGTTTATACGGAAACGGCGTTTTTACGGGGTGAAACCGCAAAAAAGTGAGACTACCTTCCAGGGTGGAATTCCTAGAAACGCAAAAGCTTTGCGCTCTCGTCTAAACTGTTAAACCGTATAAATCTGTTAAAACGATGACGAAAGGGTTGTCACGGCTCTGGTCGCGCGTACTGCTTACGTCACAGGTAGCAGGTATGCGCCAGTAGCCGAGACGTAAACAAAGCAAGTATGTCTGACTATATCAACGGAGATCACCTGAAGGCTACATTGGCAGTACTTTTAACCCTTTCACTGCCACACGACAGAAGGTTAACCCTTTACTATCACACAACCGGCTGTCGTGTGGCAGTGAAAGGGTTAAATACACAAGAATCTGTCCCGCGGCGTGAGTGGACCCACTGTCTGTGAGTGACTCTGCTTTGGTCCAATCACATTCCCCATCCACAGTCTGCGAATCAGAGGCAGAGTAGGGCGGGTCTTCACAGCACGTCATGTGACATATGCGCCAATCGTGTGACAGCGGGGCTCCGTTGTTACAGCGTCGTCTGCACGGAGAATTCCACCCCAAAACGCTTGTCTAAACGTAAAATTAAAAGTGAAACCGCAAGATGACTTTTGCGGTTTCTGTTCACAAAACGCTCGTCTAAACATAGCCTGAGGGGTCACGTCCCTGTCCCTGTGCCCCCGAACTGAATCACACCATCTAAAAACGCATCACCCGAGGAGCCCGGCTCTCTCCCTGCTCTCTCCCGACGCGGTTCTCCGTCACGCAGAACTGAATCTTTCACGTTGCTGTGAATAAGTCATGGCGTGTGGCCTGAGAGGCTGAGTGAAGAGAGTGGGAATCACACGGCAGGGTCATGATTTATCCATGATGTCTGAGAGCAGCCTGGTGGACGGAGTGGCTGGGATTCAGAGAGGACAACGAGCTGGACCCTTTTGTCTCAGCTACACACGGGACCAGACATCTGTGGGACGGGAGGCAAACTAGAGACATCTGTGGGACGAGAGGCAAACTAGAGACATCTGAAGGATGGGAGACTGTGACGACCCCCACTCTACCTGCAAATGGGGAGTCTTCTGACTCAAAGAGCAGGGTGGAGTGGGTAGGTCGTTACCCCAATTCGAATCACCTGTGCAGTGCAGAGAGCTGCCTGCACACACAGTATATATGTTTTTCCCTTGTCTAACCCTTCTGTCTGCTTTCTCCACTCCCAGGCACAGGTTGTACCAACACCCAAGCTGCATCCTTTGACATATTATAGCACTGATACTTACACCAAACACACACCACAGCATACTTACTCACTCATCCACACACTGCACTCACCACTGATTCTAATACAAAACATCTCATTGTTCATGTGCTTATGCTTTTGTTTGTTTAGATAGGTTTAAATAAATAATTTTTGTTAAATTGTTATCACGTGTGGACTCCCTATTTGTCATAAATTACCTGTTTGTGACAGAGACAGACTAGAGACATCTGAAGGACAAGAGACAAACTAGAGACATCTGAAGGACAAGATGCAGACTAGAGACATCTGAAGGAGATAAACTAGAGACATCTGAAGGACAAGAGACAAACTAGAGACATCTGAAGGACAAGATGCAGACTAGAGACATCTGAAGGACAAGATGCAGACTAGAGACATCTGAAGGACAAGAGGCAAACTAGAGACATCTGAAGGAGATAAACTAGAGACATCTGAAGGACAAGAGACAAACTAGAGACATCTGAAGGAGACAAACTAGAGACATCTGAAGGAGATAAACTAGAGACATCTGAAGGACAAGAGACAAACTAGAGACATCTGAAGGAGATAAACTAGAGACATCTGAAGGACAAGAGACAAACTAGAGACAGCTGAAGGAGACAAACTAGAGACATCTGAAGGAGACAAACTAGAGACATCTGAAGGACAAGAGGCAAACTAGAGACATCTGAAGGACAAGATGCAGACTAGAGACATCTGAAGGACAAGAGACAAACTAGAGACATCTGAAGGATGGGAGACAAACTAGAGACATCTGAAGGACGGGAGACAAACTAGAGACATCTGATGGACAAGAGACAAACTAGAGACATCTGAAGGACAAGAGACAAACTAGAGACATCTGAAGGACGGGAGACAAACTAGAGACATCTGAAGGACAAGAGACAAACTAGAGACATCTGAAGGACAAGAGACAAACTAGAGACATCTGAAGGACGGGAGGTGGACTATGAATAACATTTAGGAAAATGTCTTCACACATCCACTGAAAAAACGCATTGATTAAAAGATACATCTCAAGATTTTAATTCAATATTGATCTGTTTCCAATATTTCTTTCAACCATTACCATAATTACACACGCTCACACCTTCTACTGGGTCTCAGGACAGTTCCAGGCAGACTGTGATAAGGCTGGCCATACCTTGTGCACTGAAAGGCTTTAAGACACAATGAGAAGCATTCCTACAAAAGAATATAGTCTTTAATGTCCATAAAAAGCAAGTTATAAACACATCCCTTGGTAGGTACTAGGTACCATGCAAAAGGCACAATGAACACACCTGGTTTTAAATCAAGGCATGGTTGATCAACTAATCAAGAGCACCTGCATCAAATAACTCCTGCATTATTGTAATACATGAATAATGAAATATAGACAAAACCAGACATAGTCTACACACTTGCTCAAACAATTTACAAAAACATAATAAAATGTGGGTGTATATAGGAGCCCTGCGAAGGAGTCAGACACATCGTCATTAGAAAGAGAGACCAGAGACTGGGAACCAATCAGAAGCGTTTCTATAATCCAATCGTTTCTAGAAAGATTGGAAACCACTGACGGAAATTGTTGTCCAAAGGTTAATATCGCCATATGATAATAGCTCCTTGGCCATAAGCCCAAACCATAATGGAATCCCCCGCCTCAGTGACTGAGCTGCCCGCTATCTCATTATTGCGTTGTTATAGCTATATAAACAGAACCAATCTCATGGCGGCGAGGTAGTAATTCACAGTGAATCGATGGGTATTTATATTTATTTAGTCAATTGCAACTAGTAGAGTACCAAAAGGAGTTAACCACTCCTTTTACGGGGCGGTCAGGTGGCGTAGCGGAGATTGTGCTCGTCACCAATGCAAGAGGCTGCGGTCTCGACTCCCGGAGAGTCAGCATTGCCGTGGCTCGGGCTGATCGCTATACTAACTCGTTTGGCTGAGTTAGGGGGAGGGGAGCCGTGGGTGGGTCCTGGGCGTTGTGGACAGCGACCCCTACAGTTCGGTCGGGGGCGCCTGCTCAGCGAAGGTAGGATCTGGAGAGAGGTAGTGCGGCCTCCCACACGTTACACTCTCCCAGTGAGAATCTGAGCTGCCAGGCTGGCTGCCGGCTGGCTGCACATGCGTCGGAGAAAAGCATGTGACAGACTCCGGCCTCTCGGACCAACAGTAGGGGAAAGTGCGCAACAACCAGGAAGGGGGTTGGGAATTGGCATAACGACTAACAGTGGGATGGGAGAAAAATCGGAAAACGAAGGAGGGGGAAAAAGATTAAAAAAAAAAAAAAAAAAAACACTCCTTTTACACTGAGGAGGTCAACACATACTGTAACTGAGGGGTACAATTCCCTGACTGTATTGATAAGTATGGTATTATTAAACCACTACCTCTTGTACTTTAACTTCTGGCCATCCAGTACATGATATAGATATGATGAACACTTTCCCACCTGATGAAACGAAGTCCACACAAATGTACAAATCGAATATTTTATATAGCAAAGGGTATATACAACGTTCACTTGATGACATTTATGATTTGAAATGCACTTGTATGGCAAATTAGTATTCGTAGGTAAATCAACATTGAATGTCCAATCTCTGGTTACGCAGGGAGTAAGTATACAACCCGGTTCTTTAGGGAACTATAGCGATGGTACTTAAATGATTATAGCTGGATACACTAAGGGGGGGGGGGGGTCCCGCTGGTTGTAAGACAGTAGGAGGGGGGGTTAGAAGAGCCGCTGGCGGTATCCCATCTGGCCGACGATTTCTTGGGAGAATTCAGAGTCCTGAACACGATGCCCACAGAACCTCGGTCCGCAGATGAATACAGCTGGACCCTCTGGTGGACGGTAGCTGCCGGTCCACAACGGAGAGACGTGAGGCGACCTCACTGGTGTAGAGCGCCGTCTCACCTGGACTCCTCTCCGGGGGTAGTTCCAACACTCAGCAGTGTTGGCCGTTATCCATGGAATAATCAAAGCACCCAAAGCATGTAGATAATCCAAGCCGTGGAAGGCTCGCCGTCGTCCGGGTAAAGTAATCCAATGTACAGGTCCACTCGTCCTGGCCCGAAGCTCCTCGGATGCAAGCACCACAAGTGGTCTGCCCAGCCTGGTTAAGACTCCAGATAACGTCAGGAACGATGGGGGTGCTGCTCACTTTATAACTCTAACCGAACGATGCACCATACATAATAGACTATTATTAGCTTAATAGAAATACGTCCAACTCGACGGTATAGTGCCAAACTATGACAATTCAACTATTAATCCACACGATATCTCAATGCCTATTCTGAGGCCAAGTAGGCCTTACTGCACCACACGTGCGTCGTGGGTGAGGCTTCGCGTCTGTTACTAGGTTGGAGGGTAAAGAACTAATGGACTAAAAAGAAAGTTCTATTTTACTTGCGCCATATATATATGCGCTGTGAACAAATAGTACCATTCGTATTTCGCCAGACGTATTCCTACGCGGAACCGGGCTTGCCACGACATGTTGGTCGGCACGATTGAACTTGAACCTAGGGGTATGGCTGCTGGCGCCAGGTTCTCGTCCAATGGTAGAATGAAACTATTATGGGCTGTTTAGTAGACTAAAGGGATATTCAGTGCATATTGTACAAGGAATATACAGGGGATATCAAACGATATACAAATACTATTAAATATATATCCATAAATAAATATATATATTCGGTTTAATCTGATCCTTCACAACAGCCGCCCCCTAATTAGTCCCACCTAATTAGCTAAGCAGAGACAGATTAACTGCACTGTCTACCACTCAAGGTCCGCTGTAAGGGTCAGTCAACTCACAAAGTCATGGGGTCATGGTCATCATCGATAGTATCTGGGAGTCGGGGCAGTTCTATTAGCCTCGCCACGGGTCGTGTGTAAGTTCGCCCTTGGACGAGTACTTCAGCTGCTCGGACCTTGCCATCGGCACCGGTGATCACTTTGCTTACGCGGCCAGCCGGCCACATAGCTCTGGGTAGTGACTGGTCGATAATCATGACGACTGTTCCTTCTGTCAAATTGTCTCTCTCTTTTACCCACTTCTGGCGGGTCTGTAGAGACGGTAGGTAGTGGAGTAGGAAGCTGCTCCAATACTTGTCAGCTAGTACTTGACTGTACCTCCACATTCTTCGGCCGTTCGCTTCTTCAGGCCTGTACATTGTCTGGGGTAGCGCGGGGTCCAGCCGCCCCATTAAGAGTGTGTTGGGGGTGACTGGGTCGACATCTGCTACATCACTGGAGACGTAACCGAGGGGTTTTGAGTTCAATACTCCCTCGATCTCCGTGAGGACTGTCATTAGGACTTCCTCCGCCACAGTCTGGGCCCCAAGCACGGCGTACAGGGCTGTCTTTATAGAACGTACTTCTCGTTCCCAGGTTCCACCGAAGTGGGGTGCGTTCGGGGGATTAAACTGGAAGTCAATCTGGGATGGAGCTAGGTGGGTCTTAAGTTCTGGGCCCATAGCTTGGAAGCTCTCTCTCAGCTCTCTTTCTCCACCTTTGAAGTTTGTCCCGTGATCAGACAACAATGTAGACGGTTTTCCTTTCCGTGATGTGAATCTTCGGAAGGCCATAAGGAATGAGTCTGTGCTCATGGTCGGAAGGAGCTCGATATGTATCGCTCTGGTGGTCATGCATTTGAATACAATACCCCACCGCTTCTCGGTTCCTCTTCCTCTCTTTATATACAACGGGCCAAAACAGTCCATGCCTGTGGAGTGGAATGGCTTGTCGCCGAGTCGGAGGCGACAGGGGGGTAAGTCAGCCATCCGTGGTATGCTGGGCTGCGCGCGCCACTTTCGGCAGTCTAGACAGGTTCGCTGGAAGCGTCGCACCGCTTCTCTTCCTTGAAGTATCCAATAGCGACGTCTGATCTCCGCGAAGACTCTCTCTGCTCCTGCGTGGTGTACATCCTCGTCGTATTTCTTTATGATCAGCTCTGTGACCTTGTGTCGGCTGTTCAAGACTATCGGGTACTTAATGTCATCCGGTAGATCGGGGGCTCTCCGCAGGCGACCACCCACTCTGATGAGATTATGGGCGTCACTCTCGGGTGCCAGGTGGAGCAGTCTGCTGTCTGATGGGACGGGCTTTCCTCCCTGTAGACAGTCTAGCTCGTCGGGGAACGAGTCTCTCTGGGCTCGTTGTAGTAGAAGAAGTTCTGCTTCTTCGTAGTCAGCTGCTGAAATGTCAGTGGTGGACTGAATCTCTGGGTGGTGCCACAGGAATGTCTTTTGCTGCGCACTCTCTAGGGTAATGCAGTCATCTATGTTGGGGTCTGTGGAGGCGACTGTGCTCAGTCCACAGAACATAGGTTTCTTGTTCTCAGCCTCCTCGTTACTTGCTTCCCGTGGGGTGGGCGTAGGCCACTCTTCTTCCGGGAGCTTGAGGAATTCTGGTCCGTCACTGTAGATGTTGCGACGGGTGAGGTCATCCAGAGACATTCCCCGGGTGATGACGTCAGCTGGGTTGTGTTTGGTGTCCACATACCGCCAGCTCGCTGCTTCTGTTAACTCTTGAATCTCTGTGACTCTGACTCCCACGAAGACTTTGTATCTGCATGAATCAGACTTGATCCATGTGAGTACTGTCGTGGAATCTGACCACAAGATTGTTCTGTGCACCGGAATGGTGAGTTCACGTTGGATTAACGTGGCTAGATGCGCTCCTGCTAGGGCTGCGCAGAGCTCTAGACGCGGGATAGATTGTTGCTTTCGTGGGGCTATTCTTGAGCGAGCCAGGATGAAAGCAGTGTGTATCTTTCCTCCCTTCTCTTGGGCACGCAAGTAGGCCACCGATCCATAGGCTACTTCGGAGGCGTCTCTGGCCTCACTGTGGATGGGAAGTAGCTGCGGCGTATATTGACGCCTGGGAGTGAGCGGAGTTCCGTCTCCCACTCTCTCCATGTTGAGGCAAGGTGTGCGGGTATGGGGTCGTCCCAGCCCTGGTCCTTGTCCCATAGTGCTCGTACAATCATCTTTGCCCTGGTGGTGTAAGGTAGAATACATCCCAACGGGTCATATTGTCTGGCGAGTGTTCTGTACACACTCCGTCTGGTGGTCGGTATCGCAATGTATGACGCCGTGGATGGCTGATACATCGGCGAGCGTTGGGGGAGAGGCCTCCTAGGCGAGTCTCCTCTTGCGCCTCTCTGTGGGCTGGTACCGGCAGGGTACCATGGCCCGCTGGTCCAGGTGCTGTTCCTCTGGGCTGGTCGTGCGTCATGCTCACCCGTGAATAGAGTCGGGGGTCTGTAGCGCAGCGCCGCGGGGGTATAGCCTGGGCTGTACTGGACCTCCTGGTCCGGTGGAGTACTGTGCTGTCGTCGGGCTTGGTTCTCCTCCTCTCCCTCTTCTTCTTCTATCAGGTCCTCTAGATCCTGTAGTCGTTTATTTAGCTTCTCCGCAGTGTATGCCGCTCCTTCCTTGTAGCTGGGTCTCGCTTGGACCGGTCTGGGAAGGGGGTCTGCGGGGGGTATAGGCTTGGTCTGTTGGTCAAGTTCAGGGTCGCTTGCTCGGTTAGGAGGCGCTGCCCTTGACTGTTGTCTCGACGAGTTCCTTGAACCCCTGGCGGAGGGAGAGGGTGTTGCCCTGGGGCTCAGCCGCTTCATTATCCGCGCCCGTAACTTGTCGCGCTCGGCTTGTAGTCTGTCGCGCTTGGCTTTGCGCTGGATGAGATCTGCTTCTCTTTGGGCACCGGCAGCGGCGCGCTGGGCGTCGGCCCGGTCTCTTGCCATATTCAATTCCGTCTGAAGGCGTCTCATCTCCAGGCGTCTGCGCTCTTCTTCGCTCCGTCGTTGCGATTGGAGTTGTTCGCGCTCGCTAAGCGTCTGTGCCCGGAGTCGATCGCGTTCACCCCGAAGTCGATCGCGTTCACCCTGGAGTCGATCGCGTTCGGTAGAGGCTGTCAGGCTGACGAGGAACGCCTGTTGTAGCATCCTCTCCGCTTCGCTGGGGGAAGGCGGTTGTGGAGGTGAGCCGCTCCTGGGTGAGCCGCTCCTGGGTGTACTCGTTGGGGAGTCCTGGGGCTCTATTTCCTCTGCGCTCTCCTCCTCTTCTTCCGTGCAGAGTTCTCTCTCTGTAGGGTTGTCTTCCTCCCGGGGCTGGTCGGGGACTACTTCTTCGGTATTGGCGGGGGGTAAAGGCATGTCAGCTCCCTCCTGGTCCCCACCGTGCGCTTGGTCAGTTACATTAGAACCTACTAGGGCCTCTGTGGTCGGGGAAACCTGGTCGTTAAGGTCAGACATAATTTTACTTTCTACTTTTACCGCGTTTACCGTTTGTCGAAGGCTAGGTAGTTGACTGACAGCGTAATCCTCTAAGTACTGAGGTGGCTGTCGTCTGCGCTGCGGGCGTTCTACGTTAGGAGGACCGTTTCGTGGAGTGTTCATCATAGGCCATTTTAATATTAATAACACTATATTAATATTACACTAGTTACCCTCCGGCTCGAAGGACCAATTGTAACTGAGGGGTACAATTCCCTGACTGTATTGATAAGTATGGTATTATTAAACCACTACCTCTTGTACTTTAACTTCTGGCCATCCAGTACATGATATAGATATGATGAACACTTTCCCACCTGATGAAACGAAGTCCACACAAATGTACAAATCGAATATTTTATATAGCAAAGGGTATATACAACGTTCACTTGATGACATTTATGATTTGAAATGCACTTGTATGGCAAATGAGTATTCGTAGGTAAATCAACATTGAATGTCCAATCTCTGGTTACGCAGGGAGTAAGTATACAACCCGGTTCTTTAGGGAACTATAGCGATGGTACTTAAATGATTATAGCTGGATACACTAAGGGGGGGGGGGTCCCGCTGGTTGTAAGACAGTAGGAGGGGGGGTTAGAAGAGCCGCTGGCGGTATCCCATCTGGCCGACGATTTCTTGGGAGAATTCAGAGTCCTGAACACGATGCCCACAGAACCTCGGTCCGCAGATGAATACAGCTGGACCCTCTGGTGGACGGTAGCTGCCGGTCCACAACGGAGAGACGTGAGGCAACCTCACTGGTGTAGAGCGCCGTCTCACCTGGACTCCTCTCCGGGGGTAGTTCCAACACTCAGCAGTGTTGGCCGTTATCCATGGAATAATCAAAGCACCCAAAGCATGTAGATAATCCAAGCCGTGGAAGGCTCGCCGTCGTCCGGGTAAAGTAATCCAATGTACAGGTCCACTCGTCCTGGCCCGAAGCTCCTCGGATGCAAGCACCACAAGTGGTCTGCCCAGCCTGGTTAAGACTCCAGATAACGTCAGGAACGATGGGGGTGCTGCTCACTTTATAACTCTAACCGAACGATGCACCATACATAATAGACTATTATTAGCTTAATAGAAATACGTCCAACTCGACGGTATAGTGCCAAACTATGACAATTCAACTATTAATCCACACGATATCTCAATGCCTATTCTGAGGCCAAGTAGGCCTTACTGCACCACACGTGCGTCGTGGGTGAGGCTTCGCGTCTGTTACTAGGTTGGAGGGTAAAGAACTAATGGACTAAAAAGAAAGTTCTACTTTACTTGCGCCATATATATATGCGCTGTGAACAAATAGTACCATTCGTATTTCGCCAGACGTATTCCTACGCGGAACCGGGCTTGCCACGACATGTTGGTCGGCACGATTGAACTTGAACCTAGGGGTATGGCTGCTGGCGCCAGGTTCTCGTCCAATGGTAGAATGAAACTATTATGGGCTGTTTAGTAGACTAAAGGGATATTCAGTGCATATTGTACAAGGAATATACAGGGGATATCAAACGATATACAAATACTATTAAATATATATCCATAAATAAATATATATATTCGGTTTAATCTGATCCTTCACAACACATACTTTTACACTCAGGAGGTCAACACACCTGACTCTAGTGTCTGTGTCTTACCTGACTCTAGTGTCTGTCTCTCACCTGACTCTAGTGTCTGTCTCTCACCTGACTCTAGTGTCTGTCTCTCACCTGACTCTAGTGTCTCTGTCTCTCACCTGACTCTAGTGTCTGTCTCTCACCTGACTCTAGTGTCTGTCTCTCACCTGACTCTAGTGTCTGTCTCTCACCTGACTCTAGTGTCTCTGTCTCACCTGACTCTAGTGTCTGTCTCTCACCTGACTCTAGTGTCTGTGTCTCACCTGACTCTAGTGTCTGTCTCTCTCTCACCTGACTCTAGTGTCTGTCTCTCACCTGACTCTAGTGTCTGTCTCTCTCTCACCTGACTCTAGTGTCTGTCTCTCACCTGACTCTAGTGTCTGTCTCTCACCTGACTCTAGTGTCTGTCTCTCACCTGACTCTAGTGTCTGTCTGTCTCTCACCTGACTCTAGTGTCTGTCTCTCACCTGACTCTAGTGTCTGTCTCTCACCTGACTCTAGTGTATGTGTCTGTCTCTCACCTGACTCTAGTGTCTGTCTCTCACCTGACTCTAGTGTCTGTCTCTCACCTGACTCTAGTGTCTGTCTCTCACCTGACTCTAGTGTCTGTCTCTCACCTGACTCTAGTGTCTGTCTCTCACCTGACTCTAGTGTCTGTCTCTCACCTGACTCTAGTGTCTGTCTCTCACCTGACTCTAGTGTCTGTCTGTCTCTCACCTGACTCTAGTGTCTGTCTCTAACCTGACTCTAGTCTCTGTCTCTCACCTGACTCTAGTGTCTGTGTCTCACCTGACTCTAGTGTCTGTCTCTCACCTGACTCTAGTGTCTGTCTCTCACCTGACTCTAGTGTCTGTCTCTCACCTGACTCTAGTGTCTGTCTGTCTCTCACCTGACTCTAGTGTCTGTCTCTCACCTGACTCTAGTGTCTGTCTCTCACCTGACTCTAGTGTCTGTCTGTCTCTCACCTGACTCTAGTGTCTGTCTCTCACCTGACTCTAGTGTCTGTCTCTCACCTGACTCTAGTGTCCGTGTCTGTCTCTCACCTGACTCTAGTGTCTGTCTCTAACCTGACTCTAGTCTCTGTCTCTCACCTGACTCTAGTGTCTGTGTCTCACCTGACTCTAGTGTCTGTCTCTCACCTGACTCTAGTGTCTGTCTCTCACCTGACTCTAGTGTCTGTCTCTCACCTGACTCTAGTGTCTGTCTGTCTCTCACCTGACTCTAGTGTCTGTCTCTCACCTGACTCTAGTGTCTGTCTCTCACCTGACTCTAGTGTCTGTCTGTCTCTCACCTGACTCTAGTGTCTGTCTCTCACCTGACTCTAGTGTCTGTCTCTCACCTGACTCTAGTGTCCGTGTCTGTCTCTCACCTGACTCTAGTGTCTGTCTCTCACCTGTCTCTAGTGTCTGTCTCTCACCTGACTCTAGTGTCTGTCTCTCACCTGACTCTAGTCTCTGTCTCTCACCTGACTCTAGTGTCTGTCTGTCTCTCACCTGACTCTAGTGTATGTCTCTCACCTGACTCTAGTCTCTGTCTCTCACCTGACTCTAGTGTCTGTCTGTGTCTCACCTGACTCTAGTGTCTGTCTCTCACCTGACTCTAGTGTCTGTCTGTCTCTCACCTGACTCTAGTGTCTGTGTCTCACCTGACTCTAGTGTCTGTCTCTCAACTGACTCTAGTGTCTCTGTCTCACCTGACTCTAGTGTCTGTGTCTCACCTGACTCTAGTGTCTGTCTGTCTCTCACCTGACTCTAGTGTCTGTCTCTCACCTGACTCTAGTCTCTGTCTCTCACCTGACTCTAGTGTCTGTCTCTCACCTGACTCTAGTGTCTGTCTCTCACCTGACTCTAGTGTCTGTCTCTCACCTGACTCTAGTGTCTGTGTCTGTCTCTCACCTGACTCTAGTGTCCGTCTCTCACCTGACTCTAGTGTCTGTCTCTCACCTGTCTCTAGTGTCTGTCTCTCACCTGACTCTAGTGTCTGTCTCTCACCTGACTCTAGTGTCTGTCTCTCACCTGACTCTAGTGTCTGTCTCTCACCTGACTCTAGTGTCTGTCTCTCACCTGACTCTAGTGTCTGTCTCTCACCTGACTCTAGTGTCTGTCTCTCACCTGACTCTAGTGTCTGTGTCTGTCTCTCACCTAACTGCACCAGGGTCTCTCTACCTGCATTTGCGGAGCTAATGATGCTAATGATGGAGCATCGCCGTCGGTTGTGTGATAGTAAAGGGCTAACCTTCTGTATTGTCACAGTGAAAGGGTTAAATAGAGCCTTTTGTTGATTTGTATCTAGTTTTAGCTCCACACATTTTTATGTATGCAAAAAAACGAAGAAAAAAAAATGTACGAACTAAAACAAAAACGCAAAAAAAGAACAAAAAAAAGATCAAAAAAAAATGTACGAACTAAAACGAAAGCGCAAAAAAAAACGAAAAAAAAGAATACAAACCAAAAAAACGCAAAAAAATTAACAAACGAAAACGAAAACGCAAAAAAAGAACAAAAAAAATTACGAAAAAAAACAAAAACGCAAAATAACGAACGCAAAAACATTTACGAACTAAAACAAAAACGCAAAAAAACGAACGCAAAAAAAGAACGCAAAAAATAAACAAAAAAAAATAACGCAAAAAAATGTACGAACTAAAACTAAAACGCAAAAAAACTAACGAAAAAAAAATAACGCAAAAAAATGTACGAACTAAAACAAAAACACAAAAAAACAAAAAAATAAATAAATTAATTAACGAACTAAAACGAAAACACAAAAAAACTAACACAAAAAAATTTACGAACTAAAACAAAAACGCAAAATAACGAACGCAAAAAAATGAACGAACTAAAACAAAAACGCAAAAAAACGAACGTCTGTCTCTCACCTGACTCTAGTGTCTGTCTCTCATCTGACTCTAGTGTCTGTCTCTCACCTGACTCTAGTGTATGTCTCTCACCTGACTCTAGTGTCTGTCTGTCTCTCACCTGACTCTAGTGTCTGTCTCTCACCTGACTCTAGTGTCTGTCTGTCTCTCACCTGACTCTAGTGTCTGTCTCTCACCTGACTCTAGTGTCTGTCTGTCTCTCACCTGACTCTAGTGTCTGTCTCTCACCTGACTCTAGTGTCTGTCTCTCACCTGACTCTAGTGTCTGTCTCTCACCTGACTCTAGTGTCTGTCTCTCACCTGACTCTAGTGTCTGTCTCTCACCTGACTCTAGTGTCTGTCTCTCACCTGACTCTAGTGTCTGTCTGTCTCTCACCTGACTCTAGTGTCTGTCTCTCACCTGACTCTAGTGTCTGTCTCTCACCTGACTCTAGTGTCTGTCTCTCACCTGACTCTAGTGTCTGTCTCTCACCTGACTCTAGTGTCTGTCTCTCACCTGACTCTAGTGTCTGTCTGTCTCTCACCTGACTCTAGTGTCTGTCTCTCACCTGACTCTAGTGTCTGTCTCTCACCTGACTCTAGTGTCTGTCTGTCTCTCACCTGACTCTAGTGTCTGTCTCTCACCTGACTCTAGTGTCTGTCTCTCACCTGACT
>NC_140170.1:184988862-185021362 GCF_963971535.1 Notolepis coatsorum
GGTATCTCTCCCCCCACTATCTCTCTCTTGTAGGTATCTCTCCCATGCTCTCTCTCTTGTAGGTATCTCCCCCACGCTCTCTCTCTCTTGTAGGTATCTCTCCCCCACTCTCTCTCTCTTGTAGGTATCTCTCCCCCCACTCTCTCTCTTGTAGGTATCTCTCCCCCACTCTCTCTCTTGTAGTATCTCTCCCCACTCTCTCTCTCTTGTAGGTATCTCTCCCCCACTCTCTCTCTCTTGTAGGTATCTCTCCCCACTCTCTCTCTCTCTTGTAGGTATCTCTCCCCACTCTCTCTCTCTTGTAGGTATCTCTCCCCCACTCTCTCTCTCTTGTAGGTATCCTCTCCCCCACTCTCTCTCTCTTGTAGGTATCTCTCCCCACTCTCTCTCTCTCTTGTAGGTATCTCTCCCCCACTCTCTCTCTCTTGTAGGTATCTCTCCCCACTCTCTCTCTCTTGTAGGTATCTCTCCCCCACTCTCTCTCTCTTGTAGGTATCTCTCCCCCCACTATCTCTCTCTTGTAGGTATCTCTCCCCCACTCTCTCTCTCTCTCTTGTAGGTATATCTCCCCCACTCTCTCTCTCTTGTAGGTATCTCTCCCACTCTCTCTCTCTCTTGTAGTATATCTCCCCCCCCTCTCTCTCTCTCTCTCTCTCTCTCTCTCTCTCTCTCTCTCTCTCTCTCTCTCTCTCTCTCTCTCTCTTGTATGTATCTCTCCCCCTCTCTCTCTCTTGTAGGTATCTCTCCCCCCACTCTCTCTCTTGTAGGTATCTCTCCCCCACTCTCTCTCTCTCTTGTAGGTATCTATCCCCCCTCTCTCTCTCTTGTAGGTATCTCCCCCCACTATCTCTCTTGTAGGTATCTCTCCCCCACTCTCTCTCTTGTAGGTATCTCTCCCCCACTCTCTCTCTCTCTTGTAGGTATCTCTCCCCCACTCTCTCTCTCTTGTAGGTATCTCTCCTCCACTCTCTCTCTCTTGTAGGTATCTCCCACACTCTCTCTCTCTCTCTTGTAGGTATCTCTCCCCCTCTCTCTCTCTTGTAGGTATATCTCCCCCCACTCTCTCTCTCTCTTGTAGGTATCTCTCCCCCCACTCTCTCTCTTGTAGGTATCTCTCCCCCCACTCCTGGGGGACAAAGGGTGGGTGAGTTTGGTATTCTGAAGGCAGGCCGAGTCCCCTGAGACCCAGGGTTTGACAAAGGGAACAAGGCCAGTGACATCGATTCATAAATCAAACGGGGGGCTGCTGCCTCTTTGAAGATTAACACTTGACTCCCCGCACGAGCCCCTTGCCCACAGCCGCGAGTTAAAACAAGCGCTCCTTTACCCTTTTCAAATGTGTGGCCCGAGGGGGGATTTTACCTCGGCGTTTGCCAGGTTCTGAAACATTGGTTTTGTTTAATCTTCTACACAGTATGAGCTAAACATGTCCAGCCATGGACCTCTGTGAAAGAGATCTCCTCATCATCGATGTGATGATAATTAACGCTTTTCGTTACAATGTTACAAAAACACCTGTCAGTGTCAGCTTGGAGACGATTGGACGCTGACACATCATCACACCTAATGCCATTGGCCGCCGTTATAGTTCATCATGTGCCAAAATCTACACGCCGTGCTGATTGGTTGCTTGCCAAGCTCATTTGACAAGCTGGATCTCGCGGGAGAAAATGGCACGTGAATTTCAGGCTTATTTTAAGACAGGTTTTTGAGAAAAATAAACATCCTTAAATATCCAGGATGTATAGTATAGCCTTAAATAACATCCTTAGATAGTCAGGGTTTTATATAGTGCCCCAAATCCAAATGAGTCATTATCTCCCTCTCTCTCTCTCTCTCTCTCTCTCTCTCTCTCTCTCTCTCTCTCTCTCTCTCTCTCCCTCTCTCTCCCTCTCTCTCTCTCTCTCTCTCTCTCTCTCTCTCTCTCTCTCTCTCTCTCTCTCTCTCTCTCTCTCTCTCTCTCTCTCTCTCTCTCTCTCTCTCTCTCTCTCTCTCTCTCTCTCAATTAAATTCAATTCAAATAGGCTTTATTGGCATGAAATATTAACATACTTATTGCCAAAGCAAGTTCAACATCTCTCTCTCTCTCTCTCTCTCTCTCTCTCTCTCTCTCTCTCTCTCTCTCTCTCTCTCTCTCTCTCTCTCTCTCTCTCTCTCTCTAACTCTCTCTCTAACTCTAACTCCAGCTCGCCCCTGCACGTTAGGGCATGCATTGAGGATATATAATAGGCTATATAAGTAGTACTATATTATAGACCTGTCATCTTCATCAACCCCCGGTCGGTCCCGGTGTCAGTGTCCGCTCTCTGGGTCTGGTCCTCTGGTCCTCTGGTCCTCTGGTCCTCTGGATGCAGGGATGCTGGCGCGCCGCGGCAGTAACACGTGGCTCCGATCCAACTGAGAGAGGCGCGCAGAGAGGAGAGAGAAGGAGCGCGCTGAGGGGACGCGGCTATAGTCGCGCCTCATATCCATCGCCCGATGGGTACAAGATAACACCGCTCTCTCTCTCTCTCTACCTCTGGGGACCTGCCTTTATATAGTCAAGAGACACTTAACAAAGTCACTCAATTCGGATCGAGAATCTCCCCTTGTCCCTCTCTCTCTCCCTCTCTCTCTCTCTCTCTCTCTCTCTCTCTCTCTCTCTCTCTCTCCTCCCTCTCTCTCCCTCTCCTCTCTCCTCTCTCTTGTCTTCTTCGCCCCGCGGGCTTTAAGCGTCTCTTGTCTTGTAGAGACAATTGTTGGTGGCGCGCATCAGACATCGACCAAAGGAGGTCCAGTGCCGTTCCTGTATAGATCGGTGAGTAGACATTTATGATGAATTGAAAATGGGGGACCCTGGTGTAAACAAGACGAAAGTCTTTCTCTGGTCTGCATCCCCTTAACCATTGTGTGTATTGAGCCGTATACTGTACCCATTCTGCAATCTGTTAATAAAGTTTTCAATCAATCGATAGACACTACAGCCGGTACAGTTATCCTATTATACACAGGCTCTCTCTCCAGTCTCCACTTTTACATTTAGTCATTTACAGTAGCTGTTGACGCTTTTATCCCAAAGAGATTTACTACAAGTTCTGTATACGACAGGTCAGCAGGAAGGCTATATACGACTCTATCAGCTGAGTGACAATGTTCATCAAACAGTGGTTGTGAAACTCGAATGCTGCTGCAGTGTTGAGCTCTCTGATGATGATGATGATGATGATGATGATGATGATGATGATGATGTGTTATGATTATGACAGACAGGTGGCGTGTGCATAACTTACTGTGAGGTTCGGATCGAACAAGCGGATGATATAGTTGCCCATAGTCCTCAATGGTATGGCTATTTAGTTTGGCACGTGATCAACAAGAAGTCATGTAAAATACTGCATGTATATAATGTCCTTATTTTAAGGCTTGCTGTTATTACATCTCTCCTCTTACTGATTTTTCCTATTCTATTCTATTCTATGAATTGCCTTTAGTCTATTCTATTTTGGTATTCCACCATTTATTCTGATATTCTTATATTCTATCCCCTTTTGTTTTCATGTATTTATTTTTTATTTCTTGAACTCTCTGTTAGCTATATATTCTATTTACGTTTACATTTAGTCATTTAGCTGAACGCTTTTATCCAAAGCGACTTACAAGTTCTGTACGACAGGTCATCAGGAAGGGCACAACTCTATCAGCTGAGTAACAATGTTCATCATCAAAGTGTTGAGTGCTACAGTGTAGGTTAGTTTATTAGGACAAGTGCATGACAGTAAGGTTAGTCAGGGTTAGACTTTTTAATTGAAATTTTTTATTTCAGAAAGTGGTTTGAAGAAGTGCATCTTTAGTCAACGGCGAACGATTGGACTGTCTATTCCATAATATTGTAATCTATTCTATTCAGTTGTATTCTATTCTGTTCTGTTCTGTTCTTATTCTATTCTATTCGCTTGCAGTGTATAGTTAACAGAACAGAACAGACTGGGGTCAGTTAGCAGTGGACTGAGCTGTGGTCAGTTATAGACTGGGATTGGAGAGTAATGAACGTGATTGGATTACAGTAAACTGATTAAAAAAACAAGTTACTGTCAAACCATAGTAACCGCATTGTGGGCACTTTTGAAGAAAATAGGTGATTAACTCTTTGTTGGATTATAGCCAGGGTTGGGTAGTAGCGGATTACATGTAATTACATTACAGTAATTTAATTACAGATTACAGGTACTTTGGAAAAACTATTGTTGATTGCTTGTGGTATTTCTCCGTTTGAAAGGGGAAAATACATTGTGATGGTGAGATTAAGACAGTATGATGATGAGATTAAGACATTGTGATGGTGAGATTAAGACATTGTGATGGTGAGATTAAAACATGATTATGGTGAGATTAAGACATTGTGATGTTGAGATTAAGACATAGTGATGTTGAGATTAAGACATTGTGATGGTGAGATTAAGACATAGTGATGTTGAGATTAAGACATAGTGATGTTGAGATTAAGACATTGTGATGGTGAGATTAAAAACACAAACGTCATTACACACTTAAAAAAAGAAACCTTCTCTCCTGTGTCTCCTCTACTCTGTCTCCCTCTCAGCCTTCCTCTCAATAAAGAACCTTCTCTCCTGTGTCTCCTCTACTCTGTCTCCCTCTCAGCCTTCCTACTGTCTCAATAAAGAACCTTCTCTCCTGTGTCTCCTCTACTCTGTCTCCCTCTCAGCCTTCCTCTCAATAAAGAACCTTCTCTCCTGTGTCTCCTCTACTCTGTCTCCCTCTCAGCCTTCCTACTGTCTCAATAAAGAACCTTCTCTCCTGTGTCTCCTCTACTCTGTCTCCCTCTCAGCCTTCCTACTGTCTCAATAAAGACCCTTCTCTCCTGTCTCCTCTACTCTGTCTCCCTCTCAGCCTTCCTACTGTCTCAATAAAGAACCTTCTCTCCTGTGTCTCCTCTACTCTGTCTCCCTCTCAGCCTTCCTACTGTCTCAATAAAGAACCTTCTCTCCTGTGTCTCCTCTACTCTGTCTCCCTCTCAGCCTTCCTACTGTCTCAATAAAGAACCTTCTCTCCTGTCTCTCCTCTACTCTGTCTCCCTCTCAGCCTTCCTACTGTCTCAATAAAGAACCTTCTCTCCTGTGTCTCCTCTACTCTGTCTCCCTCTCAGCCTTCCTACTGTCTCAATAAAGAACCTTCTCTCCTGTGTCTCCTCTACTCTGTCTCCCTCTCAGCCTTCCTACTGTCTCAATAAAGAACCTTCTCTCCTGTGTCTCCTCTACTCTGTCTCCCTCTCAGCCTTCCTACTGTCTCAATAAAGAACCTTCTCTCCTGTGTCTCCTCTACTCTGTCTCCCTCTCAGCCTTCCTACTGTCTCAATAAAGAACCTTCTCTCCTGTGTCTCCTCTACTCTGTCTCCCTCTCAGCCTTCCTACTGTCTCAATAAAGAACCTTCTCTCCTGTGTCTCCCCTACTCTGTCTCCCTCTCAGCCTTCCTACTGTCTCAATAAAGAACCTTCTCTCCTGTGTCTCCTCTACTCTGTCTCCCTCTCTACCTTCCTACTGTCTCAATAAAGAACCAAGAACCTTCTCTCCTGTGTCTCCTCTACTCTGTCTCCCTCTCAGCCTTCCTACTGTCTCAATAAAGAACCTTCTCTCCTGTGTCTCCTCTACTCTGTCTCCCTCTCAGCCTTCCTACTGTCTCAATAAAGAACCTTCTCTCATGTGTCTCCTCTACTCTGTCTCCCTCTCAGCCTTCCTACTGTCTCAATAAAGAACCTTCTCTCCTGTGTCTCCTCTACTCTGTCTCCCTCTCAGCCTTCCTACTGTCTCAATAAAGAACCTTATCTCCTGTGTCTCCTCTACTCTGTCTCCCTCTCAGCCTTCCTACTGTCTCAATAAAGAACCTTCTCTCCTGTGTCTCCTCTACTCTGTCTCCCTCTCAGCCTTCCTACTGTCTCAATAAAGAACCTTCTCTCCTGTGTCTCCTCTACTCTGTCTCCCTCTCAGCCTTCCTACTGTCTCAATAAAGAACCTTCTCTCCTGTGTCTCCTCTACTCTGTCTCCCTCTCAGCCTTCCTACTGTCTCAATAAAGAACCTTCTCTCCTGTGTCTCCTCTACTCTGTCTCCCTCTCAGCCTTCCTACTGTCTCAATAAAGAACCTTCTCTCCTGTGTCTCCTCTACCCTGTCTCCCTCTCAGCCTTCCTACTGTCTCAATAAAGAACATTCTCTCCTGTGTCTCCTCTACTCTGTCTCCCTCTCAGCCTTCCTACTGTCTCAATAAAGAACCTTCTCTCCTGTGTCTCCTCTACTCTGTCTCCCTCTCAGCCTTCCTACTGTCTCAATAAAGAACCTTCTCTCCTGTGTCTCCTCTACTCTGTCTCCCTCTCAGCCTTCCTACTGTCTCAATAAAGAACCTTCTCTCCTGTGTCTCCTCTACCCTGTCTCCCTCTCAGCCGCTGAGATGACTGGACCGGCCACTATCTTTAAATCAAAGAACCCAGGTCTGATTACGAGGTCACACGTCCTCACGGCTCTTTGACCGATGTGTCCTATTGTGTCCACGTCTCTCTCAGCAGCAGCAGGCTGTTTGTGCGCCATGACAGCCGACGAGAAGAGCGTGGTGGCCGCCGCGAACGGTAAGCCGGAGGAGGGCCCCGACGCGGAGGGGGGGGGGTCCACCGGCACGCTGACCAAGCAGCACGAGAGGGGCCACTGGAACAACAAGGTGGAGTTCTTCCTCTCCATGGCCGGAGAGATCATCGGCCTGGGCAACGTGTGGCGATTTCCCTACCTCTGCTACAAGAACGGAGGAGGTGAGACACCAATCCAATCAAATCTCATTTTATTTTATCCACTTTTTCTCCCATTTTTCTATATTTTCTCCCATCCCAATTTCGTATCATCCAATGGACCTGTCTCAAACCCTGCCCTCTTTTCTTGATCCTCCAATCACAACTGTCGCTTACCTCGGACAAACTTGGTTTGTCCGAGGTAAGCGACAGTTGTGATTGGAGGATCAAGAAAAGAGGGCAGGGTTTGAGACAGGTCCATTCAACCCTCCCCTGTCACGAACGCTGTTTCTTTGCCTCCCACAAGCCGGCTGCAATGTGGACTAAGTCATACATAGCACAAGTCCCCTCCGGTACTTGAGGTAACAGCAGTCGCATCTTTTCACCTGCGCAGCTCGATCTCTCAGTGGCGAGGAGTAACGCGTGGGAGGCTCACGCTGCCCCCGACACTTCCTGGTTCTACTGCGCAGGCGCACCAACCGACCTGTAGGAGAGAGTCGCTGTCCACAACACCCGATCCCCACCCATCAGTTTCCCACCCCCTAATATGGCCAATGTGTATTAGTATGAAGGACCAGCTAAACTGAAAGCAATGTGGAGCGCTGGGCTCGAACAGGCGAGCCCAGCGTCTCCGCATTCGTGGCGAGCGCCTTGCCCACTACGCCACGTAGCCTTCCATCTAATTTTATTTGTAAAAACAAGAACACCATAGTCCAAGTCCAAACAATTTTAAATAAATGCAAAATAAATGCGAACACTCCCAGACGTGACCCCACGCGACGGTAAGGAAAAACTCACTAAAAACCTAGCAATAGGAAAAAATGCACCACAGGCAATGTGGAGGAGAGACACCTTAGAAGGGCCGTTCAAGGGGGGGGATCTCCCTTCTTAGATGTCGGTGACAGTAGTGTCGCAGTGAAACAGGCGAACAGTTGGTAGGCATGCACTCGTGTGTGTCGTGAAACACAGATGAGTGCATGCGATGGCAACTGAACATTTTGAAAGATTGAAGATGGAGCTGATAGCGGATCTATCTTTTAGTTTAAAGGAACTAAATTAGCTCACTGTCCTCTCCAGAGAGAGAGACTAGAAGATAGATACCAGTCTCCTCTCTCTGTGCTATCTGGCTGCACGTTAGCCTAGCTTAGCACAATGAATGGAAGCGGACAGTGCCGGTTAGCCTAGGCATTGTCCAACTAACACCTCTCCCCCGAAGGCTAACCGGTCATGTCCACTTCTATTCATTGTGCTAAGCTAGGCTAACGTGCAGCCAGATAGCTTTCCACTGAACACACAGAGAGGAGACTGGTCTCTATCTTCTTGTCTCTCTCTCTGGAGAAGACTGTGAGCTAATTTCCCAAAATGATGGCGTGTTCCTTTAAGCTGCGTCGTAATACTGGAGGAGGTGAGACAGGTGACAGGGAGGAGAGGAGGTGAGACAGGTGACAGGGAGGAGAGGAGGTGAGACAGGTTACAGGGAGGAGGAGAGGGGGTGAGACAGGTCGACCAGTACTCATCACGTCACTGACTCAGTATTGAGAGACTAAGCGCTGTGCTCTATCCTTTTTTTTTTTTTTTTGTCTTTTATCATTTACTCCCATCCCCCCCCATTTCGTCCTAATG
The DNA here is from genome assembly GCF_963971535.1 of Notolepis coatsorum. Lineage (NCBI taxonomy): Eukaryota > Metazoa > Chordata > Actinopteri > Aulopiformes > Paralepididae > Notolepis > Notolepis coatsorum. The sequence goes on from NC_140170.1 coordinate 184,997,252, forward strand.
CCAATTCCCTTCCTGGTCTTTGCGCTGCCCTACCGTCGTGGGTCTGGGCTGGGGGTGTAGACTACCACCACGTGCCTCCTCCTCCGATACATGTGGAGACGCCAGCTGCTTCTTTTTCGCCCGACAGCGAGGACTTTCACTGGGAGAGCGTGCGACACACGCAGAGGTCCCCCTCCCTGCCTGCCGATCTGTAGCTGTCCCAGCGGCCAGCGCTCGTACGTACCCCGCCACCGGTGTAACCCACCCCGCGGACACTGACGATCGTGTTCGTATAGAGCAGGGGTCTCAAACTCAATTTACCTGGGGGCCGCTGCCGCTGGAGGCAGAGTCTGGGTGAGGCTGGGCCGCATCAAATATTCCACACAAAAAGGGTTTCAAGTATTTTTTTTTTTAATTTTTTTTTATGGAAATGTATGGTTGAAACATGCAAACGTTCAAACGCACACAGACTAATAAGCATTGGAGGTTTTTAACCAGGGCCGGACTGGGGAAATCATTCAGGCCAGGAAATATAGTGCAAAATATAGCCCCAGTCAGGCCACTTTTTAAGCAGGGGGTCTGGGGGTCCCCCACCAGGAGATTTTGTGTTACAAAGACTTCATTTCCTGCATTCTGGTGCAGGAATTGTTTTATTTGTACCCTTTAAATGCCAGTGTTTGTGATGACATGACTGCAAATTTCTTTTTTTTGGAAATCATCTGGGGGGGGGGCTGCAAAATATCATCCAGCGGGCCGCAATTGGCCCGCGGGCCGCGAGTTTGAGACCCCTGAGGGACGACTGACCGAGATATACCACTGCCGCGGAATCCACCCCGGATCTCTGCGGTGGTAGGCGAGTGCTTGAAACCCTCTGCGCTGCCTCCTTAACTGAAGTCTCACCATGTGTTGTAATCTAGTGTCATCTGACGTGTGTCCCAGCAGGGGTGTAAAGTACGCGAGTAATTGTACTTCGTTACAATACTTAAGTACTGTTTTTGGGGCGATTTGTACTTTACTCGAGTATTATTAGGTTTGTATACTTTGTACTTTTACTCCATTACATTTCAGAGGGGGAAAAAAAACATACTTTTTACTCCTTACATTTAAAATGCAGGCCTACAAAGTACAAAGTACAAATCTCGCAGGTCCAACCATTTTAATTAGTATATTTGTTTCTCTGGCCGAACTAACGTTAACGTTATTGATCCTGCGGCCGCGCTTTATTTAAAAACAGCCAATCAAATCCCCATCAATGGAAAATGTACCCGCCCATACCCATGCCGATTGGTCCTGGTGCAAGACTAGAAAGCGGGGATCTTTGATTAAACACCTGCTATCAGAAGAATAGACAGTCAGAAAAAATTTACTTTTTAGTACTTAAGACATTTAAAAGTAGAAACTTTTTAACCGGAGTCAGCATTGCCTCTGGCTTGGGCTGATCGCTATACTAACCCGTTTGGCTGAGTTAGGGGGAGGGCAAGTCATGGGTGGGAATCTGGTGTTGTGGACAGCGACGCCTACAGGTCAGGTCTGGGCGCCTGCTCAGCGAAAGGCAGGACTTGATGAAGGCAGCGTGACCTCCCACGTGTTACACTTCACCAATGAGAGTCCTCCCTGCCAGGTGAAAAGAGAGCCACTGGCTGTCGCCGCGCGTGTCGGAGGAAGCGTGCGGATGACTTCAGTGTTCCCTTGTACCGACCAGTAGGGGGAACATGCGCACAACAACCAGGTAGGGGAGGGGGGGAATTGGCACAACGACTAAATTGGGACGGGGAGAAAACAGAGAAAAATCGGAGAAAGAGAGGATTAAAAAAAAAAGTGTTTGCTCAATTATTTTTCTTTTCAGGCCTATGACGAGGTGGGTTGTGGGGATTATTATTATAATTTTTTGTCAACGGTGGTTGGTGCAGGGGTTTGGGGGTAGGATTTTTTATTTTAAATGAGGCAAGGGGCAAGCTAATGCTTGTAGTTGGCAAATAATTTAAATTATGTTTTATGTGCATTGTATTAAAAAAGAATAGAAAAAAAAATAGTTTTTAGCCAGATACTCTGACTTTGACTTGAGAACGATTTTGAGACGGTACATAAGTATAATTTCTGGGTACTTTTTCTTACACCCCTGGTCCCAGGTGCGTTCTTCATCCCGTACGTCATCTTCTTCATCTGCTGCGGCATCCCCGTCTTCTTCCTGGAGACGGCCCTGGGGCAGTTCACCAGCGAGGGGGGCATCACCTGCTGGAGGAAGGTCTGCCCGCTGTTCGAAGGTAAGGACCAAGTCCTCTAGCGCAGGGGTTCCCAAACTTTTCAGGCCGCGACCCCCAAATAACAGTGTCAGAGAGCCGCGACCCCCACTATTATAGGGGGTAAAAAAATATATATATATATATATAATTATTTCTTTTATTTCTTTTTTATTTTTATAAATGGAAATGTATGGTTGAAACATGCAAACGTTCAAACACACACACACTAATAAGCATTGGAGGCTTTTAACCAGGGCCGGACTGGGGAAATCATTCAGGCCAGGAAATATAGTGCAAAATATAGCCCCAGTCAGGCCACTTTTTAAGCAGGGGGTCTGGGGGTGCAAGCATCTTTTTATTTGTACCCTTTAAATGCCAGTGTTTGTGATGGCATCACAGATTATTGTTAAAAAACAGGCTAGCATATGTATGATTAGCAACAACACTGATTTTGATGGATTTTCAGTTTTTTTGTAATGTCAGATTGAAAAAAATACAATATTTTATTCAACTTCAGCCCTGATCATAACACCACATATTCATTTTATAATTCTAACCCTTTAAATGCCAGTGTGTGTGTGATGGCATATATTTGCAATATATCAAATGCAAAGTAGATTTTTCTGGGGGGGATTATTACAAGCTAGAATGTGTCAATGATTAGCAACAACAGTTTTTTGTAAGGGTCCCGCCTCCACCAATCACATGCGGCTCCCTTTGTGTGTGTGTGTGAGAGCAAGAGAGAGAGATAGTTCTCCAACTTCTGTGAGTTGCAGTGATCTCCTGGTTGTTCCCCACCTAGGTTATCTAACTATTGCACTGCTGCAACTAGAAACACTGGCCTGGCCTGCTTCTAAGTTCAGTGGCTTGACTGCATAAAAAAAAAAAAAAAATTGGATTTTCTTTTTTTTACCCCCCCCCCCCCCTGCTCTAGCGCAGTGGTTCTCAAGCTACGGGTCACAACCCAAATTGGGGTCACGGGTAGGTGACAGTGACAGCGAATCGGCAAGTAAAAAAATTTAATAGATGTTTTATAATTTTTTTTGTTCTGGCAACATATTTTGGCTAAATATGCCTCGTTTTTGGTCAAGAGACCAACTCCAGTTGTAATGACCAGTACCTTGGTCAAGAGACCAACTCCAGTTGTAATGACCAGTACCTTGGTCAAGAGACCAACTCCAGTTGTGATGCCAGTACCTTGGTCAAGGGACCAACTCCAGTTGTAATAACCAGTACCTTGGTCAAGAGACCAACTCCAGTTGTAATGACCAGTACCTTGGTCAAGGCACCAACTCCAGTTGTAATAACCAGTACCTTGGTCAAGAGACAAACTCCAGTTGTAATGACCAGTACCTTGGTCAAGAGACAAACTCCAGTTGTAATGCCCAGTACCTTGGTCAAGAGACCAACTCCAGTTGTAATGACCAGTACCTTGGTCAAGAGACCAACTCCAGTTGTAATGACCAGTACCTTGGTCAAGAGACCAACTCCAGTTGTAATGACCAGTACCTTGGTCAAGAGACCAACTCCAGTTGTAATACCAGTACCTTGGTCAAGAGACCAACTCCAGTTGTAATGACCAGTACCTTGGTCAAGAGACCAACTCCAGTTGTAATGCCAGTACCTTGGTCAAGAGACTAACTCCAGTTGTAATGCCAGCACCTTGGTCAAGAGACCAACTCCAGTTGTAATGACCAGTACCTTGGTCAAGAGACCAACTCCAGTTGCGATGCCAGTACCTTGGTCAAGAGACCAACTCCAGTTGTAATGACCAGTACCTTGGTCAAGGGACCAACTCCAGTTGTAATGTCAGTACCGTGGTCAAGGGACCAACTCCAGTTGTAATGACCAGTGCCTTGGTCAAGAGACCAACTCCAGTTGTAATGACCAGTACCTTGGTCAAGGGACCAACTCCAGTTGTAATGTCAGTACCGTGGTCAAGGGACCAACTCCAGTTGTAATGACCAGTACCTTGGTCAAGAGACCAACTCCAGTTGTGATGCCAGTACCTTGGTCAAGGGACCAACTCCAGTTGTAATGCCAGTACCTTGGTCAAGGGACCAACTCCAGTTGTAATGCCAGTACCTTGGTCAAGAGACCAACTCCAGTTGTAATGACCAGTACCTTGGTCAAGAGACCAACTCCAGTTGTAATGACCAGTACCTTGGTCAAGAGACCAACTCCAGTTGTAATGACCAGTACCTTGGTCAAGAGACCAACTCCAGTTGTGATGCCAGTACCTTGGTCAAGGGACCAACTCCAGTTGTAATGACCAGTACCTTGGTCAAGAGACCAACTCCAGTTGTAATACCAGTACCTTGGTCAAGAGACCAACTCCAGTTGTAATACCAGTACCTTGGTCAAGAGACCAACTCCAGTTGTAATACCAGTACCTTGGTCAAGAGACCAACTCCAGTTGTAATGACCAGTACCTTGGTCAAGGGACCAACTCCAGTTGTAATACCAGTACCTTGGTCAAGAGACCAACTCCAGTTGTGATGCCAGTACCTTGGTCAAGGGACCAACTCCAGTTGTAATGACCAGTACATTGGTCAAGGGACCAACTCCAGTTGTAATGACCAGTACCTTGGTCAAGAGACCAACTCCAGTTGTAATGACCAGTACCTTGGTCAAGAGACCAACTCCAGTTGTAATGTCAGTACCTTGGTCAAGAGACCAACTCCAGTTGTAATGACCAGTACCTTGGTCAAGAGACCAACTCCAGTTGTAATGACCAGTACCTTGGTCAAGAGACCAACTCCAGTTGTAATGACCAGTACCTTGGTCAAGAGACCAACTCCAGTTGTAATGTCAGTACCTTGGTCAAGAGACCAACTCCAGTTGTAATGACCAGTACCTTGGTCAAGAGACCAACTCCAGTTGTAATGCCAGTACCTTGGTCAAGAGACCAACTCCAGTTGTAATACCAGTACCTTGGTCAAGAGACCAACTCCAGTTGTAATGCCAGTACCTTGGTCAAGAGACCAACTCCAGTTGTAATGCCAGTACCTTGGTCAAGAGACCAACTCCAGTTGTAATGACCAGTACCTTGGTCAAGAGACCAACCCCAGTTATAATGACCAGTACCTTGGTCAAGGGACCAACTCCAGTTGTAATGCCAGTACCTTGGTCAAGAGACCAACTCCAGTTGTAATACCAGTACATTGGTCAAGAGACCAACTCCAGTTGTAATGACCAGTACCTTGGTCAAGAGACCAACTCCAGTTATAATGACCAGTACCTTGGTCAAGGGACCAACTCCAGCTGTAATGACCAGTACCTTGGTCAAGAGACCAACTCCAGTTGTAATGACCAGTACCTTGGTCAAGAGACCAACTCCAGTTGTAATGCCAGTACCTTGGTCAAGAGACTAACTCCAGTTGTAATGACCAGTACCTTGGTCACCAGGGCAACGGCAGGATCTACCCAGCATGCATGTCTTTGATGTGTGAGGAAACCGGAGTACCCGGAGGAAACCCAGGCAAACTCCACGTATAAAGGCCCCCTGCTGGGGTTTGAACCCACGGCCTTCTTGCTGTGAGGCAACAGTGCTACCCACTGTGCCACTGTGCAATGCCCGGAGTGTCCTCGGTGGGCTTACTGCCCGGCCCGTTTAGGAGGCTACAGCGGGCACCTCGGTGAGAAATGTAGAGGTTTTGGCTGAATAATGGTTATTTCTTTCTTTACCATAGGACACTAAATCAATCTTCTGACCTGTATATCCAGAACAAAACAACATTGTTTGAGACTTGTCCTGCAATCTCACAATGTTGAGGACAGAGTCTGTGTTTTTACTCAGGTCTTAATTGTATGCTGTCCTCCTCCACACACGCTCCCTTGAGAAAATATAAGTAATTTTCTTCTCTTCTCTTCTCTTCTCTTCTCTTCTCTTCTCTTCTCTTCTCTTCTCTTCTCTTCTCTTCTCTTCTCTTCTCTTCTCTTCTCTTCTCTTCTCTTCTCTTCTCTTCTCTTCTCTTCTCTTCTCTTCTCTTCTCTTCTCTTCTCTTCTCTTCTCCTCTCCTCTCCTCTCCTCTCCTCTCCTCTCCTCTCCTCTCCTCTCCTCTCCTCTCTTCTCTTCTCTTCTCTTCTCTTCTCTTCCCTTCCCTTCCCTTCCCTTCCCTTCTCTTCTCTTCTCTTCTCTTCTCTTCTCTTCTCTTCTCTTCTCTTCTCTTCTCTTCTCTTCTCTTCTCTTCGCTTCTCTCCTCTTCTATTCTCTTCTCTGCTGCTCTACGCTACTCTGCTCTATTATATTCTGCTCTACTCTATTCTTCTCTACTGCATTCTATTATATTCCATTCTATTCTACACTTCTATTCTGCTCTATTCTACTCTATCGTATGCTCTTCTCTTCTATTCTGCTATATTCTATTTTTACTCTATTCTATAATTTTCGACTCTCTTCTCTTCCATCCTGTACTCTCCTGTAATGCCTCTGTTCCTAGGTATTGGGTATGCCACCCAGGTGATCGAGGCCCATCTAAACGTGTACTACGTGGTGATCCTGGCCTGGGCCATCTTCTACCTCTTCAACTGCTTCACCACGGAGCTGCCCTGGGCCTCCTGCGGCCACTACTGGAGGTACGAGTCGCGGGCAGCGTTGGTTGGTTGTCCAGACAGCTGGCAAATATCATCTGTTTCTCAAAGCAGAGCTTTAACTGTCTGCACTGTTTACCGGCAAGTGATCAGGTAGGATGTGTGTCCAGGCACATCACCAAACCCTCTTCTCTTCTCTTCTCTTCTCTTCTCTTCTCTTCTCTTCTCTTCTCTTCTCTTCTCTTCTCTTCTCTTCTCTTCTCTTCTCTTCTCTTCTCTTCTCTTCTCTTCTCTTCTCTTCTCTTCTCTCCTCTCCTCTCCTCTCCTCTCCTCTCCTCTCCTCTTCTCTTCTCTTCTCTTCTCTTCTCTTCTCTTCTCTTCTCTTCTCTTCTCTTCTCTTCTCTTCTCTTCTCTTCTCTTCTCTTCTCTTCTCTTCTCTTCTCTTCTCTTCTCTTCTCTTCTCTTCTCTTCTCTTCTCTTCTCTTCTCTTCTCTTCTCTTCTCTTCTCTTCTCTTCTCTTCCCTTCCCTTCCCTTCTTTCTCTACTCCTCTCCTCTCCTCTCCTCTCCTCTCCTCTCCTCTCCTCTCCTCTACTTTATTCTATTCGACTCTACTCTAATCTACTCTACTTTATTCTATTCTATTCTATTCTACTCTGCTCTGCTCTGCTCTGCTCTACTCTACTCTACTCTACTTTACTCTACTATATTCTACTCTACTCTACTTTATTCTACTATATTCTACTCTGCTCTGCTCTGCTCTACTCTAAACTACTCGACTCTACTCTACTTTACTCTACTATATTCTACTCTACTTTATTCTACTATATTCTACTCTACTCTACTCTACTCTACTTTATTCTACTATATTCTACTCTACTCTAAACTACTCTACTCTACTTTATTCTACTCTACTCTACTCTACTTTATTCTACTATATTCTACTCTACTCTAAACTACTCTACTCTACTTTATTCTACTCTGCTCTACTCTACTTTATTCTACTATATTCTACTCTACTCTACTTTACTCTACTCTACTTTATTCTACTCTGCTCTACTCTACTTTATTCTACTATATTCTACTCTACTATATTCTACTCTACTCTACTTTACTCTACTCTACTTTACTTTATTCTACTATATTCTACTCTACTCTACTTTATTCTACTATACTCTACTCTACTATACTCTACTCTACTCTACTCTACTCTACTCTACTCTGCTCTACTCTACTCTGCTCTACTCTACTCTACTCTACTCTGCTCTACTCTACTCTACTCTGCTCTACTCTACTTTACTTTATTCTACTATATTCTACTCTACTCTACTTTATTCTACTATACTCTACTCTACTATACTCTACTCTACTCTACTCTACTCTACTCTACTCTGCTCTACTCTGCTCTACTCTACTCTACTCTACTCTGCTCTACTCTGCTCTACTCTGCTCTGCTCTACTCTACTCTACTCTACTCTACTCTACTCTACACTGTCCTGCTCCACTCTAGGTTTGACTGACACATGCTAACAAGGCTGTTTTTCGGGTACTAACGAGCTAGCTTGGGGCAAAAGAAACGTCTTCCCTCTCTAAGTACAGGCGTAGGCTGTTTGGTCCGCCCCTGGTAATACATGTTTCTGTTTGGTCCGCCCCTGGTAATACATGTTTCTGTTTGGTCCGCCCCTGGTAATACATGTCTCTGTTTGGTCCGCCCCTGGTAATACATGTTTCTGTTTGGTCCGCCCCTGGTAATACATGTTTCTGTTTGGTCCGCCCCTGGTAATACATGTCTCTGTTTGGTCCGCCCCTGGTAATACATGTTTCTGTTTGGTCCGCCCCTGGTAATACATGTCTCTGTTTGGTCCGCCCCTGGTAATACATGTCTCTGTTTGGTCCGCCCCTGGTAATACATGTCTCTGTTTGGTCCGCCCCTGGTAATACATGTTTCTGTTTGGTCCGCCCCTGGTAATACATGTCTCTGTTTGGTCCGCCCCTGGTAATACATGTTTCTGTTTGGTCCGCCCCTGGTAATACATGTCTCTGTTTGGTCCGCCCCTGGTAATACATGTTTCTGTTTGGTCCGCCCCTGGTAATACATGTCTCTGTTTGGTCCGCCCCTGGTAATACATGTCTCTGTTTGGTCCGCCCCTGGTAATACATGTCTCTGTTTGGTCCGCCCCTGGTAATACATGTCTCTGTCTTCCCCACATAGATACCTGTGTTGATTTCCACGGAGAGAACAGCACCAACATCACCAGCACCAACGCCACCTCTCCAGTCATCGAGTTCTGGGAGTGAGTACATGGCTTTATATATTTATTTTTCTTGTAATAACTTTTTACATAATCCTCTCACAGCCATTTTAATGACCTAATTAATATTGATGAACATATTCAGACAATTATGGCACCAACGCCGCCAGGGGTTAGGGGTTCAATTCCCTGTGTAGCTCAGTGGGTAAGAGCAAGGCACCAACGCCGCCAGGGGTTAGGGGTTCAATTCCCTGTGTAGCTCAGTGGGTAAGAGCAAGGCACCAACGCCGCCAGGGGTTAGGGGTTCCATTCCCTGTGTAGCTCAGTGGGTAAGAGCAAGGCACCAACGCCGCCAGGGGTTAGGGGTTCCATTCCCTGTGTAGCTCAGTGGGTAAGAGCAAGGCACCAACGCTGCCAGGGTTAGCGGTTCCATTCCCGCCTACCACAAGGCTAAGGCACTTTGGACAAACGCGTCCAAGCGGCATAAAGAGCGGCAGCTACAGTAGGCCCCGCGGCACGTCGTCCCCTAGCTCTGACCTTTCACCCCGATAATTAGTCAGCCCTTTCCATAACTGCGTGTTGACAGGCCCGGGTTCAGGCCCTGGTCTGGCCAGCTGCCTCCCAGCTGGCGCTGTGCCGGTGGCAGCAGATGTGACCCGGTCAGCAGGGTTCTGCTCCGTGGGTTCTGCTCAGTGGGTTCTGCTCCGTGGGTTCTGCTCAGCGGGTTCTGCTCAGCGGTCCTCCCCCTCCTCCTGCTGCTGCCAGAGGCTGCGTTCACACTGACGGCTCAACTCTGACTTTTTCCCACTCATGTGAAGTGGATCCAATCTGTCCTAAATGTTCCTAAACTACCAGGGGTGTTAAAAATGTAACCCAGAAATTACTCAAGTAAAAGTCTAAAAGTTTCGACTTCTTTTAAAAGTGCTAAAAAGTTAAAGTAAAAACTTTTTTTCTGACCGTCTATTCTTTTGATAGCAGGTGTTTTTAATCAAAGATCCACGCGTTCCAGTCTTGCACCAGGACCAATCAACACGGGCGTGGGCGGGTTCATTTTCCATTGATGGGGATTTGATTGGCTGTTTTTAAATAAAGAGCGGCCTGCAGGATTAATAGCGTTAACGTTAGTTCGGCCAGAGAAACAAATATACTAATTAAAATGGTTGGACCTGCGAGATTTGTACTTTGTACTTTGTAGGTCTGCATTTTAAATGTAAGGAGTAGAAAGTATGTTTTTTTTTCTCTGAAATGTAATTGAGTAAAAGTACAAGTATACAAACCTAATAATACTCAAGTAAAGTACAAATCCCCCAAAACTGTACTTAAGTATTGTAACAAAGTACAAATACTCACGTACTTTACACCCCTGCTAACTACACAGGCACTGAGTTGACTTGTTACATGTTTTTGGCTGGGTGCCACTGGGTGTTGCTTCACTCTCTGGGATTTGTACTTAAGACTGAACCCAACAAAATTGAACAGGTGGAATCAGATTTCATGTTGTTTTTCTTGTTTGTTGAGACGGATCAAATCCGTCCTATAAGGATCACCATACCATGTCACATGACAGTGACATAAACACAGCTCATAGGCCACGGCTGTCGTTTAATGAGCAAAATGTTAACCCTTTCACTACCGCACTACATACGGTTAACCCTTTCACTACCACACTACAGAAGGTTATATTTCGTATGGCATCGCTCCCGCTCTGAGCCTTACGAGATACTCTATATCGCCTGTGATACCTAATGTATCTCCCACGAACAAAAACACATGCACCCCACCTGTATGGGGCCCCGCCCCTTATGGTGGCACCACCCATATAATCATGACTCTGGTCATGACACACCCTTCCTCTATTTTCGTCCCAGCGCACTGGATGCTTTGCACCATGCGAGCTAGCGGAATGTAAAAGATTAAGGAAGATTAATAATGTTGGAAGCTTACCGGAGGTTGCTGGCCCCTGGCATCTTCGACGCATGTTTTCGGCGACACGACGGGCCTGTGATGTTCCTCGTTTGATGACTGCACATCGAGGTTCAGCTGTACAAGGCTGGCTGTCGGGCCAGCTTGTACTCAGGTAGGCCCTGTGTCTTCAGGCATGGGTATTAGTGTTAGTAATGCTGGTTTGTGTTGTTAACACAACCTTGTTGTGTGTTGGCGCCAGGGGCAAGATGGTTTGGTGAACGTTCTCTGCAGGGAACGGTTTCCAAGCTGTCTTGGGCGTGCTGCTAAAACATCTAAAGCTATGCTAACATGCTATCGCTACTGCCGCATGCTATCACTACTGCTAATTGCTATGCTGTTTTAATGTCTCCGCCGTGAGATGTTGTCACTCTCCCGCCTCTTGCCCGGTTCATCAATGAAGGTCAGTCGGTAGCTGTTGTGGGGTTTTGAGTTCTATTTACCTTTTTCGGGTAAATGGGTTGACAACGGGGTAGGTCGTGGCTAGGTTCTAGCCAGGTATTACCTTGTGTTCCGGCGGGGTTTGTTGAACGGTGTTCCCATCTGGGTTGGCGTCGGGTAGTGGGGCTATGGGTCCAGCCGACATGGTAAACATGTTGCGTGTCTGTGCACGGGCAATTGTTGTCTTGGGTTCCACATTGCCTGGCGTTAGGCTGCAGTAGTATAAGGGCAGGGCCGCTTGGGAGAAATGTGAGGCCCTGTGCGTTTTTAGACGCGAGGCCCCCCATCTCCTGGGGCGGCCCTGTGTAGGGGGCTATTGTTTCATTTTGTCACTCTGCTATGAGAAGGTCTGTCTTGCTACAGCTTTCTCTCCTCTCAAACCATTCATACTGACGGTCAATCGGTATACTGGGGGAGTAGTGCGGGGGGGGGGCTTTGTTTACCTTTTTTGGTAAATGGGCTAAACTAGGGCTGGTGTTCTGTTGTGAATATTTTGAATGAAGACGGGTCTGGTCCGTCTCCCCTTAAACTTTGTGTGTATGGGTTTGCTCATTCTACAGTTTTTGTGGTTTAGCTCTTTTTATTCATTTAACCTTTTCATGGTCCACACCACAGTGGAGGGTGCTGTTTGCAATCACCACTGGTGCTCCATGTTAACGTCAGTCCTTTGTTTTTGATGTATTGAAACAATGCCCCGCCCGGCCGACACCATGGGTCGGCCTGGCGAGATGGTGTCTGGTGGAGGGGCCTTGAGGGCCGGCCGACGTCGACACATCGCGCACGGTGTTGGTAAACCACTCCGTCGAGGATGTTGACGTTATTAGCTTTGACCCAGCCGCAAGCTATAACCGCTCAGGGTTCCCCTCTCCGCAGGGGATTTTGGTCTTCTGCTGGAGCGCGGGCGGTATTGTCCTAGGCCCTACACCGCCTCACACCGCGCAGCCAGAAGAAGAGAGAGCACGGCCTCGTCAGCGGCGATGACGGGGCCCTCGACAGGCGGCCATGTTTCCCCCGCCAGTGGTGCCCTGGTTGGAGAATCGACAGGGTATCGCGAGGCCGACAGTCTTGGCGGCCGAGGGATCGGCCATTTTGGGTGATTTCGGTGTTGGTAAACCACTCCGTCGTCATTTTGCCGCGAGCAGCCCGCTCCCCGTTCAATCCTCTCTCTGGTATCCCCAGAGGCGGGGCTCTGAGCATTCTCCTTTGGCTGCGGGCCGCGAACCTTCATTGAAGCGTATGCGGCCCCATTCTTCGCTTCTCATGGAGACAGGGGCTGACACCCAGTTGATGGCTGAGCCTGGGTCTGTCCGTGAGAATGTTGTGCTGTCAAGCGGCTCCCACACCTTGAACTGTGTTGGTTGAGCCTGGTGTTACGTCTGTCAACTTAAGTGTTGTCAGCAGGGGGGCTCGAAACCTTTTGAGGCACACAGTGCGGGCTTCCCCGGCCTCGCCTTCGCCAGGCCAGGTATCATGTTGGTGCTCCCACTCCTGGAATATTGGCAAGTGGTCGCAGCTCACATGGTTTGGGGTGGTAGTGATATCACTGCAGGGCTACGGTGTGTAGGAACCCATGGGGGCCTTACACCTTGCATGTCCGGCTGCGGAACAACTCCTTCAGCATGTTCTGGAGGGGTGTTCAGTGGGGGGGCTTTTTTGATCGGAAGCCCCCCGTATCAGACAGGCCCTTTTTCTGTCGGGGTTCCCCCTTGGGTGCGATTGCCTCGTGGGTGGTGTCAGGGTCAGGTGTTCCGACACGGAACGCGCTCCTCGCACGATTCCAGGGTTGTCTTCGCACAGCGGGGGGGACCGGGCCAACTATCTACAGTTCCTGGCGGACCTGCGCCACGTGACGGCGGGTGCGTTGGGAGTGTCGTCACATATGACTACGGCAGTACCATATGTCGAGGTAGATGGAGAGAATGGTGAGGCGGGGACTTGTGTTTACACAACCCCACCCGTTTTCAGGTTTGGTACAGACCCTGTTGTCGGGGTCTCCAGCAGGGACAGCTCTGGTCGACGAGATCCAATCTCTGTGGACGAAGCAAGCCATCGTCGTGGCGTTCTCCTCCCGGTGTTCTCTGCCCGAGAAGTCGGGAGGGAGGGGTGTAAGACCCAGGCTGGACCTGTCCCATGGGAAGGTTCAGCATTTTTTGGATCGTCTCCTACCTGTTGAACACTGTCAGGTGGGGGTCTGGTTCTCCTCCATAGACCTGTAGGATGCGTATGCGCATCCCCGATCTTCCATCCTAGGGCTTACCTACGCTTCCTTTGCAGGGTTAGCGTATGAGTACCAGAGGCTGCCGTTCGGTTTTCTCTGGCTCCCCGCATCTTCACCAAGTGCGTGGAGGCCGCACTGGGGCCTCTGCGTCATCCGGGGTTACGGAGTGTTCTGCCCTGATGACGTTCTGGTCCTTCGCGGTCAAGGTGGATCGTCAGGTCTCGTACCAGGCAGGTCTCTACCAGCCTGGGGTTGCTGTAGACTGGATGTAGAGTATTCCTCTTCCCAGTCAACGGTTGGAGGGCTATGGGCATCCATCTCGGAGCGTGTTGTCAACACGCTCGGGAGGTTCCGTCCTAGGACGGTTACGGCGCTGTCTCACGTCGCGTTTTCACCGACGCCTCCCTCGCTGGTGATGCGTCGGGCCAACGCAGTAGGGGGCAGCTGGCAAACCATGCTGCCCGGTCTGCGCTACGTTCAATGTGTTGGTGTTGAAAGCGGTCCTTCTGGTCCACAAATGGTGTTGATCAGGACGGACGATACGACGTCAGTGTCGTGTATCGACAGACAGGGAGGAGTACGCTCCCCCTGTCTGCACCAGGCGGCGGGCGGCTGGCTATGGGCGTCCTCCATCTGCGCGGCCTAAGGGCTCCCCACATCCCCGGCAGGGAGAATGTGGGTGCAGGTGTACTGTCGCGGGGCGGCCCTCATCCTGACGGGTGAGGATTGCGTCTGGACATGGCCAGGCAGGTCTGGGACCGATGCCGTGCCGCCAGGGATTCTTCCCCATACATCTGTTAGGTCAGTTGTTGGGACGGGTACGTTGAGGGGTGCAGGTTCTTGATCCTGATGGTGTTACCATCTGGAATGCGCATGCTCCCTCCACTGTCGCGCTTACGGCGTTAAGCCGGTGCAACGCTCCTTGGCTCCGACTTGGGATCTTCAATTGGTCCTCGGTCGGTTGTCCTTGGCCCCGTTTGAGCCGCTCGAGCGGGCGCCGTTGGGACAGCTGTCCTTCAGGACCGCGTTCCTTCTGGCTGTCACTTCCGCTAAACGCGTAGGTGAGCTCTGTGCTCTCTCGGTACGTCCAGAGTGCCTGTCTTTTCGGACCGATTGCGGTGTCACTCTGCGACCTAATCCTGCTTTCGTGCCTGAGAATATCCGGAGTTCTTTCCGCTCCCGGGATATTGTGGTTCAGGCGTTTCGTCCTCCTCCTCACACTGGTGAGTTAGATGCGGGCCTTCACCTGTCATGTCCAGTCCGTGCTTGGGGATTTACCTCAGCCGTACTCAGGATTTCAGGGTTACCGACCAGCTTTTTGTCTGTTACGGTGGGGCTCGTGCTGGTAAGGCACTGTCGGAGCAGCGCCTGTCCCATTGGTTGTGCGAGGGTGTTACCCTCTGCTACACGCTGGCTGGGCAGGATCCCCCTGGGGGCGTCAGGGCGCACTCCACTCGTGGGGTGGCTGCCTCTGCCGCTCTCCTGGGTGGGGCCTCGGTGGAGGACATCTGTGCTGCAGCTTCATGGTCCTCCCCGGGCTCCTTTGTAAGGTTTTACCTCATGGACATGACCGGGGGTTCTGTCTCCCAGGCGGTTCTGGGGTCTGTGGCCTTTCCTGCTTCCCGTCCTTTGGTCGGGTAGCGGGAGTGTATGGGTATGGGCCGCAGTGTGTTGAGTCACACGTGGTTCCGCCTGTACGGTGTGTTCAAGGGGTTCTGGCTCCCTCTTGTTCGCATTCAGGTGGAGTTGACTGCGCCCCCCCTTCGTTAGGAAGGATGGGGTGACAGGGCTCCCCGCACCCCTTGATGTGGGCTTACGGGTCCTCAGGGGGTACATCTGTCGGGTCTCGCACCCGCTCTTCCCCATTATCTCGTAAGGCTCAGAGCGGGAGCGATGCCATACGAAATATAACGATAGGTTATGTAGATAACCTAGTTATATTAGTATAGGCTAAGCTCCCGCTCTGCGCGCCCTGAGTTCCCTCTTGAGGGATCTTTTCCTGGGACGGGTTTTTGGCGAGGAAGGGTGTGTCATGACCAGAGTCATGATTATATGGGTGGTGCCACCATAAGGGGCGGGGCCCCATACAGGTGGGGTGCATGTGTTTTTGTTCGTGGGAGATACATTAGGTATCACAGGCGATATAGAGTATCTCGTAAGGCTCAGAGCGGGAGCTTAGCCTATACTAATATAACTAGGTTATCTACATAACCTATCGTTAACCTTTCACTACCACACTACATACGGTTAACCCTTTCACTACCACACTACAGACGGTTAACCCTTTCACTACCACACTACAGAAGGTTAACCTTTCACTACCACACTACATACGGTTAACCCTTTCACTACCACTACAGACGGTTAACCCTTTCACTACCACACTGCAGAAGGTTAACCCTTCACTACCACACTACAGAAGGTTAACCTTTCACTACCACACTACATACGGTTAACCCTTTCACTACCACACTACAGAAGGTTAACCTTTCACTACCACACTACAGAAGGTTAACCCTTCACTACCACACTACATACGGTTAACCCTTTCACTGCCACACTACAGCAGGTTAATCTTTCACTACCACACTACAGAAGGTTAACCCTTTCACTACCACACTACAGACGGTTAACCCTTTCACTACCACACTACAGACGGTTAACCCTTTCACTACCACACTACAGAAGGTTAACCCTTTCACTACCACACTACAGAAGGTTAACCTTTCACTACCACACTACATAAGGTTAACCCTTTCACTACCACACTACAGAAGGTTAACCTTTCACTACCACACTACAGAAGGTTAACCTTTCACTACCACACTACAGAAGGTTAACCCTTTCACTACCACACTACAGAAGGTTAACCTTTCACTACCACACTACAGACGGTTAACCCTTTCACTACCACACTACAGAAGGTTAACCCTTTCACTACCACACTACAGAAGGTTACCCTTTCACTACCACACTACAGACGGTTAACCCTTTCACTACCACACTACAGAAGGTTAACCCTTTCATTACCACACTACAGAAGGTTAACCTTTCACTACCACACTACAGAAGGTTAACCTTTCTCTACCACACTACATACGGTTAACCCTTCACTACCACACTACAGACGGTTAGCCCTTTCACTACCACACTGCAGAAGGTTAACCCTTTCACTACCACACTACAGAAGGTTAACCTTTCACTACCACACTACAGAAGGTTAACCTTTCACTACCACACTACAGAAGGTTAACCTTTCACTGCCACACTACAGAAGGTTACCCTTTCACTACCACACTACAGAAGGTTAACACTTTCACTGCCACACTACAGAAGGTTAAACCTTTCACTACCACACTACAGAAGGTTAACCCTTTCACTACCACACTACAGACGGTTAACCCTTTCACTACCACACTGCAGAAGGTTAACCCTTTCACTACCACACTACAGAAGGTTAACCTTTCACTACCACACTACAGAAGGTTACCCTTTCACTACCACACTACAGACGGTTAACCCTTTCACTACCACACTACAGAAGGTTAACCCTTTCACTACCACACTACAGAAGGTTAACCTTTCACTACCACACTACATACGGTTAACCCTTCACTACCACACTACAGACGGTTAACCCTTTCACTACCACACTGCAGAAGGTTAACCCTTTCACTACCACACTACAGAAGGTTAACCTTTCACTACCACACTACAGAAGGTTAACCTTTCACTACCACACTACAGAAGGTTAACCTTTCACTACCACACTACAGAAGGTTAACCCTTCACTACCACACTACAGAAGGTTAACCTTTCACTGCCACACTACAGAAGGTTACCCTTTCACTACCACACTACAGAAGGTTAACCTTTCACTACCACACTACAGAAGGTTAACCTTTCACTACCACACTACAGAAGGTTAACCTTTCACTGCCACACTACAGAAGGTTACCCTTTCACTACCACACTACAGAAGGTTAACCTTTCACTACCACACTACAGAAGGTTAACCTTTCACTACCACACTACAGAAGGTTAACCTTTCACTACCACACTACAGAAGGTTAACCTTTCACTGCCACACTACAGAAGGTTAACACTTTCACTGCCACACTACAGAAGGTTAACCCTTTCACTACCACACTACAGACGGTTAAACCTTTCACTACCACACTACATAAGGTTAACCCTTTCACTACCACACTACAGAAGGTTAACCCTTTCACTACCACACTACAGACGGTTAACCCTTTCACTACCACACTACAGAAGGTTAAACCTTTCACTACCACACTACAGAAGGTTAACCCCTTCACTACCACACTACAGAAGGTTAAACCTTTCACTACCACACTACATAAGGTTAACCCTTTCACTACCACACTACAGACGGTTAACCCTTTCACTACCACACTACAGAAGGTTAACCCTTTCACTACCACACTACAGAAGGTTAACGTGATTACAGTCGACTGGCGTGAGGATGGGTGAGTGTAGCCAGAGTGAGGAGCATGTAGACAGGAAGTGAGCAGCAGGTTGCTGGCAGAGATGAGGATGGACCAGGCCTGACGAGGACCGTGCCAAGACAAGACTGCTACTGTACATACAGTGTAAACAGCCAACAGAAGGACGCTAGAAAACAAAACAATCTGGTTTTATCTTGACTTTATTTCAACAAATTGTCCGTCAAATCATCTTATTGCACTGGCAGATCATTCTGCTGGTTTAAATTAAACTTGAAGGTAATTTCTGTAAATAATGACTGTTTGTATAATAAAATAAAATTAAATTGAATAAAATTAAATAAATATATATCAAGCCCTTTGCATTCCAGAAAAGTATTTTATTATTATTATTATTATTATTATTATTATTATTATTATTATTATTATTATTATTATTATTATTATTATTATTATTATTATTATTATTATTATTATTATTATTATTATTATTATTATTATTATTATTATTATTATTATTATTATTATTATTATTATTATTATTATTATTATTATTATTATTATTATTATTATTATTATTATTATTAGTATTATTATTATTATTATTATTATTATTATTATTATTATTATTATTATTATTATTATTATTATTATTATTATTATTATTATTATTATTATTATTATTATTATTATTATTATTATTATTATTATTATTATTATTATTATTATTATTATTATTATTATTATTATTATTATTATTATTATTATTATTATTATTATTATTATTATTATTATTATTATTATTATTATTATTATTATTATTATTATTATTATTATTATTATAATTTTTCATTTTCATAATTTTCACTAAGCATTTCTTCCT
The DNA here is from genome assembly GCF_963971535.1 of Notolepis coatsorum. Classification (NCBI taxonomy): domain Eukaryota; kingdom Metazoa; phylum Chordata; class Actinopteri; order Aulopiformes; family Paralepididae; genus Notolepis; species Notolepis coatsorum. Next base: position 185,016,230 of record NC_140170.1, read on the forward strand.
GGGATACGTGAAATAGCTACATGCTGACTGTTTTACAAGAAGATATGTGAAGATTATGGGGAAAAGAAATGCTTTATTTTTCTGGCTGGCATTTTCCATTAACGTCTAATAGGATCCAATAGCCTGAACATAATATATAAGATATATGTTATTCTGTCAGACTCTGGAGAGGAAACCAGACTAGCCCTGTTTGACTCTGGAGTGGAAACCAAACCCTGTTTGGCCCTGACTAGCCCTGTTTGGCCCTGACTAGCCCTGATTGGCCCTGACTAGCCCTGATTGGCCCTGACTAGCCCTGTTTGGCCCTGATTAGCTCTGCCTAGCCCTGTTTGGCCCTGATTAGCTCTGCCTAGCCCTGTTTGGCCCTAACTAGCCCTGACTATCCATGTTTGGCACTGCCTAGCCCTGTTTGGCCCTGATTACTGCCTAGCCCTGTTTGGCCCTAACTAGCCCTGACTATCCATGTTTGGCACTGCCTAGCCCTGTTTGGCCCTGATTAGCTCTGCCTAGCCCTGTTTGGCCCTAACTAGCCCTGACTATCCATGTTTGGCCCTGACTAGCCCTGTTTGGCCCTTTAGCTCTGCCACCCCTGTTTGGCACGCACACAGACACACACACACACACACACGCACACACACACACACACACACCACACACACACACACACACACACACACACACACACACACACACACACGTGGACAGTCACCAAGACATGTCAGTATGATCAATGGTCAGGAGCTTTGGAGCTTGGGGGGTGAACCTGGTGGTAACACTCTCTCTCTCTCTCTCTCTCTCTCTCTCTCTCTCTCTCTCTCTCTCTCTCTCTCTCTCTCTCTCTCTCTCTCTCTCTCCTCTCTCTCTCTCTCTCTCTCTCTCTCTCTCTCTCTCTCTCTCCCTCTCTCTCTCTCCTCTCTCTCTCTCTCTCTCTCTCTCTCTCTCTCTCTCTCTCTCTCTCTCTCTCTCTCTCTCTCTCTCTCTCTCTCTCTCTCTCTCTCTCTCTCTCTCTCTCTCCTTGAGCACTGATGACTCGGACTTGGACTTGGACTCGAGCATTGACTGCATTCAGAGTGTTAACCCTTTGGTAGTGTGGTAGTGAAAGGGTTAAGCTCGCTGAAGAAGCACTGCTTTCTCACGAAAAGGTCACATAGGGCGCTTTCACACCGGCAGGGCTCCGGCTCTGTACTGGAGCCTCTGAACACCTATTTAAACAGAACCAAAGTTCCACCGTCCTCCGTCATCAACGCGGGGCGTCACTCAGGCGGAGGTAAACACAACCATATGAACCAATAGGGTAAATCTGCAGTGCCGCAGCCCGGGGCCTGTACTGAGCGCCGGGGCCTGTACTGTGCGGTGCACTACTGCGCCTGCGAGAAACAAAGTAACATTATAATATAGGACACTAGAAACATAAAGTAACATACGGAACATAAAGTAACATACCGAAAATAGGACCTAATGTCCAAAATAGCGGAATAGGTACTTACATTTTCACTGAAAGACAGTTTTGGTTCTTTTTCAACGAAGAATAATGAATGCTTAAAGTAATACTATATAGGTTAATTAAACCAGAGCTAGAAAGAGCTAGAAAAAAAAGAACTGACTCTTATACTCTCACCTGCCTCCAATGTAGCCCCCCCCCCTGCCAACCACCTCCAATGTACAGTTTTCCCCACTTACTTACCCAACCCCCCCCCCCCCCACCCCACCTACCCAACCTCCTCCAATGTACAGTTTCTTCCCCTCAAATGTATATACTCTCTTTTTAGACTATTTTTGTACTCTTAAACATTACTGTATAGTTGTAGATCTGGTATGTCATAAATGTCTAGATGTAACAGTACTGTATACATAAGACGTGTAACAGACACAGGCTGCTGATGAAGGTCTGTGTGTTGGTGTAACAGACACAGGGTGCTAATGAAGGGATGTGTGTTGGTGTAACAGACACAGGGTGCTAATGAAGGGATGTGTGTTGGTGTAACAGACACAGGGTGCTAATGAAGGGATGTGTGTTGGTGTAACAGACACAGGGTGCTAATGAATGTCTGTGTGTTGGTGTAACAGACACAGGGTGCTAATGAAGGGATGTGTGTTGGTTTAACAGACACAGGGTGCTAATGAATGGACGTGTGTTGGTTTAACAGACACAGGGTGCTAATGAAGGGATGTGTGTTGGTGTAACAGACACAGGGTGCTAATGAAGGTCTGTGTGTTGGTGTAACAGACACAGGGTGCTAATGAAGGTCTGTGTGTTGGTGTAACAGACACAGGGTGCTAATGAAGGGATGTGTGTTGGTTTAACAGACACAGGGTGCTAATGAATGGACGTGTGTTGGTTTAACAGACACAGGGTGCTAATGAATGGACGTGTGTTGGTTTAACAGACACAGGGTGCTAATGAATGTCTGTGTGTTGGTGTAACAGACACAGGGTGCTAATGAAGGGATGTGTGTTGGTGTAACAGACACAGGGTGCTAATGAAGGGATGTGTGTTGGTGTAACAGACACAGGGTGCTAATGAAGGGATGTGTGTTGGTGTAACAGACACAGGGTGCTAATGAATGTCTGTGTGTTGGTGTAACAGACACAGGGTGCTAATGAAGGGATGTGTGTTGGTTTAACAGACACAGGGTGCTAATGAATGGACGTGTGTTGGTTTAACAGACACAGGGTGCTAATGAAGGGATGTGTGTTGGTGTAACAGACACAGGGTGCTAATGAAGGTCTGTGTGTTGGTGTAACAGACACAGGGTGCTAATGAAGGTCTGTGTGTTGGTGTAACAGACACAGGGTGCTAATGAAGGGATGTGTGTTGGTTTAACAGACACAGGGTGCTAATGAATGGACGTGTGTTGGTTTAACAGACACAGGGTGCTAATGAATGGACGTGTGTTGGTTTAACAGACACAGGGTGCTAATGAATGGACGTGTGTTGGTTTAACAGACACAGGGTGCTAATGAAGGGATGTGTGTTGGTGTAACAGACACAGGGTGCTAATGAAGGTCTGTGTGTTGGTGTAACAGACACAGGGTGCTAATGAAGGTCTGTGTGTTGGTGTAACAGACACAGGGTGCTAATGAAGGTCTGTGTGTTGGTGTAACAGACACAGGCTGCTAATGAAGGGATGTGTGTTGGTGTAACAGACACAGGGTGCTAATGAAGGTCTGTGTGTTGGTGTAACAGACACAGGGTGCTAATGAATGTCTGTGTGTTGGTTTAACAGACACAGGGTGCTAATGAAGGGATGTGTGTTGGTTTACAGACGCCGGGTGCTGAAGATCTCCGACGGGATCGAGCACATGGGAGGAGTGCGCTGGGAGCTGGCCTTCTGTCTGGCCCTCGCATGGTTCATCTGCTACTTCTGCATCTGGAAGGGACCCAAGTCCACCGGCAAGGTGTGTAGACACACACACACACACACACACACACACACACACACACACGCACGCACGCACGCACGCACGCACGCACGCACGCACGCACGCACACACACACACACACACACACACAGATCAGCATTGACATATTGCACATAGCACACTATCATGTACCATACTGGTATTTGTGTGTCCCAAGTCCAGCGGGATGTTACTGTGTGTGTGTGTGTGTGTGTGTGTGTGTGTGCGTGTGTGTGTGTGTGTGTGTGTGTGTGTGTGTGTGTGTGCATGCTGAATGCAGAGAGAAATGCATGTCTGCTATGATGAATGAATGAATGAATGAATGAATGAATGAATGAATGAATGAATGAATGAATGAATGAAAACTTTATTTAACAGATTGCAGAATGGGTACAATTAGGGGTGCACCGATGTATCGGTCGGGTATCGGTATCGGCCGATAAGTGCCTTGTTGACTGCAATCGGCCTATCGGCCGATAAGCTTGAATGTGCCGATGGCAGTAGCCGATAAATTCAGTCGCGTCCTGCACAACGGCGCCGCCCCCAGTCCCCCACACACACACACACACAAGCTACTGCATCAAAGTTACTACTAAATATTCAACATTCTCTTTTGAGACTCCGCTTCAGACTCTTATCATGGCACTAAAAGCTAAACATTGTCACCGATATGGCTGTCCGCAACATGTCATTAATTGTGTACGCGAGGTGGTTGCTCAGTGACTACGTTAACATGAGCTAGGTTAGCTAGCATGAGCTACCGGGAGGTGGAAGACTAACGTTACTGGTGAAAATGTGATTTACGTTGGAATACTCCTTTGCCAACTTGCTGTACTTTGCTTGCAGGTCTGCAGCCATTATTGCTGGATTATGAATAGCCCCAACTTTAGCCAAGGTAACGTTATGGCTAAACCTTTAACGTTAGTTAACGCTAGCTTTCGGTTAGCTGTTCAATGCTATTAATAACACAACCAAGCGAACCCATCACAGCTCCCCGTCAACACCCCTCTCTCGGGAAGATGGCATTTAAGAAAGTATCTGCTGTTAAAATGACACAAACATTTGTTTTGTGGCATTAACGTTATATAGTTAGTGTTACACGTTCAATGAATGAATGAATGAATGAAAACTTTATTTAACAGATTGCAGAATGGGTACAATACAGTACGGCTCAATACACACAATTGTTAAGGGGATGCAGACCTGAGAAAGACGTTTGTCTTGTTTCCATCAGGGTCCCCCATTTTCAATTCATATAGACATTTATGACATACACAACATACATGACATTTATGGCATAGGGACATATAGGTATTTAGTACTGATACATTTGTGACATAAACGGTATTCAAATATACAGTACTGTTACCCCTAGATCCTGACAGAGTATATACATATGATGGGGAGGGGACTGTACATTAGGAGGGGTGGGTGGGTGGGAGAGAAATATACATACGGTGGGGTGGAGACTGTACATTTGGAGGGGGTGGGTGGGTGGGAGAGAAATATACATACGGCGGGGAGGGAATATATACATGCGGTGGGGAGGAGACTGTACATTAGGAGGTGGTGGGGGGTTTGGACATTTACGGTGGCTAGTTTCGAATTGCAGCCTCCGTAGCTGCTCTTTAAGAGCGGTTTTGAATGTTGGTAGGGATTCACATTCCTTTACAGCTTTGGGTAGGGCGTTCCACATTGATGTGGCATAATTGCGAAACGTGTTTAGTCCCT
>NC_140170.1:185026362-185072179 GCF_963971535.1 Notolepis coatsorum
GGGGGATTTGGCCCGATCCATAGATGTGTGACTTGGCCATAATAAGGTAATTTATAGGCAGGATAGTCCGGATGGCAAAATTGTATCTACAAAAACAACTGTAAATCATCTCAAGTTCAAGTTTCAAGTTTCTTTAATAGTTGTCATACAGAAGTACAGAATACTAAGTATGAAATAGAATAACATAGTATAGCATGTAAATTAGAAGTAAAAAAATGAGGTCACAGTGTTCAGTATAGACATATGTACAATGTTCGATGCAGAATAGACGTAACTGAGTTACCATATAATATACAATACTATGCGGTGTTCTAATATACAATACTATATAGTGCAAGGCAGAAATGGGATGAGGTGCAATTTAGGTACAATTTACAGTAGGTGTACGAGTTGTAGTGCAAATCCTTTATCAATAAATATAAAGTGTGTTTGTGTGATCTAAAGTGTGGGGAGTGGGTGCTGCAGTGTGTTGTTTGTTTAAGTGAGTGTGTGCGTGTGGGTGTGTGTGCTGTGTGCATTTGATGGTTGTTGCATAGTGTTTATTGTTCGTTTAGCAGCCTGATGGCCTGGGGATAGAAGCTTCTTCTGAGTCTTTCTGTGCTCGCCTTAAGACTCCGGTATCACTTGCTTGACCGCAGCAGTTCAAAGAGGCAGTTGTTCGGGTGGCTCGAGTCCTTAATAATTCTCTTAGCCTTCCCCCTGCACCGCTTGTTGTAAATGTTCTGGAGGGTGGGAAGCCCCCCTCCAATTGTGCGTTCGGCTGAACGTGTCACTCTTTGTAGTCTGCTTCGGTCTTGTGCAGTGCTATTCCTAAACCAGGAGGTGATGTTGCCAGTCAGGATGCTCTCTATTGTACATGAGTAGAAGTTCCTAAGGATCTTGTGACTGACTTGGAACTTCCTTAGGCGCCTGAGGAAGTAGAGGCGTTGTCGTGCCTTCTTCACAACACTGTCAATGTGTGTGGTCCATGTCAAATCCTCGGATATGTGGGCTCCGAGGTACTTGAAACTGTTCACTCTCTCAACCGGTGCCCCGTCGATGCTGAGGGGGCTGTAGTCCTTGACCCCCGACCTCCTGAAGTCCACAATCATCTCTTTTGTTTTGCTGACGTTCAGGGAGAGGCAGTTCTCCTGACACCACTGTGACAGATTCTCTACCTCTTCCAGGTAGGCCCTCTCGTCGTTGGCAGAGATCAGGCCCACCACTACTGTGTCATCAGCAAATTTGATGATTGTGTTGTTGTTCCGCTGTGCTACGCAGTCATGTGTGTACAGGGAGTAGAGGAGGGGGCTCAGAACACAGCCCTGGGGGGCCCCTATGTTGAGCGTGATGGACCTGCTCTTACCACCTGGGGTCTGCCCGTCAGGAAGTCCAAGACCCACTGGCAGAGGTCATAGTTCAAGCCCAGGTCCCTGAGCTTGGCTATGAGTTTGGAGGGGACTATGGGTCCAGTGGGTCTTGGACTTCCTGACTGGCAGACCCCAGGTGGTGAGAGCAGGCAACTGCACCTCCTCATCCATCACCCTCAACATAGGGGCCCCCCAGGGCTGTGTTCTGAGTCCCCTCCTCTACTCCCTGTACACACACGACTGTGTGGCTCAGCGGAGTAGCAATACAATCGTCAAATTTGCTGACGACACAGTGGTGGTGGGCCTGATCTCTGCCAACGACGAGAGGGCCTACCTGGAAGAGGTCAAGGTCCTGGCGGGATGGTGCCAGGAAAACAGCCTCTCCCTGAACGTCAGCAAAACAAAGGAGATGATTGTGGACTTCAGGAGGTCGGGGGTCAAGGACTACAGCCCCCTCAGCATCGACGGGGCACCGGTTGAGAGAGTCAACAGCTTCAAGTACCTCGGAGCCCACATATCCGAGGACTTGAAATGGACCATACACATTAACAGTGTGGTGAAGAAGGCACGACAACGCCTCTACTTCCTCAGGCGCCTAAGGAAGTTCCAAGTCAGCCAGAAGATCCTTAAGAACTTCTACTCATGTACAATAGAGAGCATCTTGACCGGCAACATCACCTCCTGGTTTGGGAATAGCACTGCAAAAGACCAAAGCAGACTACAAAGAGTGACACGTTCAGCCGAACGCACAATCGGAGGGGGGCTCCCCACCCTCCAGAACATTTACTACAAGCGTTGCAAGGGGAAGGCTAAGAGAATTATTAAGGACTCGAGCCACCCGAACAACTGCCTCTTTGAACTGCTGCCGTCAGGCAAGCGATACAGGAGTCTCAAGGCGAGCACAGAAAGACTCAGAAGTAGCTTCTATCCCCAGGCCATCAGGCTGCTAAACGAACAATGAATGAACACTACACAACAACAACCACCAAACACACATAGCACACACATCCACATGCACACACTCACTTTAAACAAACACACTGTAGCACCCACTACACACACTTTATAGCACACACCCACTTTAAACAAACACACTGTAGCACCCACTCCCCACACTTTATATTTATGGATGAAGGATTGCACTACAACTCGTACACCTTACTGTAAATTGTACCTAAAATTGTACCTCATCCCATTTCTGCTTTGCACTAGATAGTACTGTACATTAGTACACTGCATAGTTGTGTATTGTATATTATATGGTAACTCAGAACATTGTACATATGTCTATACCGAACAACTGTGACCTCATTTTCTTCTTCTAAATTCATGCTATATTATGTTATTATGTTATTTGATACTATCTTGTCTAGCACAGTCTCTGGAGCGTAACAGTAAGAAGCATTTTGTATGAAAGTATTCTGTACTTCTGTATGACAACTATTAAAGAACTTGAACTTGAACTTGAACTTGAATGCTGAGCTGTAGTCGATGAACAGCATTCTCACATAGTTCCCCTGCCTCTTGTCCAGGTGTGATGCTGCTGTGGGCAGCACATGGGCTATGGCGTCCTCCGTGGACCTGTTGGGGCGATATGCAAATTGCAGAGGGTCCAGGTTGATTAGCCGTACTGTAACGCCACAGCGCCCACAAATCCACCCAGTCCGACACCCTTTACATCCTTTATGCTGCCCATTCAGCCCCCCCCCCCCTCCCCCCAGCACACAGAGCCTCGCTGCACATCTCGAAGCTCTTAGAAACCCCCGGTGGACAAAGAGGCTGTGGCAACATCCATATCCCCCCCCACTGGCCCGCTGGCAGCCAGACAAGGTCCCCGACTGAAGCCAGAACAGAACAGAACAGAACAGAACAGAACGGGACCGGGACCGGGGAGGTAGAGAGAAGAAAGGATGCCTCTTCAAGGAAGAACTCACAGGAGTGACGCTGGCAGTGTGGGAAAGTCTGTTTTCTGTGACGCACCACGTGTGCACGTACACACACACACACACACACACACTATGCATTCACATAAACACAAATACACTAACACACACACACACACACAAGTACATGGTGATGTACACACATGCAAACATAAACTCCTGTTCACACACATGCACACGCACGCGCACACACACTAACAGCAGGGACTCTCCAGTTCCCCAGGTGGCCTTGGGGTCACGCTACTGTACTTGTAGCAGGAGCTTCATGAATGGACCTTTGAAAGGAAGCCTCTGTTTTGCTGGGAGGAGCGGCCCTGCGGCACGTCGTTGGCGCTGTGTGTGAACTCGTTAATCTCAGTCCAGAGCGCGCGGCTCAGTGTAAAACGTGGGCCACAGACAGCGTGTGACTCTGCTTGAAACGCTGGCTATTTTTCCTGGATCTTTTAGGGGATTATTCATGAAGCACAGAACAGGTTTGTCTCAGAGAGAGAGAGAGAGAGAGAGAGAGAGAGAGGTGTGTTTGTCCCACTGCTTGTTGTGTCCTTCTAATTACAGCCATCTGCACAGAAACACTAAACACAGACCAACCAGCGCTGAATAACTATCACGACCAGAGAAACACTAAACACAGAGACAATAGTCTTTCTTTCAGAGACAGAGCGCATTAAAGTTATAACAAAGTTACATCACACCACTGGTCAACTATTACTACTAATACTACTACTACTACTACTACTACTACTACTACTACTACTACTACTACTACTACTACTACTACTACTACTACTACTACTACTACTACTACAACTACTAATAATACTAATACTACTAATACTACTTGTTGTGAAGGATCAGATTAAACCGAATATGTATATTTATTTATATATATATATTTAATTGTATTTGTATATCGTTTGATATCCCCTGTATATTCCTTGTACAATATGCATTGAATATCCCCGTTTCTACTAAACAGCCCATAATAGTTTCATTCTACCATTGGACTAGAACCTGGCGCCAGGTTGCCATACCCCTAGGTTCAAGTTCAATCGTGCCGCCTAACATGTCGAGGCAGCCCCCGGTTCCGCGCAGTAATATGCCGGGCGAAATACGTGTGGTACTATTTGTTCATAGCGCATATATATATGACGCTCGTAAAGTAGAACTTTCTTTTAGTCCAGTTCTTTACCCTCCAACAGAGTGACAGACGCAAAAGCCTCCCCACGAAGCACGTGCGGTGTAGTAGGGCCTACTTGGCCCAGAATAGGCATTGAGATATCGTGTAGATTAATAGTTGAATGGTCATAGTTTGGCACCATACCGTCGAGTTGGACGTATTCTATTAAGCTAATAATAGTCTATTTATGTATGGTGCATCGTTCGGTTCGAGTTCTACAGTTATCAGTACCCCCATCGTTCCTGACGTTATCTGGACGCTTATCCAGGCTGGTCAGACCCCTAGTGGTGATTGCATCCGAGGAGCTCCGGGTCAAGAGCGACTGGACCTGTATATTGGATTACTCTACCCGACGACGGCGAGCCTTCCACGGCTCTTGGATTATGCTTTATGTGCTTTGATTATTCCATGGATAAAGGCCAACACTGTCGAGTGTTGGAATTACCCCCCGGAGAGGACTACAGGTGAGGCGGCGCTCTACACGTGAGGTCGCACCACGTCTCTCCGTTGTGGACCGGCAGATACCGTTCCACAGAGGGTCCAGCTGTGTTCGTCTACGGCCCCAGGTTCTGTGGGCACTGGGTCTAAGACTTTGGATTCTCCCAAGACACCGTCGGCCAGATGGGATACCGCCAGCGACTTCTCTAACCCCCCCCTCCTACTGTCTTACAACCAGCGGGACCCCCCCCCCCCCCTTAGTGTATCCAGCTATAATTATTTAAGTACTATCGCTATCGTTTCCCAAATATTCCAGGTTGTATACTTACTCCCTGCGCAACCAGAGATTGGACATTCAATGTTGATTTACCTACGAATACTCATTTGCCATAAAAGTGCATACTTAACATTTCAAATCATAAATGTAATTAAGTGAATATTGTGTACACCCTTTGCTGTATTAAATATTCGATTTGGTCGATTTGTGTTGGTTCGTTTCATCAGGTGGGAAAGTGTTCATCATACTTATATCTTGTACTGGGTGGCCAGAAGTTAAAGTACATGAGGTAGTGGTATTAAATATCATATCTAACAATACAGTCAGGGAATTGTACCCCTCAGCTACACTACTACTAATACTACTACTACTACTACTACTACTACTACTACTACTACTACTACTACTACTACTACTACTACTACAACTACTAATACTACTAATACTACTAATACTACTACTACTACTACTACTACTACTACTACTACTACTACTACTACTACTAATACTACTACTACTACTACTACTACTACTACTCCTGAAAAGGGGGTCAATGTCAGACTTTGCAATCAAAAGTTAGGGGGCTAATAACCCTTGCCATAATTTCAGTGCGCCCCCTAACTTTTGATTGCAAGGTCTGACATTGACCCCCTTTTCAGGAGTTGACCTAGTGCCCACCAAGGTCATGCATATCAAGTTTGGTCAATGTCAGACCTTGCAATACACTGTAAGGCACTGTAAGGCTACTGTCCTGCCTCACTTCCAGTGATGAAGCTAAGCTATGCTAACGGAGCGTCTATTCCCAAAGCTAAAATGCACGCACAGAGACAAAAAAGGTATGTATCTTCTTGTCTAACTCCAGGGAAGATGTTAAATAAGCTAATTTCCCAAAATGTTGGAGTTCCCCTTTAAGCCGTTTTGAGCCTGGGCTCCAACCACTGTGTGGCCTGGTGGCAACTGCCACATTATTATGCAGCTGAGTCTCTCTGACATCACAGATATGCACATTTTCAGATGACTCAGTTCAGTGAGGGTGAATATTGTGAGAGGAGAATTGGAAGAATGCGCCATTATGAGAATTAGAGACATAGATCCTATTAATATAAGTCCATATAGCTAGGAAACAATGCTAAACACTGAAAAAGGCCATTAAGATATAAGATAGTTCCCCGACTTTTTATGACGATTTGCTCACCGGCACTTTGGCGACCACTAGTGGCTCGGGTGTGCATATTATGTAATACAATATATATATAGAGAATTTAAGGCTTATTTGTTGCCTGTCGATAGCGACAAAATCCGACAAAATCCGTTCAGCAGTTCTCGAGTTACATGCTGGTATTTGAGGCTTGTGCAAAGTACACGGTATTGCGCAAAAATACCACTCCTGACTCTTGGGGCTCTAGTTCCGTCAATCATTTGGCGATCTCGAAAATGATTGTGGGGGGTTGTAGCCAATGAGTGTGGCTTTCCAATGATACCCCATCTGGGGAGGTATAATCTAGGATCTAGGTGAAAAACTAACGAGCAGAAACAGGAAGAGAAAAACAGCCGAATGAATTGAAGTCTATGAGAAAACTGAGTTTTTCATTGTACACAGTTTACCAAAATCACTCCTAATCACTCATTTCTGAATGGATCTTTATGCAATTTGGACATGTACTACATAAGGCTTCAGGCTATGGGTCTGTATGGATTTGTAAGCCTGGGGAAATACTACCTCTGGACTACTAACTACTACAGAAAAACTTGAGTAACAAGTTTTTCTACAACTCAAGTTCAGACCTATGTTACTCTATTTCATTAGCACTAAAAGTGAATGTTCTTCTTCTGGAATCAGAAACTTCAGAATGTCATCTTTCAAAAGAGACCAGGCTCATGCATGTGCTATAAGGATAAAGTATGTTGTTTTGGTTTGCAAAAAAAGTATGCAGTCCTCAAAAACTAAAACTAAAATGGCCAATTTTGGGGGTGCAGGTTAAGAGGTAAAACAAAAAGTTAACTGTATCCTTTGAGTGACATCCTTGAAAAGGAAAATAGTGCTTGGAAAAGTACTTAAAAGTAATTGAATTTTATTTTGCAATGTCTGTGGGAACCCACTACACTACACTACACTACACTACACTACACTACAAAACATGTGGTTGTGTGTGTGTGTGTGTGTGTATATATAATGTATATATATATTGTATACATATATAATGTATTGTATATATATGCAATATGTATATGTATATGGTTGTGTGTGTATGCATGTGTGTGTGTGTGTGTGTAATGTATATGTAAATGTGTGGTTATGTGTGTGTGTGTGTGTGTGTGTGTATATGTACAGACTACAGTATATTTATATGTAAATGTGTGGTTATGTGTGTATGTCGGTGTGTAAATGTGTGAGTGAATGTGTGAGTGAATGGGTAAAATGTGAGTAACAAATTGTAAAGCGCTTTGGATAAAAGCGCTATATAAAAAAGCAGCCATTTACCATTTAAACGTATGGTTGTGTGTATATATATGTATATGTATATGTATATGGAGTTGTTTGTATGTATGTGTGTGTATGTATATGTAAATGTGTGGTTGTGTGTGTGTGTGTGTGTGTGTGTGTGTATATTGTGACGAACCTGATAGGATACAGGCTCGCCACAGTTCAAATACAAACAAATGCGAATGTCCACACAAGAGCAATATCAATACATACTGTACACGTTTTTATTGCATTTAAGTTAGAATCCAGAGGGAAAAAACAATAGAATGGTCGTGATCCGGTCCGGGGGTCAATAAACACAAAGCAGGCTCGCCGACAGAAAAAGGGATTGTTCACAATTCAGGGTAGTCGTCCAGTCCAGGGTCAGTACACAAGGGTGAATCTCAGCCAGTCCAGGGTCCAGTACACAAAGAACACCTATCTCGCTTTCTCCTCACCTTCCACTACCTCTCACCGTCGCAACTCTGAGTCTGAATCTAAATCTCTCTCTCTCTCTCTCTACACCACAACTCCAACTCCTTACTCTGCTCAACTTGAAGCTCTCTATACTAGTGTTAATGTACTGGGTGTGTGTGTACGTGACAAGTGTGTCAACTAATTATGTGCAGGTGTACTCTATCAGTGCTAATCAGCTAGTGTGTGTGTCGGGAGTGTGTGCATGTGAGGTGTGTGTGACTAAATGTTGTGCAGGTGTGTTCTATCAGTACTAATCAGATACCTAAGTGACGGACGTATCTCCCATCCTTCACATATCCAAAGGAGGGATATGTCACAATATGTACAGTATTTGTATATGTATATGTAAATGTGTGGTTATGTGTGCATGTGTGTATACACGTATATGTACAGTATTTGTATATTGTATATGTAAACGTGTGGTTGTGTGTGTGTGTGTTTCCAGGTGGTGTACGTCACAGCTACATTCCCGTATGCGATGCTGCTGGTTCTGCTCATCAGAGGGGTGACGTTACCAGGCGCCTGGGATGGGATCAAGTTCTACCTCTACCCTGACATATCCCGCCTGTCAGACCCGCAGGTGAGACCTGTGACCCCGCCTTCTTAACTCATTCAGCAGCCAGCGATTAGTCTTGGCCTTGCAGTTAACGTGCCAGGTTTCCATTACATATTTTCACTGTGCGTCACTATGTTTGGAGAGCTATATCTATATTCTATATTATAGCTATGGGGACAATACTATGGTCATTTGACAGTGACTTTCTTCCGTCCAAGATGCAAAAAAGAGATAATTTTCCCATGCATACGTTTGCGCGTTATCCCATGGTGAATATAAGTATAATTTCAGAGTGATCCGGGATAATTCCTGGGAAGTGAGTAATAGGGCGCAACATGAATTCTACTATAAGCGTTGGCGTTTCTTGCCTGGACACGCTACTATTTCCAATCAAATGTATATAATAGGTATTATGTTTCATCATAAATACATGAAAGGGAGGGGGGGGGGGGGGGGGGGGGTCGTTTTTTTATGCTTTGATGGCCAGTAACGGCATTCGTGTTGAACACTACAGAAGCCCAGATTGTCCTTACCTGTGGTCGAATATGTGGTCGAAAGAATATTCCAATTGTCTGATCGCGATTTCCAGTATTGGTGTCCATCTGGTCCCGGACATAATTCGGCACAACCTATGGATCGAGTGTGCCAGATGCGTTTCGAAGTGGTCGGATGAAGCGACTTACTCGGCTCCATCTAAATATATATTGCCTGGAGACATTTGAGTGTAACACAGAGTTAGATATAAGGTTTCAAAGGGTGGGCGACACTGCCATCTGGCAGGATGCAGCCGGTATTGCACTTTGGCGATCTCAAAATCCCTTCCTATGGCAACACCGAGGTCAATGGATAAATAATGAATAAAAATTGCAAATAAAAGAAAAAACAACCAAAACCCGACATATCTTCCGTCTGGCGTCCAACGCATGGCGAGTTAACCCGAGATATCTCTGGTCTGGCAATTAAAGAGTTAATTAACCTCTACCCTGACATGTCCCGCCTCTCAGACCCGCAGGTGAGACCTGTGACCCCGCCTTCTTAAAGGCAGAATCCACCCAATTGCAGAGCTCCAATATCTTATTATCATACTATAATATTGTACATGTCTCTCCTTAAGCTGTGTTTATGCAAAAGAGCCTGTCTTGGTTGCACTTTGTCTACATTTCTTTGTTTTGGTATGAACTATTGTATTCTGTGTTTTTTATTCCTGCACACATTAATTACTACTGTATATAAATACTGTGGTGTCACTATAGATAGGTAGCATAGATATTTAGTATATTACTACTACTACTACTACTACTACTACTACTACTACTACTACTACTACTACTACTACTACTACTACTACTACTACTATTACTACTACTACTACTATTACTACTACTAGTACTACTACTACTACTACTACTACTAGTACTACTACTACTATTACTACTATTACTACTAGTACTACTAATGCTGCTACCTACTGCTACTACTGCTACTAATACTACTACTACTACTACTACTGCTACTAATACTACTACTACTACTGCTACTAATACTACTACTATTACTACTACTATTACTACTACTACTACTACTACTACTACTACTACATACTAATACTATATTATTGTACTTTTACAATAGTACTACTGCGGTATAGATGTGTCTTCTACAATAGTACTACTGCAGTATAGTATATATGTGTCTTCTACAATAGTACTACTGCAGTACAGTATATATGTGTCTTCTACAATAGTACTATTGCAGTACAGTATATATGTGTCTTCTACAATAATAATAATAATAAATAATAATAATAACTTTATTTATATAGCACTTTTCATACAAGATGCAGCCCAAAGTGCTTCACATTACATGATAAAAGAAAGATAAAACAATGAATAATAACAGATAAAAAAAATAACATAAAGTAAACCACACAGTCTAAAATCACAAGCAAAGAAAATGGATAAAATCGATGATTAAAAAAAATATCTATAATAAAAAGATTAGCTAATTAAAAGCAATATTAAAAGGGTATGTTTTCAACTGTTGATCAAAAATGTCCACTGAGCCAGCCTATCTAATATTTTTTGGGATTGTGTTCCACAGCTGTGGTGCATAGAATTTAAAAGCAGATGCCCCAATTTTCCTTTGGGGAACCCCAGGAACAATTAAAAGACCAGCTAGTTAAAAGACCAATAGTACTACCGCAGTATATATGTGGCTTCTACAATAGTACTATTGCAGTGTATATGTGTCTTCTACAATAGTAGGCTACTACTGCAGTGTATATGTGTATTCTACAATAGTACTACTGCAGTATATATGTGTATTGTTAGGGATTGTGTTGGCAGAGGACCCAAACGCGAGGTAGATGTAGATTGTCGAAAGTATAATGCTTTACTGAGCAAAAACAAGGAGAGCACAGCAATGGCTGGCAGAGAGCAAAATACAAAATAAACAAGAAACAAAAACCACAGCAGTGCTGGTAGGGAAAATGTACAAACTAATCTACAAACAAACACTGACAAACACGACTGTAAACATGAAAAACAAAGATGGTAAAACAAACTGAAAACTAGACTTACTGACAAGGAACGAATGACTGAGCAAGAGTACACACGTGGACATCAAACAAGGAACCGAAACACACGATAAACTGAAACAAACGATGAACCGAAACAATGAACCCACAACAAGGGTAGGGAACACACACCAGATATAGGGGGAACCATTAACACTAGAGAGACAGCAGGGCAATTAGCAAAACGAGACGCACATGGGGTGAGACAACCAGGAAGGAAACACACAAGAAATACTGAACACTAGACAGAGTAACATAACAACCATACAACCACACAAGGAACTAATAAACAAGGAACATAACAATTAACAGGGGAACAAGAGACAAAGTAGCAGCGGAAGGGCACAGAGACATTAAAGACATTAAAGATACACCAGTGCACCAGGAGGGTATGCATGAGGGAGATAAGGGGAAGTTCAGTTGAATGTCCAGCAGGGGGAGGTACAGAGTGAGGAGCATTGTTCATGAGTGGAGGACGTGGTACATGGGAGAGTAGGTGAAAAGGTGGGGGCTCCTGAGGAGTACATACAGGGGGGAAGGGTCCTGGGACAAGTGGACCCTTACATGTATTCTACAATAGTACTACTGCAGTACAGTATATATGTGTCTTCTACAATAGTACTACTGCAGTATAGATGTGGCTTCTACAATAGTACTACTGCAGTGTATATGTGTATTCTACAATAGTACTACTGCAGTGTATATGTGTATTCTACAATAGTACTACTGCAGTATATATGTGTATTCTACATTAGTACTACTGCAGTATAGATGTGGCTTCTACAATGGCTAAGGCAAACAGAGATGACGCACTTACTTCCAACTGCTTTGTAATATCAAGTGTATGACCAACAGACACGGAGGAATATTATAATAACAATAATATACAAATAATAATTGCATGGAATGTTTGTGTCGTCTGTAACCATTGGTAACGTGTTATTACTATAATACTAGGGCTGTCAGTTTATCGCGTTAATTAGATTAATTAATTACACAGCAAATTATCGCGTTATGAAAATTAACTCAAAATTAATTACAAATGTTTTTTTTTTTTTTTTTATAATATTTTTTTTTTTATCTCATTCATTCCATAAGAACGTAGAATACACATTACAGACTTTTTTTTATATGGTCCATTTGCATGTTCTTGGTATCTGATTCTAGGGACATCTATGGATCTCAGGGAATGTATTCCCAGTGTCCGAAATACTGTGTCTGTTACTAGGCTTGAGTAAATTGTAATGAACCAAATGAGAATATCAATAAAAAATGTTTTTATCTTTGACTGTGAATAACACTATGCTCAAATTGACCAGACCTGAAAAATCTAAGCAAATTAATAGATGGAAGATGATTAAACAGAAAGTTTTGTAGATACTGTACTGAATTCTGCCATCCGGACACATGCAATTTGAAATATGATTATAGAATATAGAATATCAGGCATAAAATGGTTATGCGATTAAAATGCGATTAATTAGATTAATTAATTACAAATCCTGTAATTAATTAGATTAATTTTTTTAATCGCCTGACAGCACTATATAATACATATTAATGTTCCACTGTCATTTGGTTACAAGATCCAGCAATAAAACACCACATTATGAAACATTATATTTCTCATATATCAACATATAGCAACCACTGTCTCGTCCAACATGGAGAACAAGTGGGCATTCTAAAGACTGTGAAAGGCAGCTCACCACAATATTTGTTTATTTGTTTATTATATGGATCCCCATTAGTCCACACCCATGGGTGAAAGACTATTCTTCCTGGGGTCCGAACACTTAACTTTAAACATTGGAGTAATAACAAAACAATAAAAACATAAAAAAAACACTCCAGCTTTAAGTACATTCTCAATATCTGCAAAAGCACAACACAAAAAGGCTCCCACCACAAATACAATACTAACTAAATAAATCAATAACTCAACTGTATTTCATTATTCATAACAGTGTTTTTAAACTTTTCCTTGAAAGTAGATTTGTTGCCGATAATCATTATATTCACAGGTATACAATTCCAGTATGCAGCAGCTCGATACATTACGGTTCTCTTAAGTGCATTTTTGTTCTTGGTAGAGGTAAGAGTCAAATGAAGACCCAAGGCGTGTCTGGTGACGTAGCCATGTCTAGTATTGGTGGCTTGTAGTTCTGACCACAAAGACTCAGGTTTACCAACTTTACAAATATAAAAAAAAATAAAAATCAAGCCTGCATAATATTGTACAGCTCAGTTGTGACAGCAGCTATCATATCAGACAGCCCCTCAACCACTAAGAAGTGTCCAAACGGACACAGTAACCCAGTCCTCTCACCTGCCACATGTCTGCTTGCATCTCTGTTGCTGAAGCAGCATTACAGCAGCAGCTGCCAGGTAGACAGCTGGTGTTATTGTTAGTCCTGCTGGTGGGCACTCCAGTTACACAGTGGTAGCCCTGCGAGTACAGTAGTGTAGTAGTAGTAGTAGTAGCAGTAGTTGTAGTAGTTGTTGTTGTAGTAGTAGTAGTTGTAGTAGTTGTTGTTGTAGTAGTAGTAGTAGTAGTAGTAGTGTAGTAGTAGTAGTAGCAGTAGTTGTAGTAGTTGTTGTTGTAGTAGTAGTAGTAGTAGTAGTAGTAGTAGTAGTAGTAGTATAGTAGTAGTATAGTAGTAGTTGTAGTAGTTGTAGTAGTAGTAGTAGTAGTAGTAGTAGTAGTAGTAGTAGTTGTAGTAGTTGTTGTTGTAGTAGTAGTAGTAGTAGTAGTAGTAGTAGTAGTAGTAGTAGTAGTAGCAGCAGTAGTTGTAGTAGTTGTTGTTGTAGTAGTAGTAGTAGTAGTAGTAGTAGTAGTAGTAGTAGTAGTAGTAGTAGTAGTAGTAGTAGTAGTAGTAGTAGTAGTAGTAGTAGTTGTTGTAGTAGTAGTAGTAGTAGTAGTAGTTGTTGTAGTCATAGTCAGGGGAGTAGCTGGGGGGGGAGGTTAGGATGATACCAAGGGCCCAGCACAGGGGGGGGGGCAGAGAACACTATTATTATCTTTTTATTAATATGGTTTTATTATTATCCTAAAGTAAGTTAATATAGATGACTCAAAAGTATAATTGCCTGTATTATAAAAAGAAATAGGTAAAAACCATATTATGCATTTTCATCAATAAATAAATGCCACAAAATGTTTAAGCTAACGGGCGCTCGCATGGATTGGGGGCCCACAAATAGATTCTTTCATGGGGCCCAGAAGTTGTAGAACAGATATCATCTGAATATCTTTGATGTTGGCTTGTTGTAGAACACAGTGGTTCTCAGCGGTGTTCATGTCATGGACCCCAGATTGATACACATTTTACAAGACATTTGTCTCAGGTTCATCAATCTGGAAATGTTGTTGTTGTCCTTAGACATTATGAAGTCCAAATTTCCACAAATGTCTACTGTAACAGTAGAGAATGTGTCACTTATAAAGTCTATGCTCGCATTGGGCTACAGTACAGTATACAGTACAGTACAGTAACTACAGTACAGTACCGTAACTCCGTTCGGTACAACCTCCACGGTTCGGGGCATGTGTGTATTGTTCGGTTATTGGGGATGCGCAAAAGAATATGCACTACTACGAGCTAAGCTAACTAACGTTAGCCATGAGCTAAGCTAACTAACGTTAGCCGTGAGCTAAGCTAACTAGCATTAGCCGCGAGCTAAGCTAACTAATGTTAGCTGCTAACCGTGGAAACGCTCACAGCGAAGTGACTCCACGACACCAGTTCCATTGGTGGGGAAGGGGTATATTGACGAGGCTTGACAACAGAGGTTCAAAGATAACTTCACATTTATTGGCTGTTCATTTACTTACATTTACATTTAGTCATTTAGCATCATTATATTATATCGCTTCATGTATCAGGGCTTCTCCAGGTTCCAGCGCTGTGTTACTGTTGACTATTTACTTCCTCGTGTGACGTCACTTCAAATACGGCTACCAAGACGCTCAAAAAGTTTAAATAACAGTGAATTACATTTTTTGATAAGAAATCCAGCCATATTCCTTTCATTTAGGGATGTCCGATATTATCGGCCTACCGATATTATCGGCCGATATCGGCATTAAAATGTGATATCGGTTGATATCGGTATCGGAAATTAAGAGTTGGACAATATCGGTATCGGTAAAAAAATCCAATATCGAGCATCCCTACTTTCATTGTATTTCAAATACTGCACTTTAATTTCAAGTGGACAACTAATCTTTTCATTAAGAACTGACAATCAGGGAATTTAAACATTGTTGACATTGTTCTTTTGTGTTTATTTTACCCTTTCTCTGCCACGCTTATATCCATCCTTATACCGTCCTCTGCCAGCTCTATTTGTCTATGGAGATGTTCCCCTTCTTTGTAGGGCTATAACTTTTTAAATTGTATTGCTAAATTGACATTACTATGGCCCATTCAACCTCAAGTATCTATCGTTTAGGATGTAGCAACATTCTACTTTTTCATTCACATATTCATACTAAAATACGGTCTAAAGTATAAATATGTTTTTATCGTTTTCTGCAGCATTCTGCAGAACGTGATTTATAGCCCTAAATACATATATTACATCATCAAATGTAGTTTGATACCGATTGACGTCATATTAAAACTTTCAATTGTGCAAGGTCCTAAGCGTCATGCCTCATCATGTGCTGGTGACCGGAAGGGGGGCGGGATGGTTTATAAGTCCGTGGCCGACGTTAAATAATTTATGTAGTATGGGCGATACATAGATCACAGCAGTTTATATGGATCATATTATTCAAACACGCTAAAACTTACCGCAGCTTCCTCTGACCGTTGGGTGGTCCGCGTGGAGCAGAAAGTTCTCGATTATGGGATGTTGATATATGCGATCCATTTCAAGGTTGTATAATAATATATACGTCCAAATCATGTTGTTTATCGAGTTATTTGCAACCGATCGATGTGCAGTGTATCAAGATGGAGTCCTGCTAACGATAGCGAGTGCCCGGACGAAATATGGGCAAGCACCACCTCCGGCGCGTCACTTCCTGTTTGGGCGATCCGCCGATCTGCCACCAGATGGCGATCTTGAACCGTTGGAGAGTTGAGAGGAGATCAACAGGAGATCTCAAGACTCCGTGGGTAAAATATGATTGCCATCACAGATTTTTGAAATATTGATCTCAAAGACGCTTTACGGCGTCATTGGCAGATTACGCATGGCGGAGAATGACTCGTCCTTGGCGAATAAAGGGTTAAAGAAAGGAAAGTCTAGTGCTGGTTGAACATAATATGCAAACTTTATGTTGATGGCCTTTGTCTATAATGTGGCCACAAAAATAGAAAGGTTTAATTATTTAGTTTGTTTGCACTAAGTTAATACTTTGACAAATGTAGCCTATATTTTTCAGTCAGTTCAGTCTTTGTATGCCAAACATTATTGTGGCTCCCTAGAACTTCTGACACTCACTGGGTTTAAGAGATTAAATGATCAAAGCCATATAATTTTAACTGTTTACTATTTAAAAAAATAAAAATTCCCCATGATTAACAATAATAGCCTAATCTCAAGATATCTGTAACAAATTACAAATATTTCCGAATTTTAACCACTTAAATTTGTGTTCGTTTGATACCACGTCCGTTTTTATTGAAAAAAACTGAGAAACAGTCAATATTCATAATATTTCTATACATTTTTGATACCACATTACAGCGTGTGTAAACTCGACAAAATCCCTGTGAATAAGAATCTGCCATTATAAAAAAGAAAGGTTGACTAATTCGGTCAGAAATAGCGGAGACGCTAAACGTTAGTAAGCGCTGATTATTATTATTATATTCTGCGGGCGAGCATTACTCAATCTCCCGGTATAATTCTGAACACAGATCGCTGTCGGCCGAGTACCAGCGCACTTCCGCGAATGGAGCTCTAGTCACAGTTCAGCATAGAAGCGGGGGCGGGCCTGGGGGGCTAGGTTTTCAGCGTGTGACACGCGATAGGGCAGAGGGACCGGAAGAGAAGTGGATGAACTGGTTGTTTTGTGTTTAGCGCTCTGTCGCACCCCCCCCCCCCCCCCCCCCCCCCCCCCCCACCGGAGCAGCCAGGTGCCATTTCAGCCACATTCCCCAGCATAATCACGGCCTCCTGCCTGCTTAGTGGCCGGCAAAGTGGGCTGTAGAGCAATTGCGCCACCGTGTGTTCTAAATCGTTAACAGCATCATGCCTCGAAAACTTGATCACTGACAGTGTGTAAAGAGATTGCATTTGATAATTCTATCTAGAATTGAACGAATGAGTGCAGATTCAAAAATGCGTTTTAACATGGAAGTGGAGCTGATGAATACGGACGCCAGGCACAAGCGTGTACCGCTATACTAATAACTTTTGTTTTAGAGCGTTTCAAATCATAATCTTTTGACATAATGAAAATATATGTAAAAGGAAGATACGGTCCCAATTTCATGAAATAATAATAAACACAGACACCGCTGTGCTCACACACACACACACACAAAAAAGTCAAGAAAGTAGAAAACGGTACCAGGGAGCCACAAGGCAAACCGCTGTAAACTTTTTTTTTACCAAATAAATGAGAAGCATGTTTAAATCTGCAATGCCTCCCCTCTTGCTGTACCAAAATCTATCCTAGCTCTAACCGTCACTGTCAAAATGATGTGCCTGATGTCAAACTGCCTCATTCTTTCAGTTTTTGCATGACTACATCTGAAAAGTTGGATTAATTTATTGTTAGCCTATATATCTTATGCTGATGTATGGTATTTTTTCAGTGTTACATTTAATAAAAAAATAAATAAAAAAACATATACAGAACCGAACCGAAAACTGTGACCCCAAAACCGTGATACGAACCGAACCATGGATTTTGTGAACTGTTCCACCCCAGTAGAGTGACTACAGTACAGTAACTACAGTAACTACAGTACAGTAACTACATCACAGTAACTACAGTACAGTAACTACACCAGAGTAACTACAGTACAGTAACTACACCACAGTAACTACAGTACAGTAACTACAGTACAGTAACTACAGTACAGTAACTACACCACATTAACGACAGTACAGTAACTACAGTAACTACAGTACAGTAACTACATCACAGTAACTACAGTACAGTAACTACCAGTGGCGAATTCTCAGGGCCTTCAAGGTATTCAGAGAAGGCCCTGTGAGCCTCAGAAGAAAGAAAATATGAATTTTAAAAATTACTTTTTTTATTTTATTTTATTTATTTTTTTAATCAAATGTATTAAAATAGTTTGTGTCGCTAATCTGTTAAAACCGCACTGTTTCACTCGCCATAGTTGTTTTCGACCCATTCACTGCGCATTAGAGCGTTTTTGTACAGGAGAAAATAACAGCCAATCGGAGATTTCTTTTCACAAGTCTCTGGGCAGACTTTCCTCCATCGGGTATTCTAGCTCGACCTGCCCAATAAATCTTAACAGGAGCCCAGGTGTGGAGTGACAGTTTGATCAGCCAATCACATTTGGAGCTGTAGTCAATGGGCGTAGTCTTTTAGATGCCAAAGTATTCTAGAGTCTGGCTGCGTCGGCCAATCAGAGCGCAAAACGGCAAACGCGAGTGAGTGAACTATCAAGCAAGACAACACGAGACAAACTGAAACATGGCAGCAGCAAATGATACCGTCGATGTTGTTGCGGATTTATTAACAGTTCCCTTTTCAAGAAGAACATTCAATGAAAAGATGGACATTGTCAAAAAAGGCCGCCCAACCCCAGAAGGACTGGAAATCAGCCAGGCATCAAAGGCCGGTTACGAGCGACATTTCCAGGCTAGCAATTGGGAACGGTACCCCTGGATGACTGGCTCGGTTTCACGGAAGAAGCTTTTCTGCTGGGAATGTTTGTTGTTTGGGACCGACAAGGGTGCGTGGAACTTTAGAGGCTTCGATAACCTTACCTGTTTAACAAAGTCTGCACAAAAGCATGAAGGCTCGGCAAGTCACCTTAAGGCAACAATTAGTCTGAAAACATTTGGAGACGCAAGGATTGATTTACAGCTGGATGAACAGAGACGGAGAGAAACAACGATGCACAACGAAAAGGTCAAAAAAAATCTGGAGATTTTAAAACGGCTCATACACTGCATGGTTTTCCTAGGGAAACAGGAGATGGCTTTCAGGGGCCATGATGAGAGTGGAACATCTTTGAACCGGGGGAATTACCTGGAGCTTTTGTCATTTTTAGCAGAATATGATCCAGCTTTGCACTACCATCTGACCACTTCCAAGGTATTTATTGGAACCTCAAGTCAAATACAGAACGATTTGATAAGTGCTGTTGCTGATGTGATGAATGACGAAATTAAAGAAGAAATAAGGAACGCGTCATGTGTATCTCTAATGCTGGATGAAACGTCCGATGTGAGCAATGCTGCACAGCTGTCAATTGTTCTTCGTTATGTAACAGACGGTGGCGTAAAAGAGAGGTTCATTAAATATGTGGATGTGTCGGGGGGCAAAACAGCAGAAGAGGTTGCAACCCTGGCTCTTAATTTCTTGGAGGAATATGCATGCACAGATAAACTTGTAGCGCAGTGTTACGATGGTGCACCTGTTATGGCCTCGGGACTAAACGGTGTCCAAGCCAAAGTGAAGGAAAGGGTCCCCGATGCGCTTTTCATACACTGTTATGCACATGTCCTTAATTTAGTTTTATCTCAAGGTGTAAAAAAAATTCAAGAATGCAAAATATTCCTCTCACACCTGTCTTCCATGGCCGCGTTCTTTACTAAATCGCCCAAACGTACGCAAGTGCTTGACCAGATGTGTCAAAGGCGACTGCCACGAGTTGCACCAACTAGGTGGAATTTCACATCAAGATTGGTTTGCACTGTATTTGAACAGAAAGATGCTCTTAAGGACGTGTTCCAGTACATAGTTGACGATACTGCTACAGGCGGTGCTGATGCTCATATATCATACTTGAGCACCTTTGAATTTAGCTTTTTAATTTCAACATTTTACGAAATGTTTTCCCATGCAGATGTTCTTTTTGACATTTTGCAGAGCAAGTCATTTGACATGCAGTTTTGTTTGGCTCGGGTGGACGAGTTTTGCATTCGCATTGAGGAGCAGAGGCCACGTTTTGAGCAACTCTATGACGAGACAGTGAACACCACCGGTGTGCCACCTGGGCGCAGAGCGTGCGGAGATCCACGTACATACTACAAGAAGGTGCATGATGGCATTATTGACAATATTCTAAATCAAATGACAACTCGTTTTAAAGATCACGAAAAGCTTTCATTCCTTTCCCTTCTGGATCCCACGCAGTTCACCATCTACAAGAAAACGTTCCCTGAAACTGCTTTCACAAGCCTGACTGACAGCTACGGGCCGCGTTTTGACTTGCCACGGCTGAAAACCGAACTCGTGTCATGTATTCTATGGCAGATTTTCAGGGAAAGGACCCATCTGACCTTCTTTTATTTCTTCAACAAAAAAAACTCAGTGAAAGCATGAAGCAGCTATATAAACTGACGTGTTTAGTTGTAACTATCCCTGTCACCACCTCAACCGTGGAAAGGACATTTTCTGCCCTCAAGCGCATTAAAACATATGCGAGGAATACAACCGGACAAGCCCGACTCTCTGCATTATCCTCCATGTCAATTGAAAAAGAAATGCTCCTGGATCTGAAAAGGACTGATCAGCTGTATGACCGGGTCATTGAAAAGTTCACCCAAACGGACAGGAGGATGGATTTCGTCTTCAGGTGAACCACGTCAAAATGGTGAGTGAAACAAATTAATTTATATTGATTATATTGATCTGCCGCTGCGCATTTTATTTCCACACAAATATATGTCTGTCTTGAAATATTGGCTGGGCTGCTGTGCGTTTCATTTGGTAATTCTTGACTTGATCTTTCTTTGCATACCGTAACTTCCCTCTAAGCACAATTTGAATTGTATTAAAATAGTTACATTTGTTTCGTTGTTGAGTCACCATGCATGTCTAATAATGACAACTCGCTGGGAGGCGGAGATCGGCATTGGTTTCAGCGATCACGCAACGTTGAACCACTCTCTCGACTCTCTGCTTTCTCAATTCTTCGCTTGATATAATTAATACAAATGTCCAATATAACGGAATTCGTTAGCTCATACAAATGTGATTATAACAGACTGCTGTTTAGTGTCGGGCCGACTGCCCACAGAACGGTCTATTTTATTTCAAGTCAGCAGCAGCAGCACGGAGTATCGAGGGACTTATTTTATTTGGAATATAATATTAATAATATATAATATTATGAAGGCCCGGTTAACTCCGGTACGCTTCGCCACTGGTAACTACAGTACAGTAACTACAGTAACTAAGGTAACTACAGTAACTGCAGTCAATACAGTACATTAACTACATTAACTACAGTAACTACAGTACAGTAACTACAGTACAGTAACTACAGTAACTACAATACAGTAACTACAGTACAGTAACTACAGTAACTACACTACAGTAACTACAGTAACTACAGTACAGTAACTACAGTACATTAACTACAGTAACTACAGTACAGTAACTACAGTAACTACAGTACAGTAACTACAGTAACTACAATACAGTAACTACAGTACAGTAACTACAGTAACTACACTACAGTAACTACAGTACAGTAACTACAGTACATTAACTACAGTAACTACACTACAGTACCTACAGTAACTACAATACAGTAACTACAGTAACTACAGTACAGTAACTACACTAACTACAGTACAGTAACTACAGTACAGTAACTACAGTAACTAAAGTACAGTAACTACAGTAACTACAGTACAGTAACTACAGTAACTACAGTAACTACATGTTACGTTGTCATTGACATTCTTTAAACTCGATGTCGAGTCAATGCAACACAACAAAGGAGACGGCAGTCAAAGTACTTTTATAATAAATATTTAATGAAATAATTACCGTGAATGAAATGAAGAATAAACTAAAGTAACAACAGACAAGAACACATACTACACAGACAGGATCAGCATCAGACACAGGGGAAGACAGAATACTTATACATGAGGGAATGACGAGACGAGACACACCTGGGTTGATTACAAATGGGTACACCTGGAAGGGAAAATGATAAGGACTACAAAACCAGGACAGCGAACTACAACTAGACATAACACATCACACTGGGAACGCCTGATCAAGGCACACACAGACCCAACACGTAACACCCCCACCCTCAAATGTATGTACATAACCCCAAGGCGAAATGGGGGAATGAACATAAAAAATTGTTCTCTAACTTATATATATGAAAAACAATATTATCATCAATATAAAGAAATCGCTTTGACCCTTTGAACCTCCCTCCTAGGGAGCACCTCCCCTCTATTAGGGTACACCTCCACACTCCACGATCACAAGACGGGCAGGTCCCCTCTTCTAGGGCGAGGTCCCCTCTCTTGGAGGGCGCAGCACTAGGCAAGGTCTCTTCCCACCCTTAGGCCTGACCATCCAGACTCCTCTGGACAGACAGACCATAGCCTTCTGCTTCCCGGTGTTTTCTTTTCAAACCCACCGATCACAGAAACACTACTCGTTTACTAGCTCACTCGGTTTCAGCTTATAGTGGCCTGACTGTACATTGAGCCGAACGCGGCGGCCCTCACCGTGGTCTTACTGCCATATGCGATCCGACCGGCAGGTGACCCAGTCGATAGCGACCCCAGACCCTGTAGTGGTTATTGGCCACCCAGGTAGGAACCGACGGTCTGATCCCCACCCCACTTTGCTATGGGTATGGACATTTTGACCGTTTTCACCCGCCTTGCCTGTTCACAGAGAGAACACCCTCTGCTAGGTGTGGACTGTCGTCCACGTACCACGTGTTGCCCACACACATGCGACAATCACGCCGACTAGACGGTACCATGGTGGTATGTTGCTTCATACCTCATCAGACACGAGGGCCATTCAGTATCTCCCCAGCACTATATATCGTCTTTAACGTGCCCTCGGGACTTCACAGCCCCACCGCCGCCTGTTGATGGCCAAGGTTCGGGGTGCCTACCCCCTCCCTAACCACCGATTAGGGCTGGGCGATAAAACGATAATGATAATTATCGCGATAAATTATTTCCTCGAAATAAACATGAAACGTGGTCGCAAAGTTTCGATATATCGATTTTCCAAGCTTGGATATCAGCACACGCACTAACAACCAATCAGGAATAGAGCTACGTTACGTGATGACGTGCTTACGCACCACAGCTCCAGATGTGCTACTGTTTTGGTTTCGATTTCCGAGGAGATTAGTTTAGCAACTTTAGTTAGGAAAATGCATGAAAATGCCAGTGAAGGAGATGGCAACAGCGAAGGAGATGACAACCCTACGCCTACGGTCACCGCAAGCCTTAGCGCCTCAAATGTAGAGGAATTGTTAATAAGAAAGGTGTTTCGACGTCGGCAGTATGGACACATTTTGGCTTTTTAAAGTCGGACAAAAATCAGAGCAGCGTTCGCTGCAAACTGTGTCGACGACCGGTGCTAACAAACACGGGGAACACAACAAACATGTTCTATCACCTAAAAGTTTATCACTCATTAGAGTACACTGAATGCAAACGCATTCAGTCGGAAAGGAGTGGTGGCGTTAGCCGACAGCCACGAACAAGAACCATTGAAGTTTGTGCTGCACCTGGAACTGATGCAACTACCTATGCAAGTACATCGCAGCAACAAATCTACACATTTCCATTCTTATAATGCATATGATCCAGTGGCGGTAGGTTGCCCCCTGGTGGAATATACTAATCTATGCACTGGGCCCTGGGCGGTTACTGCGTTAGAAGAAGGTGCACGGACTGATGGCGACATCAACTCGAGACGAGACATTCAGTTGTTTTGGCGGTCGGAAATCACCCATAATCACAAGAAACATTCATTCAGACAGTACAGTTGGATCTAACAAAATGGATTTATATGGACACATTCATGGAGAATTCAAGCCGGGACCACAAAGCTTCTCAAAGGGTTGGTTCGACACGCGACGGCTCTCCAACTCGTCTCGTAGTGACGTCTTCGTTCTACCGCAGCAAAAAAAGAGTCTATCTATTAATAGCCCGCCGGTGCCGGGCATAAGAAGTTAATTAAACTTGACAGAAATAATTATTTTATGTATATCGATGATAATTATCGATATCGAGTGATATGAAAATTATTTTATTATTTTATCGCAATAATGTTTTTGGTCATATCGCCCAGCCCTGCCACCGATCAAACAATAATTCTTTTTCATATGCCTCAGGTACCAGCTCATATGCCCTGAGAATTGCAGCCTTGACCACAGCGTAGTCCTGGGTATTTGGGCATAGCGACGCATAAACATGTTGCGCTTTACCTGTAAGGACGCTCTGGAGCAGCAACGTCCAGTGTTCAACCGGCCACCTCAGTGTCGTGGCTACATTCTCGAACATGGACAAATATTTATCCACATCCTTTTCTAGAAACTGTGGTACTAGACGCAGGTACTTAGTTACATTGAACCTAGGTTCCTCAGGATGTGCCGCCCGCACCTCTACCCCAAGCCTCCTGAGTTCGAGCTTGTGTGTGCGAGTGCGTTCCACTTCGGCTTGGTCACGGTCGACACGCTCCAACTCAAGCGCGCGATTCCGTTACGCCTCCGCCCGCACACGTTCCGCCTCCGCATGTTTTAACTGTTCGAACTTAAACTCTAGTTCTAATTTCCGCAGAACTAGTGAGCTATCAGAGACTGGGTCTAACTCCTCCTCGCCAACAGAGCACTGCAGCACCTCCTGGGCGGTCAGAGCCTCCACCAGTGCTACCCACTGCTGCTCCTTCCTCATGCCCGGGGCAAGTTTAACCCCATAGTGCTCCGCTATCCCCACCAACTCCTCTTTCGTGCATACACCCAACAAGCCCACTGTCGGCCTATCCACAAAGTCTCCTACTTTTACCGGCATCTTTGCGCCACTCAGGAATAAACAGGGGGAGAAAAAGAAAAAAACAAAACCCCAGGAGAACAAAAAAACGGATCCGCCCCTACCACTGAATATGACCGATCAATATACACAAAAGAGAGAAACAACAAAACAAAAAACAAAAAATGGCTTCACCCTATACGTCTGTATAGTCTGGTCCTACATACTTTGGCCACCGCTCCACTACAGCAGTGCTTAGGGCAGTCCCAACCACCAACCACAAAACACTGTCACTATACATAAAAAATATAGAAGAGCACTGGTATGACCGCCTAATGCCTCCACACCTAAAAGTATTCGCAAATTAACAACTGTCGTGAGTCAAAAGAAAACCTAAGCCCATCTCCAAACGTTCTCATCCCTCACTATAATGCCCCCTATGTAACTAAAAGCTAGACACACACCGGCCTAGGAGGAGCCTGACAGGATTTTTCTAAAATCCCGACCGCATATGGTGCGTCCCCAGGCGACGGAAGGCACCATACAAAATGGTCCAACTGCCCTAGCTGGTTGAGAACGCTCCCTGTTGGAGAATCATTTGCCAAGGGGGTCTAAAACATGGGCCACACACACGACACTGCCAACCATACTTCACAGTGTGGGTCAAGCCTAGCGGCCACCACCAATTTGTTTGCTCAAACCAGTTTGGCACGAGCCCCCATGTTACGTTGTCATTGACATTCTTTAAGCTCGATGTCGAGTCAATGCAACACAACAAAGGAGACGGCAGTCAAAGTAGTTTTATAATAAATATTTAATGAAATAATTACAGTGAATGAAATGAAGAATAAACTAAAGTTACGACAGACAAGAACACATACTACACAGACAGGATCAGCATCAGACACAGGGGAAGACAGAACACTTATACATGAGGGAATGACAAGACGAGACACACCTGGGTTGATTACAAATGGGTACACCTGGAAGGGAAAATGATAAGGACTACAAAACCAGGACAGGGAACTACAGCTAGACATAACACATCACACTGGGAACGCCTGATCAAGGCACACACAGACCCCACACGTAACACTACACTACAGTAACTACAGTAACTACAGTACAGTAACTACAGTAACTACAGTACATTAACTACAGTAACTACAGTAACTACAGTAACTATCGTAACTACAGTAACTACAGTAACTACAGTAACTATCGTAACTACAGTAACTACAGTACAGTAACTACAGTAACTACATTAACTACAGTACAGTAACTACAGTACATTAACTACAGTAACTACAGTACAGTAATGACTAGTGATGAAATAGTTAAATGAAACAAGTCCCTGTTTTTCTGGTGACCCCCTGAAACTTCCCAGAGGACCCCTAGGGGTTCCCAGAGCCCACTTTGAGAACCACTAGTATCTGGTCTGCTGGGGAACAGATACCTTATTTGTGCTGGTGATGAGACGATCTGGGGTCAGGTAACAGAGGATCTGGGGTCAGGTAACAGAGGATCTGGGGTCAGGTAACAGAGGATCTGGGGTCAGGTAACAGAGGATCTGGGGTCAGGGGTCAGATGTTCTGGGGTCAGGGGTCAGATGTATTTGAAACCCACTGGTTTTTGTTTGTTTGAGTTGACAGTTGGTAAATGAAAATGCCACTAGTTAATAGTTAAAGTGGTATGTGGTCCAGTTATGCTGCTCCAATTAAAGGTTATGTTAAAGTGGTATGTGGTCCAGTTATGTTGCTCTGATTAAAGGTGATGTTAAAGTGGTATGTGGTCCAGTTATGCTGCTCCGATTAAAGGTTATGTTAAAGTGGTATATGGTCCAGTTATGCTGCTCTGATTAAAGGTTATGTTAAAGTGGTATGTGGTCCAGTTATGCTGCTCTGATTAAAGGTTATGTTAAAGTGGTACGTGGTCCAGTTATGCTGCTCCGATTAAAGGTTATGTTAAAGTGGTATGTGGTCCAGTTATGCTGCTCCG
The DNA here is from genome assembly GCF_963971535.1 of Notolepis coatsorum. NCBI lineage: Eukaryota > Metazoa > Chordata > Actinopteri > Aulopiformes > Paralepididae > Notolepis > Notolepis coatsorum. The sequence goes on from NC_140170.1 coordinate 185,053,543, forward strand.
ATTAAAGGTTATGTTAAAGTGGTATATGGTCCAGTTATGCTGCTCTGATTAAAGGTTATGTTAAAGTGGTATGTGGTCCAGTTATGCTGCTCTGATTAAAGGTTATGTTAAAGTGGTACGTGGTCCAGTTATGCTGCTCTGATTAAAGGTTATGTTAAAGTGGTATGTGGTCCAGTTATGCTGCTTTGATTAAAGGTTAATGTTAAAGTGGTATGTGGTGCAGTCATGCTGCTCTGATTAAAGGTTATGTTAAAGTGGTATGTGGTCCAGTTATGCTGCTCTGATTAAAGATTATGTTAAAGTGGTATGTGGTCCAGTCATGTTGCTCTGATTAAAGGTGATGTTAAAGTGGTATGTGGTCCAGTTATGCTGCTCTGATTAAAGGTTATGTTAAAGTGGTATGTGGTCCAGTTATGCTGCTCTGATTAAAGGTCATGTTAAAGTGGTATGTGGTCCAGTTATGCTGCTCTGATTAAAGGTTATGTTAAAGTGGTATGTGGTCCAGTCATGTTGCTCTGATTACGTCCTCTTGAAATTGACAGGCTTCAAATGTGAAAGTATATAATCTTCATACAACAAATATTTGTCTTCAAAGTAACTAGTAACTGATGGGTTCAGATAAATGTAGTGGAGTAAAAAGTGCAATATGGGCAGAAAGAGACGCATCTAGAGGGTTAAACTCTTTCACTTCCACAGACTTATGTGCACACACACACACACACACACACACACACACACACACACACACACACACACACACACACACACTCACACACACACACACACACACACACACACACACACACACACATAAACACAAATAAATGCATGCACACACACACGCAGAAACACACACATACTGAGCAGAGTCCTTGACCTCGTCTGGAAAAGGCAGACGTCCAGGTTGCTAGGCAACAGTGGATGTGGAGTCATGACAACGTAGGGGTTGGGGAGGGGGGGAGGAGGAGGGTAGACAGTGAGATAGATGGAGAACAACAGAGACAGTGACTGACAGATTGATAGAGAGGTACATTCTATCTGACAGAATAGACAGACAGACAGACAGACAGACAGACAGACAGACAGACAGACAGACAGACAGACAGACAGACAGACAGACAGACAGACAGACAGACAGACAGACAGGCAGACAGACAGACAGACAGACAGACAGACAGACAGACAGACAGACAGACAGACAGACAGACAGACAGACAGACAGACAGACAGACAGATAAACAGATTGATAAATACATAGATTGATAGCAACCATTGTTTTGCACATAGCAGCCTTTCTCACTACCAACAAACATACTACAAACATTCTGTGATAGGCCTCGATTAGTGGAGATGAAAAGCATAATTGACAGATTTCAGATCAGTCAAAACCATCAGTGCTATACCTCCTGTGTCCCCATCTGTGTGACTGCTAGTCAGTGGTGGAAAGTAACTAAGTACTTTTACTCAAGTACTGTACTTAAGTACAATTTTGAGCTACTTGTACTTATGTGAGTATTTTGATCTTAGGGAACTTTATACTTTTACTCCAAAGGAGATATTGTACTTTTTACTCCACTACATTTATCCGAACCCATCAGTTACTAGTTACTTTGAAGGAAATATTTTTTTTGTATGAAGGACCACATACCACTTTATCATGACCTTTAATCAGAGCAGCATGACTGGACCACATACCACTTTAACACAACATTTAATCAGAGCAGCATAACTGGACCACATACCACTTTAACATAACCTTTAATCAGAGCAGCATGACTGGACCACATACCACTTTAACACAACATTTAATCAGAGCAGCATAACTGGACCACATACCACTTTAACATAACCTTTAATCAGAGCAACATAACTGGACCACATACCACTTTAACACAACATTTAATCAGAGCAGCATAACTGGACCACATACCACTTTAACATAACCTTTAATCAGAGCAACATAACTGGACCACATACCACTTTAACACAACATTTAATCAGAGCAGCATAACTGGACCACATACCACTTTAACATAACCTTTAATCAGAGCAGCATAACTGGACCACATACCACTTTAACACAACATTTAATCAGAGCAGCATAACTGGACCACATACCACTTTAACATAACCTTTAATCAGAGCAGCATAACTGGACCACATACCACTTTAACATAACATTTAATCAGAGCAGCATAACTGGACCACATACCACTTTAACATAACCTTTAATCAGAGCAGCATAACTGGACCACATACCACTTTAACATAACCTTTAATCAGAGCAGCATAACTGGACCACATACCACTTTAACACAACATTTAATCAGAGCAGCATAACTGGACCACATACCACTTTAACTATTAACTAGTGGAATTTTCATTTTCCAACCATCAACTCAAGCAAACAAAATAAATATTTTCAGACAAAATACAACAAACACAGATGCCTCTTGCCACATTCCTACGCAGAGCTGTCTCTACGCCTGTACGTCACAGCCTGCTAAACACCTCTGTCTCTACGCCTGTATGTCACAGCCTGCTAAACACCTCTGTCTCTACACCTGTACGTCACAGCCTGCTAAACACCTCTGTCTCTACGCCTGTACGTCACAGCCTGCTAAACACCTCTGTCTCTACGCCTGTACGTCACAGCCTGCTAAACACCCCTGTCTCTACACCTGTACGTCACAGCCAGCTAAACACCTCTGTCTCTAGCCTGCAAATGATGCACAATAAGTTCATGAACAATAACAAAACACTCCACCCTGGGCCTGATAGCTGCGGTGGTAGCCCTTTAGCTACGTTAGCTCCAACAAGTTATCTTCCTGAGATAAAATTTATTTTGTAAACAAGTTGCAGAGCCTCGGTATGGCACAAGAGAAACCATTATCTGATTGGGCCACAAGGCTGGCAATCATGCTAGCTGCAGAGCCGCAGCGCAGCAAAAGAGAAACCATTAGCTGATTGGATAACAAGGCTGTCAATCATTCAATCCCCCATTCAATGGCAAGAGTTAAACTGCACAGACCGTGCTTAGATGACATTAATAGCCTATTTTGATTGGCTATTATTTATTATTTATTTAAATTGGGTCAACCTGTGCAGATATTCTGCACGAATATTACTGCAGTCATTACTGCAGTGCAGGCCTGCAGTAAATTAATAATAATTATGAATTATGAGTGAATTTGTATTTCACGTGTTGTCATAGAGAAACCTCCACTGATACAGTAGCTCTAAAAGGTTTCCACGATTTGATGAACTCTGACTCTCATCATGTCCTCTTAGAGCAGCGGTTCCCAAACCTTTTTGGCTGTGTACCCCCCGTCACCTCCCGACCTAGCTGACGCACCCCCCAATGCCCAACATAAAAAAGTTTATGAGTCGTTTTATAAATCATTCTGAGTCATTATTAATAATAGAAATGTTTATTTCACCATGGCCACAATGAAAGGACAGTTTACAGACAGATACATCATGTTCACACACTAGCGTCTGACCATAAACTGACCAGGAGGTCTGGGCAGAACATAGTTTATACACACTTGCAAGACGTAACATTAGAACAGATATGATGATGAAAGTAAATAAAAATGGTTCCCAGTTACGGGAAGTAATAATAACCTTGCTTTGGCTGGCTGGTCACTTGGAGTCTCTTAAAGAGACACACACACATTACACTAGCTGGTCACACTGAACAAGTCAAGCTGTAAAATGATAAAATGATATCTCAACCCAGATCTATAATGACATGATAATATATTCCACGACAATTCCCAGCATAACGATTTGGGTAGGCCTAGCCTACCCTAGCCTTTATTACCCGCCGCCTATGGTTGTATGTCTTTTCCGCGTCAGGAAACCAGACCTGTTTTTATTTATAAAACAGACTAGGGCTGACCCCTATTAGTCGAATAGTCGACTAATCGATCGAAAGGAGCCGTAGTCGACTGCCAACCTCTTAGTCGAATGCAATTTTTAAATAAATTTTTTTATCATTCTTTCCAAAAGAAAAGAGGCCGTGGATAATGCTGGATAAGCGTGGATAACGCTAATGGAACGCATACCAGAGGCTAACTGCCTACGAAAACAGGCACAGAGGCAATGAAAGAGGATTTCACCCATCTAATGAACACACTAGACTAGACAAATATCAAGATGTATCCATCAGTGGACCAATTGCATGCTTTTGCAGAGGACAAGAAGCCATCAGTCGACTCCTTCAGACATTAGGCACCCCACAGCCCAAATGGAATGATACAAATTAAAAAAAATAAATAAATACATTTTTTTTTTTTTTTTTTTTTTTAAAGTCGACCAATAGTCGACTAACGGCACATTTTGGCCAATCCTAGTCGACCATCCAAATCCTTAGTCGGGGACAGCCCTACCTCTGTCCCTCTCTATACCTCTGTCCCTCTCTATACCTCTTTCTCTCTCTCTCTCTCTCTCTCTCTCTCTCTCTTACTGTAGTTACTGTACTGTCTACTGTAGGTGGGGAGTGAAACACATGACCATAATAGTACGGTATAATGTGCTCACCGTCTTCTCCAGAGAGAGACGAGAAGATAGATACAATTTTCCTCATTGTGCGTTCAGTAGAAAGCTATTCGGCTGCAAGCTAGCCTAGCTTAGCACAAATGAACGGAATCAGATATGGACCAGCTGGCCAAAAACACATCTCCCGGAGTTTTAAGCTAGGCTAGTGGTCCGCATCCGCTTTCCATTCATTTGTGCTAAGCTAGGCTAGCTTGCAGCAGGATAGCTTTTATTTTTTATTTTTTTTTATATCTTTTCCCCCTCCTTTTCCCTCCGATTTTTCTCCCATCCCAATGTTAGTCGTTATGCCAATTTCCAATCCCCTTCCTGGTCGCTGCGCACTTACCCCCCACAGTCGGTCTGGGAGAGTGGAGGCTATCACGTGCTTCCTCCGACACACGTCTAGCCAATCAACCGCTTCTTTTCACCTGGCAGCGCGGACTCTCACTGAGAGCGTGTAACGTGTGGAAGGATCACACTACCCCCCTTAGATCCTATCCGCGCTGAGCAGACGCCCCGACCGAACTGTAGGAGTCGCTGTTTACAACGACCCGGACCCACCCCGCCAGCTTCTCCCACCCTCTAATACTGCCAATTGTATTAGTGTGAACGGCCAGCCAAGCTGGTGACGACGCCGGAGCTGTGAGCTGGATTCGAACAGGCGAATCCAGCGTCTCCGGTGTTGGTGACGAATGCAATCACCGCTACGCCACCTGACCGCCCAGGATAGCTTTCTACTGAATGCACAGAGAGGACATTGGTGTGTCTCTTCTCGTCTGACTCTGGAGAAGACAGTGAGCATCTCCCACAGGATGACATCTGCACTGAGGCTGTTATGTAAAAAACAATCATAGCCATGAAACCAGAGGTAGAGACACAAACATAGTTCCATAGTTACTCAGCTGCAGTACTGTGGAACAGGCCCCCGGGTTAACTGGCTTCAAAAAGTCTGTACGATCATGGCATAGGAAAGAGAGGGTAGCATTTTTATGTTATTCTTTTATCTTCAACTGTATATGCATATTGTATCTTAAAACCCTCTGAAGTCTAGCCGGTTATGCTCCTCCTCCCTCCGAATTTTAACTTTAATTTTTTTTTACATAATATGAAACTACAGGTTCATACCTTCAAAATAAGCCATCAATTGTAAAATTCGAGCCGATGGTTTTCAATCAATGTCCTATGAAACATTCTGGTAAAATCCTAACTAAATCCCAGCACAGGGGTTTGAAAGGAATCGAGTGAATTCAGCTATTTGATGAAAGGACTACACTCCCAGCATTCAATGTGATCAATGTCACTAGACCAATTCACACGTGGAACAAAGGCCCAGCCTCTAGTCTGTCGTTCCTTTGTTATTCCAATGACTGGACCCAGGAGGCCTAGAGTGACACACTTTGATTTGATGACATGTACACACGCTAGATACATAGAAGTTTACCTGAATACATTACTATTATTATTAGGGCTATTATTAGAGAGAGAGAGATAGAGATAGAGATAGAGAGAGAGAGAGAGCGAGAGAGAGAGAGAGAGAGAGAGAGAGAGAGAGAGAGAGAGAGAGAGAGAGAGAGAGAGAGAGAGAGAGAGAGAGAGAGAGAGAGAGAGAGAGAGAGAGAAGAAAGAAAGAAAGAAAGAAAGAAAAAGAAAGAAAGAAAGAAAGAAAGAAAGAAAGAAAGAAAGAAAGAAAGAAAGAAAGAAAGAAAGAAAGAAAGAAAGAGATACAGAGACAGAGATATAGACAGAGAGACAGAGAGAGTGAGATCCTCCTGATTAGCTCAAGTTTCAAGTTTCAAGTTTCTTTAATAGTTGTCATACAGAAGTACAGAATACTTTTATACAAAATGCTTCTTACTGTTACGCTCCAGAGACTGTGCAAGACAAGATAAGTATGAAATAAAATAACATAGTAAAATTAGAAGTAAAAAAATGAGGTCACAGTGTTCAGTTTAGACATATGTACAATGTTCGATGCAGAAGACGTAACTGAGTTACCATATAATATACAATACTGTGCAGTGTACTAATATACAATACTATATAGTGCAAGGCAGAAATGGGACGAGGTGCAATTTAGGTACAATTCACAGTAGGTGTACGAGTTGTAGTGCAAATCCTTTATCAATAAATATAAAGTGTAAAGTGTGTTTGTGTGATCTAAAGTGTGGAGAGTGGGTGCTGCAGTGTGTTGTTTGTTTGAGTGAGTGTGTGCGTGTGGGTGTGTGTGCTGTGTGCATTTGATGGTTGTTGCATAGTGATTATTGTTCGTTTAGCAGCCTGATGGCCTGGGGATAGAAGCTTCTTCTGAGTCTTTCTGTGCTTGCCTTAAGACTCCGGTATCGCTTGCCTGACCGCAGCAGTTCAAAGAGGCAGTTGTTCGGGTGGCTCGAGTCCTTAATAATTCTCTTAGCCTTCCCCTTGCACCGCTTGTTGTAAATGTTCTGGAGGGTGGGAAGCCCCCCTCCAATTGTGCGTTCGGCTGAACGTGTCACTCTTTGTAGTCTGCTACGGTCTTGTGCAGTGCTATTCCCAAACCAGGAGGTGATGTTGCCGGTCAGGATGCTCTCTATTGTACATGAGTAGAAGTTCCTAAGGATCTTCTGACTGACTTGGAACTTCCTTAGGCGCCTGAGGAAGTAGAGGCGTTGTCGTGCCTTCTTCACAACACTGTCAATGTGTGTGGTCCATGTCAAGTCCTCGGATATGTGGGCTCCGAGGTACTTGAAACTGTTCACTCTCTCAACCGGTGCCCCGTCGATGCTGAGGGGGCTGTAGTCCTTGACCCCCGACCTCCTGAAGTCCACAATCATCTCTTTTGTTTTGCTGACGTTCAGGGAGAGGCAGTTCTCCTGACACCACTGTGACAGGTTCTCTACCTCTTCCAGGTAGGCCCTTTCGTCGTTGGCAGAGATCAGGCCCACCACTACTGTGTCATCAGCAAATTTGATGATGGTGTTGTTGTTCCGCTGTGCTACGCAGTCATGTGTGTACAGGGAGTAGAGGAGGGGGCTCAGAACACAGCCCTGGGGGGCCCCTATGTTGAGCGTGATGGATGAGGAGGTGCAGTTGCCGGCTCTTACCACCTGGGGTCTGCCCGTCAGGAAGTCCAAGACCCACTGGCAGAGGTCATAGTTCAAGCCCAGGTCCCTGAGCTTGGCTATGAGTTTGGAGGGGACTATGGTATTGAATGCTGAGCTGTAGTCGATGAACAGCATTCTCACATAGTTCCCCTGCCTCTTGTCCAGGTGTGATGCTGCTGTGTGCAGCACATGGGCTATGGCGTCCTCCGTGGACCTGTTGGGGCGATATGCAAATTGCAGAGGGTCCAGGTTGATGGGGAGGGAGGAACAGATGTAGCCCTTCACTAGCTTCTCAAAGCACTTCATGGCTATGGAGGTGAGGGCTACAGGGCGGTAGTCGTTGGGGCAAGCGGGCGTAGATTTTTTGGGTACAGGGATGATGGTGGACTTCTTCAGACAGGTGGGGATGACAGCCTGTTCCAAGGACAGGTTGAAGATGTCAGTGAATACCGGGGCCAGTTGGTCGGCACAGACTTTTAGGACGCGGCCGGGGATGCCGTCCGGTCCTGCTGCCTTCCTGATATTCACTTTTTTAAAGATCCGTCTCACCTCATGCTCTGTTACCCTGAACACTGAGTCTCCATCAGCAGACCCCCCCCCCCCCATTTCCGTGGTTTGTAGGCTGGTGTTGTTATTCATAGCCTCAAACCTCGCATAGAAGGAATTGAGATCATTTGCTAAGGAGATGTCACTGTTCAGTTTGAGGGGGGTGCCTTTGTAATCTGTCATTGTTCTGAGGCCCTGCCACATGCCTCTAGAGTCAGCCTGTTCAAACTGAAGTTCAACTTTATCCCTGTAACGCCGTTTTGCCTCTATTACTGCTCTCCTGACGTTGTATCTTGCCATCTTGTGTTCTTCCATGTTGCCTGTCACCAGCCCGGTGTTGTATGCTGATGTGCGCACTTTCAGAGCCTCACGGACGGATTTGTCTACCCAGGGCTTTTGATTTGGGTAGATTTTAATTTTGGTGGAGGGGATTGTTTCTTCTACCAGAGTACAGACATAGTCAAGCACCGTTTCGGTGTATTCGTTAATATTGGCTGTGTTATCACGGAATACACTCCAGTCTGTGCATTCAAGTGCAGCTTGGAGTGACTCCTCTGACGTCACGGTCCAACGCTTAACCTCTCGCGAGACCACCGGCGTTCGCTTGAGACTTTGTTTGTACTTTGCTGTTGTCATGTCATGTATACAGAGCGTTCCCTGTGATTAGCGTTAGCAGTAGTTAGCGTTAGCAGGTTAGCTTAGTTGGAATACTCAGTTAGCAGATAACATTACAGTAGTTAATGTTTTAGCGCGCCGTGGGTATACAGGACTGGCGAGGATGCAAAGCATGTTAGACTATTGGAACCGCTGCTCGCGGAGTTTTCGTTGCACATAGAAGCAGACTCGAGGTGAGTTGTTACAGAGCTGGTCCACGCTGCTCCGTGTCTATTATGAAATGACAATTGCGAAGCAGCCCAGCGCACACACATAGACACACACACCACATTATTCTGCCAAGCAGCCCAGTGCACACACATACACACACACACACACCACATTATTCTGCCAAGCAGCCCAGTGCACACACATACACACACACACCACATTATTCTGCCAAGCAGCCCAGCACACACACATACACAAACACCACATTATTCTGCGAAGCAGCCCAGCGCACACACACACATACACACACACACCACATTATTCTGCGAAGCAGCCCAGCGCACACACACACACACACACACACACACACCACATTATTCTGCGAAGCAGCCCAGCGCACACACATACACACACACACACACCACATTATTCTGCGAAGCAGCCCAGCGCACACACACACACACACACACCACATTATTCTGCGAAGCAGTCCAGCGCACACACACACACACACACACCACATTATTCTGCTAAGCAGCCCAGCGCACACACACACACACACACACACACACCACATTATTCTGCGAAGCAGCCCAGCGCACACACACATACACACACACCACATTATTCTGCTAAGCAGCCCAGCGCACACACACACACACACCACATTATTCTGCGAAGCAGCCCAGCGCACACACACACACACACACACCACATTATTCTGCTAAGCAGCCCAGCGCACACACACACACACACACACACCACATTATTCTGCGAAGCAGTCCAGCGCACACACACACACACACACACCACATTATTCTGCTAAGCAGCCCAGCGCACACACACACACACACACACACACCACATTATTCTGCGAAGCAGCCCAGCGCACACACACATACACACACACCACATTATTCTGCTAAGCAGCCCAGCGCACACACACACACACACCACATTATTCTGCGAAGCAGCCCAGCCCAGCGCACACACATACACAACGACTGCAAAAAGTCGAGTCCTGTGGATATTATTGCAAGAGATAATTCATACATATTATGAAAAGCCAATCTGTTGTTTAGAATTTGGAGGGGGGGGGGTAGCGAGTCTGATAAGTCTCTGCGGTGGTCTAACACCTATTCAACTGCACACACCGCTCTGTGTGTGTGTGCGCGCGTGCGTGTATGTGCGTTTCGTGACGCGATGTAGTTCTCTGGGGCTACGTGGATAATTTTAATCATACCATCTAGCAAGAATTAAACATATTTACAAGTCGTATTAAGTTTAGCAAGTAAGGAGACATATATATAACATCTCAAAGCACTCGAAAATGTCATTTTTCTATTTTTTTACCGATTTCTGAAAAGAGCGACTTTCTGAGTATTTCTGAGAAATTCTAAATCCCTTTGTTACCCGCCGGTGGGTGCAAACAGGAGTTCCGACCCCCAAGGGTAATGTTTTATGATGTTGTTTCATGTTGATGTATGTCTTGTTTTTTAATACCAGGGACCATGATGGAAATAAGTGCTTGCATTTTATCATGTTTTTATCCCTTGGATAATCTACAATAAAATCAATCAATCAATTCACGATATGCGCCAGAGACCCTGGACACCAGTGTTGTAGTCGAGTCACTAAATCTCGAGCCCAGTGTTCGAGTCCGAGTCCAAGTCCGAGTCACCAAAGAAGAGCCCGAGTCGAGTCCGAGTCGAGTCCCCATTACCCTCGTCCCTCGTCCGAGTCATCAAGGGTGAGTCTGAGCTGACTCAAAAAAGGTCTACATTAAACATAAATGACACAGCGGCCACCGTTTCAAAGGGAGTTTGTTTACTTTGTGACACAAATAGCCAAACAAATGCACTAGCCATCAATATCTTATGCCAAATGTGTCATGGTTTTTGCCTTATTTCACCTTTCTGTGAGGGACAGCTGTCTATTTTTGCTTTATTTCACCTCTCTGTGAGGGATAGCTGTCAATCCCTGTGGTTAATTGCCTCATGGGTCGGCAGGTGTGTGGGCTTGATTGCACCTGATGCAGTGCAGCTGTGCCTATGGCCATGTGGAGTCTATTTAAGTTTGGAGATCGCAGTGTCAACTGCTTTTTCATTTCCTAGTGTCCTTTTGGTCACGCTCATTATATTGAAGTGTAGTCTGATCTCTGATTCAGAATTGAGCTTTATGGTAGTCATTCTTATTTTAGGCTACTCACGTGATTCTACACATAAACTCCCTTAGTGGAGGTTTATTGTTTTACTTTTTCCAATATAAACTCCTTTATTAGGAGGTGTCCCTGTGGCTTATTTACTTTTATACTATACCTCTTTATTGAGAGTAGTCCTGTTTTTTGGGACTTGATTTATTTTCTTAATTACTCACTTTCCACCTGTAAAGGTTGTTTTCTGTTGTTTAATTTTTTCCCTCTCCTAAAATATCTGCGTAAGCAGTCTAGTGGTTGTCCGTGTCACGGATAACTCTAAGAGTCCCTGTTATCTGCTCGTGACCCACACACACACACACACACACACACACACACAGCCCTCACAAAATGATGAGGGCCTATCACAAAATAAATACAACATAAATAACCGTATCTATCAATTAACAAGTCCGAGTCCTCGTCTGCACCTCCGGAGTCCGAATGCAGTCAACGCTCGAGTCCAAGTCGAGTCACGAGTCCTGAAAATCAGTCCAGGACATGAGTCCTACAACACTGCTGGACAGGGGTCAGGAGACAGGGGTCAGGAGACAGGGGTCAGGAGACAGGGGGGTCAGGGGTCAGGGGTCAGGGGTCAGGAGACAGGGGTCAGGAGACAGGGGTCAGGAGACAGGGATAAGGAGACAGGGATCAGGAGACAGGGATCAGGAGACAGGGATCAGGAGACAGGGATCAGGAGACAGGGATCAGGGATCAGGAGACAGGGAACAGGAGACAGGGAACAGGAGACAGGGATCAGGAGACAGGGAACAGGAGACAGGGAACAGGAGACAGGGATCAGGAGACAGGGAACAGGAGACAGGGAACAGGAGACAGGGAACAGGAGACAGGGAACAGGAGACAGGGAACAGGAGACAGGGAACAGGAGACAGGGAACAGGAGAGCCCATCCAGGAGTGGTACGATTATGTGGCTTTGATGTCGAAGACCCGATTGGGTATTTGGCCAGGAACCCACTATTTTTCACGATAGACGACATTGGCTCAGCAGGTGGAGCGGTCGTCCGGTAATCGGAAGGTTCTCGGTTTGATTCCGGCCCCTCCCGGCGGTGTGTCGAAGTGTCCTTGAGCAAGACACTTAACCTCTTCCACCCGTGGAATATTTTCTGAAAATCCGCCTAAAATATATACCTAGGTCAGGGGTCAGCAACCTTTACTATTAAAAGAGCCATTTTTGAAGGTAACACAGTGTATAACATTTTATATAGTTATCCCCAAGCATACCCCACATTTAGCATAAAACGCCTGACAATTGCATACCCAAAGTAATTTGCGATTTATTATACTTTATACTTATAGCACACAGTTTGTTGCATTCATGGAATTATAAAGCAACAAAAAGAAAATGTTTGACTTTTTATTGCTGTTTTTACCTGTTAGGAACACCTCAAACTCTTATGAAGAGGAGAAAAAAGACTGGCTGTGTAGACCTATTTTAAAACACTGGTGTCTGTAGACCGACTTTGAAATAAAACCCTGAACTATTCAGGTAAATTTGAGTCTTTCCCTTATTTGTGGAACATTTATAAAATAAAAAGTAGCCCACTTTGAAAAAAGACTACCATGTGTAGACCTACTTTGAAATAAAACACAGAAAAGGAGAAAAAACACTGGCATCTGTAGATCTACTTTGAAATAAAACCCTGAACTATGCAGCTCTATTCCTTCCCTTATTTGTGGAAAATCTATAAAATAAAAAGAAATGTATTTGTTGTTCGCAAATTTCGCACCACATATCAGGCATACAGGTAAGCCTGCATCGTTAGTCGTGAAAGCTAATTAATCTGTCCACGCTGAATTAAACCCTCTATTTTCCTCAGACTTTCCTTTTTTTGGATTTCCGACTGGGGGGTCGGAAACTATTAGGTTTTAGCCACTTGCAGATGGCAGGGAGAGGCGCGGGGTGTGACGTACTATATATTTTAGTTGATGAAATATTTTAGTTGACTAAATATTTTAGTTGATGAAATATTTTTTCCTTTCAGTGTCACAGTATGACATCGATCTCCAAAATAAAAATAAATAAATAAATAAATAAATAAATAAATAAATAAATAAATAAATAAATAAATAAATAAATAAATAAATAAATAAATAAATAAATAAATAAATAAATAAATAGATAGATAGATAGATAGATAGATAGATAGATAGATAGATAGATAGATAGATAGATAGATAGATAGATAGATAGATAGATAGATAGATAGATAAATAAATAGATAGGACATCTATGGACCTCAGGGAATGTATTCACAGTGTCAGAAATATTGTGTCTATTACTAGGCTTGCTTAAATTGTGATGAAACAAAGGAGAATATGAATTATGATTTTTCTTTGCATCTTTGACAGTGAATAACACCATGCTAATAATGACCAAACATTAAAAACTGACACTGATCTTGTCCAGTCCCTTCTTGAGATCATATGTACAAAAGGTCTAAGGAAATTAATAAAGGGAAGATGATTAAACAGAAGGTTCTGTAGATACAGTACTGAATTCTCCGATCCGGACCAATGCTATTTGAAATATTATTATAGAATATAGAATAGGAGGCTTATAAATTACCTTATTATAGCCAATTCGCACATTTATATATATATACATATATTATCTTTCAAATGCCCGAGTTCAATTTGGATTTAGTATCACCAGGCGTGCATAAGAACAGATAATGAAATCTACTGTAATGTACAGTAGCTTTTTTATTTTTATCAGGGTGGCACCATTTTGAAACTATTTTCAAATGTAATTGTTGCTGAATGCTAACAATAGGGAAGAGAAACTAACTGCGTTTTCAAATTTGTCAAAAACTTTACCTTTTGTGGTAGAATTATCCCGAATAATAACAGTTATTGAAATAATTCATAGAGAACTCTGAACCTTGAACCCCATATAACTTTAAGGGAAGTGTAGTTTTCCAAAATTTCAATGCAGGGGGGGCGCTATACCAAATATTTTGCAAACATGTACAGAAGCACGCATTGGCGAAACCACACACTGTGCACGTCAGAGCTTCGGCGAAACCACAAGGTACAAATATTTAAGTAGGTAGAGTACAACTATCACCATTGCCATCAATCAATATATGATCACAGTCAATGCAGCCACGTCTCTCTCTCTCTCTCTCTCTCTCTCTCTCTCTCTCTCTCTCTCTCTCTCTCTCTCTCTCTCTCTCTCTCTCTCTCTCTCTCTCTCTCTCTCTCTCTCTCTCTCTCTCTCTCTCTCTCTCTCTCTCTCTCTCTCTCGCCCGTATTCAGATCCGTCCAATAATAATCACAGATGTATATCTTGTTATTTTAAACAAGTTACCATTATATTGTCCCGGGTGATTATGCCCCCCCGAGGCAAAATTAATTAGTATCCCCCTTTATCTCTCTCTTTCTCTCTCTCTCACACACACACACAGCACACAACACACACACAGCATGACGTGGAATCCCAGCTATTGTTACAAGACTTACTTACCATCACAAGAGTTGAATGGGGCGAGATATTCAGCTGTCCAGTCCACAACAAGCCAAAATCAAATTTTCTTTTAAATCCACTAAAAAAGAAACAAATTTAAATGTCCACACAAGTGCAACATCGATCAATAATACTATTTATTGAATCAAGGCAGAATATAGTCCGATGTCCAAAACACAAAAACAGGCTCTCGTACAAAAAAAGGATTGTTCAATACTCAGAGTAGTCTTCCGGTCCAGGGTCAGTACACAAGGGGTTTTCTCAGCCAGTCCAGGGTCCAGTACACAATGAACACCTTCTCGCCTTCACCTCTCCTCTCACTACCTCTCACCTCACAACACTCTGTTACCAACAATCTCTTTCTCTACGTACTCAGCTCCAACCTCACCTCCTCTCCACAATACTCTATCTGTCCTAGTGTTTTATGGTATTTTGTTTATTTGTTTATTTAAACGGATCCCCATTAGCTGACGCCTTAGCGGCAGCTAGTCTTCCTGGGGTCCAATGTGGGTATGTGTGTCTGGTGTGTCTGCGTGTGCGATGTGGGTGATCTAATGGTGCACAGGTGTGTTCCATCAGTCCTAATCAGCTACCTAATTGCTTCCACTCCTCCCGTGGCAGTAGTATCGCCCATCCTTCACATATCCATGAGACGGGGGTGATATCTGCCACAGTATGTATGTATCTATGTATGTATGTATGCATGTATGTATGTATGTATGTATGTATGTATGTATGTATGTATGTATGTATGTATGTATGTATGTATGTATGTATGTATGTATGTATGTATGTATGTATGTATGTATGTATGTATGTATGTATGTGTGTGTGTGTGTGTGTGTGTGTGTGTGTGTGTGTGTGTGTGTGTGTGTGTGTGTGTGTGTGTGTGTGTGTGTGTGTGTGTGTGTGTGTGTGTGTGTGTATGTGTGTGTATGTATGTATGTATGTATGTATGTATGTATGTATGTATGTATGTATGCATGTATATATATATGTATGCATGTATATATGTATGTATGCATGTATATGTATGTATTATGTATATGCATTAATGTTTGAATATATGTATGTATCTATATATGTACTGTATGTATGAATGAATGGACCCTTTCACTACCACTTTCACTACCACTCTACCAAAAGGTTAACCCTTTCACTGCGACACTACAGAAGGATAACCCTTTCACTGCCACATGACAAATGGTTAACCCTTTCACTACCACACTACAGAAGGTTAACCATTTCACTGCCACACTACAGGTTAACCTTCTGTAGGGTCAATGCATGAATGATACTCAGAAAAAGATTATTGAGTGGATGGATGGACAGATGGTGATGTTAACTCTCTGCTACCAGATAGTCCAGTGAGACTAGTGATTCCATACAGTGGTGTCCCCACGGATAACGCTCTCTGTTTCACATGCACAGCCACCCGACAACCATAGTCTGACAATCCTCTGTTTCTACGCCGTCCCTAAGATACGGCCGTAATGGCCGCCTGGTCTCTTGATTTCCACATCAGAGAGGAGCCCTGCCTTTCAAATACCCTCACACATTAACATCACAAGGACCACCATCTTACACAAAAGCAGACCGCGAGCGTCGTACCCAACTTTCACACAGTAAAAGTGGTCGGTCTCACCACCGCGGCCTCGACATGACCAAACACAGACTGCCCAAACGAGGCACAACATCAACAAGCCCCCCGCCCCCTCACACATCCCCCCCAGAAGCCGGGGGCCTTTTACGGCTCCCTCGCTGCGCGACCAGCGGCCCACAGGGGTGAACTAAAACAGAACATTAATGAACATTAGCAGAGAAAGGACCTTGTTCTCCCCCAAAACAGGGACAGTCCTGCGTTTGTGAGGTCAGCGGGAGTTACCGTGGTTACCCCCGGGAGGGAGGGAAGACCGCGGCGTCGGTTAATTGTCTCTCCGCGAGGGAGGGGGGAAATGAGATTAGTGGCTGAATGGTGATGTGGGAGAGTTTTCAAAGAGCTACGCTGCATTAAGCCTGAATCCGCCTGTGTGTCTCTGAGCTGTGTGTCTCTGTATTGTGTGTCACTGTCCTGTCCTGTGTGTCTCTGTCCTGTGTGTCTCTGTCCTGTGTGTCTCTATCATGTGTGTCTCTGAGCTGTGTGTCTCTGTCTCTGTGTGTCTCTGTCTCTGGTCTCTGTGTGTCTCTGTATTGTGTGTCACTGTCCTGTGTGTCTCTGTCCTGTGTGTCTCTGTCCTGTGTGTCTCTGTCTCTGTGTGTCTCTGTATTGTGTGTCTCTGTATTGTGTGTCACTGTCCTGTGTGTCTCTGTCCTGTGTGTCTCTGTCCTGTGTGTCTCTGTCCTGTGTGTCACTGTCCTGTCCTGTGTGTCTCTGTCCTGTGTGTCTCTGTCCTGTGTGTCTCTGAGCTGTGTGTCTCTGTCCTGTGTGTCTCTGAGCTGTGTGTCTCTGTCCTGTGTGTCTCTGTCCTGTGTGTCTCTGTCCTGTGTGTCTCTGTCTCTGTGTGTCTCTGAGCTGTGTGTCTCTGTCTCTGTGTGTCTCTGTCCTGTGTGTCTCTGAGCTGTGTGTCTCTGTCTCTGTGTGTCTCTGAGCTGTGTGTCTCTGTCCTGTGTGTCTCTGTCTCTGTGTGTCTCTGTCCTGTGTGTCTCTGTCCTGTGTGTCTCTGTCCTGTGTGTCTCTGTCCTGTGTGTCTCTGTCTCTGTGTGTCTCTGTCTCTGTGTGTCTCTGTCCTGTGTGTCTCTGAGCTGTGTGTCTCTGTCCTGTGTGTCCTGTGTGTCCTTTTTTTGTGTTCGTTTTTTTTTGTTCTTTTTTTTTTCGTTCTTTTTTTTGCGTTCGTTTTTCGTTTTAGTTCGTTTATTTTTTAGTGTTTTCGTTTTAGTTCGTACATTTTTTGTGCGTTTTTTTTTTTGCGTTTTCATTTTTTTTTTTTTTTTTTTCATTCGTTTTTTTGTTTGTTTTTTTTGTGTTATTTTTTTGCGTTCGTTTTTGTTTTAGTTCGTTAATTTTTTTGGGTTTTTTTTGCGTTTTTGTTTTAGTTCGTTCGTTTTTTTTGCGTTCGTTTTTTTCTTTTTTTTTTGTTCGTTTTTTTTCGTTCTTTTTTTGCGTTTATTTTTTAGTGTTTTCGTTTTAGTTCGTGTGTGTGTTACCATGGAGACCTGGTGGTGTGTGTGTTACTGTCCTGTGTGTCTCTGTCCTGTGTGTCTCTGTCTCTGTGTGTCTCTGTCCTGTGTGTCTCTGTCCTGTGTGTCTCTGTCCTGTGTGTCTCTGTCTCTGTCCTGTGTGTCTCTGAGCTGTGTGTCTCTGTCCTGTGTGTCTCTGAGCTGTGTGTCTCTGTCCTGTGTGTCTCTGTCCTGTGTGTCTCTGTCCTGTGTGTCTCTGTCCTGTGTGTCTCTGTCCTGTGTGTCCTGTGTGTCTCTGTCTCTGTGTGTCTCTGTCTCTGTGTGTCCTGTATTGTGTGTCTCTGTCTCTGTGTGTTACTGTCCTGTGTGTCTCTGTCCTGTGTGTCTCTGTGTGTCTCTGTCCTGTGTGTCTCTGTCCTGTGTGTCTGTTGTGTCTCTGTCCTGTGTGTCTCTGTCCTGTGTGTCTCTGTCCTGTGTGTCTCTGTCCTGTGTGTCTCTGTATTGTGTGTCTCTGTCTCTGTGTGTCTCTGTCCTGTGTGTCTCTGTCCTGTGTGTCTCTGTGTGTCTCTGTCCTGTGTGTCTCTGTCTCTGTGTGTCTCTGTCCTGTGTGTCTCTGAGCTGTGTGTCTCTGTCCTGTGTGTCTCTGTCCTGTGTGTCTCTGTCTCTGTGTGTCTCTGTCTCTGTGTGTCTCTGTCCTGTGTGTCTCTCTCTGTCTGTCTCTGTCCTGTGTGTCTCTGTCCTGTGTGTCTCTGTCCTGTGTGTCTCTGTCCTGTGTGTCACTGTCCTGTGTGTCTCTGTCCTGTGTGTCTCTGTCCTGTGTGTCTCTATCCTGTGTGTCTCTGTAT
>NC_140170.1:185072379-185164879 GCF_963971535.1 Notolepis coatsorum
TCTCCCTTCCTTGCTGTGCAGGGCGCCCTGACCGACCTGTAGGGGTCGCTGTTTACAACGACCAGATTACCACCCATCGACTTCCCTCCCGCTGACTCTGCCAATTGAGGCAGTATGACGGCCGGCCAAGCCGGAGGCAACGCTGATAGCCGGATTCGACGAGCGCTTAGTCCGCTGCGCCACCCAGCCGCCACTGCAAATCGATTCTTAACAAATAATTGTTAAGTTGCTTAAAATCGAATTGTATTTAATAAGTCACAACAAAGGGTTACATAATTATTATACTGTATATCACCAGGATTGGTAGAGGGATTTTTTTCCTCCTCTCCTCTCCACTCCTCTCCTCTCTTCTCATCTCCCCTCATCTCCTATCCTCTCTTCTCCTCTCCTCTTCTCTCCTCTCTTCTCCTCTCATCTCTTCTCCTCTCTTCTCCTCTCCTCTCCCATCCTCTCCTCCTCTCTCATATCCTATCCTATCCTCCCCTCCCATCTCCTCTCCTCTCTTCTCCTCTCCTCTACCCTCCTCTCATCGCCTCTCCTCTAATCTCCTCTCCTCCCCTCTCCTCTCCTCTCCTCTCCTTTCCTTTCCTTTCCTTTCCTTTCCTTTCCTTTCCTTTCCTTTCCTTTCCTTTCCTTTCCTTTCCTTTCCTTTCCTTTCCTTTCCTTTCCCTTTCCTTTCCTTTCCTTTCCTTTCCTTTCCTTTCCTTTCCTTTCCTTTCCTTCCTTTCCTTTCCTTTCCTTTCCATTCCTCTCCTCTCCTCTCCTCTCCCCTCATCTCCTCTCCTCTTCCCTCCTCTCCTCTCCTCTCCTCTCCTCTCCTCTCCTCTCTTCTCCTCTTCCCTCCCCTCCCCTCCTCTCCTCTCCTCTCCTCTTCCCTCCTCTCCTCTCTTCTCCTCTCTTCTCCTCTCCTCTCCTCTCCTCTCCTCTCCTCTCATCTCCTCTCATGTCCTCTCTCCTCTCCTCTCCTCTCCTCTCCTCTCCTCTCCTCTCCTCTCCTCTCCTCTCCTCTTCCCTCCTCTCCTCTCCTCTCCTCTCCCTCTCCTCTCCTCTCCTCTCCTCTCCTCTCCTCTCCTCTCCTCTCCTCTGCAAGTTAAAACGAGTCACAGCGCTGTTCGTTTCGTTCAGTATATAATTCATAATTGTGACGAACACAAGCATAGTTCTACCTGGAACTACTTCAGGAAGTGACAGTGATGAGTAGCTCTGGTTCGGGCAGCCTCGAGGCTGTCACTCAAAAGTCATTCCCGGGAAAAACGATGACGCTCACGTCCGTATAACGAACCTTACTGACGGACACAAACAGCACGGCTCAGTGACTCCTATCAACGGAACAACAACGGAGTTCTATGGCTTCTGCATATCTTCTTTATGTCGACATAAGAAAAATAATTACACAGGCTATTCTTTCACAACCACACTACCAAATGGTTAACCCTTTCACTGCGACAACACAGACGGTTAACCCTTTCACTGCCACACGACAAAGGGTTAACCCTTTCACTACCACACTACAGAAGGTTGACCCTTTCACTACCACAAAGTTAACCCTTTAACGGTCTGTAGTGTGGTAGTGAAGGGGTTAACCCTTTTGTCGTGAAAACGGTTAAACATCTTGGAATAGGGTCACATCCTAATGTAAGGGAATAACTGGCGCTATGAGCTTACTATTTCTTGCCAGTGAACTCTGTGCCTCTATCTGCCGCTGCTCAGCGTGGGCTGTAGACATCAACACACTGACTCACAAGTGAAGTCACGCAATGCAAAGCTCCTTCAGGCGAACACTGATGACATCATCATTATGCAGTGGAAAAGATTTGGTGAGAGCGACTGTGGCTTTGATCTGCATAATGCATATGAATAGGGGGCAGGCAAATGTTTATTCTATCTTATGTTTGTTTGTTTTATTTGTTTTTGTTTTGTTTATTTATACCTCTGCGCACAGTGGCCCAGATACAACATGCATAGCATTGAACACGTTGCCACCTAATTGTGCACCTTTAGTCCCAGTGGCTCAGTGCAGAGGACAATCCTGACTAGTGCTGAAGGAAAACACCTTTAGTAACCATTAGGACCCCCACATTGATAACCATTAGGACCCCCACATTGAGACACATTAGGACCCCCACATTGAGACACATTAGGACCCCCACATTGAGACACATTAGGACCCCCACATTGATACACATTAGGACCCCCCACATTGAGACACATTAAGACCCCCACATTGAGACACATTAGGACCCCCACATTGAGACACATTAGGACCCCCACATTGAGACACATTAGGACCCCCCACATTGATAACCATTAGGACCCCCACATCGATACACATTAGGACCCCCACATTGAGACACATTAGGACCCCCACATTGAGACACATTAGGACCCCCCACATTGATACACATTAGGACCCCCACATTGAGACACATTAGGACCCCCACATTGAGACACATTAGGACCCCCACATTGATACACATTAGGACCCCCACATTGAGACACATTAGGACCCCCACATTGAGACACATTAAGACCCCACATTGAGACACATTAGGACCCCCACATTGAGACACATTAAGACCCCACATTGAGACACATCAGGACCCCCACATTGAGACACATTAGGACCCCCACATTGAGACACATTAGGACCCCCACATCGATACACATTAGGACCCCCACATTGAGACACATTAGGACCCCCACATTGAGACACATTAGGACCCCCACATTGAGACACATTAGGACCCCCACATTGAGACACATTAGGACCCCCACATTGAGACACATTAGGACCCCCACATTGAGACACATTAGGACCCCCACATTGAGACACATTAGGACCCCCACATTGAGACACATTAGGACCCCCACATTGAGACACATTAGGACCCCCACATTGAGACAAATTAGGACCCCCACATTGAGACACATTAGGACCCCCACATTGAGACACATTAGGACCCCCACATTGATAACCATTAGGACCCCCACATTGAGACACATTAGGACCCCCACATTGAGACACATTAGGGACCCCACATTGTGACACATTAGGACCCCCACATTGAGATACATTAGGACCCCCACATTGAGACACATTAGGACCCCCACATTGAGACACATTAGGACCCCCACATTGATACACATTAGGACCCCCACACTGATAACCATTAGGACCCCCACATTGAGACACATTAGGACCCCCACATTGAGACACATTAGGACCCCCCACATTGTTACACATTAGGACCCCCACATTGAGACACATTAGGACCCCCACATTGATACACATTAGGACCCACATTGTTACACATTAGGACCCCCACATTGAGACACATTAGGACCCCCCCACATTGAGACACATTAGGACCCCCACATTGTTACACATTAGGACCCCCACATTGTTACACATTAGGGACCCCCACATTGTTACACATTAGGACCCCCACATTGATAAACATTATGACCCCCACATTGATACACATTAGGACCCCTAATATACACTGTATCCTGTGTATATAATTACTCAAGTTAAGAGTTAATTGAAGTGCAGTAGTTCAGTGAAGGTCCTCAGTTTGTCTCCAGCTCTGGGGTTTGCAGGACGGAGGAGTCAGAGCAGCTCAGACACAGACGAGATGCATCCTGGCTCCCAGCACTTTGTGTCTCCAGTTCCCTGTGAATGTCCACACGGCCGGACAGACTCAGCCCAGACTCAGGCTACAGTCGTTCCTTTTCCCCCAGAGAGAGAGAGAGAGAGAGAGAGAGTAGAGAGAGAGAGAGAGAGAGAGAGAGAGAGAGAGAGAGAGAGAGAGAGAGAGAGAGAGAGAGAGAGAGAGTCAGAGAGAGAGAGAGAGAGAGAGAGAGAGAGAGAGAGAGAGAGAGAGAGAGAGAGAGAGAGAGAGTCAGAGAGAGAGAGAGAGAGAGAGTCAGAGAGAGAGAGAGAGAGAGAGAGAGAGTCAGAGAGAGAGAGAGAGAGAGAGAGAGTCAGAGAGAGAGAGAGAGAGAGAGAGAGAGAGAGGGGGGACAGACAGACAGAAAGAGACACAGACGGAGTGACAAACAGAGACAAGAGAGATACAGACAAACAGACAGAGACAAAGAGACACAGGGAGACAGACACAAGAATAGAGCGAGAGACGGGCGGCTACGTGGCGTAGTGGGCAAGGCGCTCGCCACGAATGCGGAGACGCTGGGCTCGCCTGTTCAAGCCCAGCGCTCCACATTGCTTTCAGTTTAGCTGGTCGTTCATACTAATACACATTGGCCGTATTAGGGGGTGGGAAACTGATGGGTGGGGATCGGGCGTTGTGGACAGCGACTCCTACAGGTCGGTTGGTGCGCCTGCGCAGTAGAATCAGGAAGTGTCGGGGGCAGCGTGAGCCTCCCACACGTTACTCCTCGCCACTGAGAGATCGAGCTGCGCAGGTGGAAAGATGCGACTGCTGTCACCTCAAGTACCGGAGGGGACTTGTGCTATGTATGACTTAGTCCACATTGCAGCCGGCTTGTGGGAGGCAAGAAACAGCGTTCGTGACAGGGGAGGGTTGAATTGGATGATACGAAATTTGGGATGGGAGAAAATATAGAAAAATGGGAGAAAAAGTGGATAAAAAAAAAAAGAATAGAGCGAGAGACGGGGCGAGGACGAGAGAAGGTAATAAAGTAAGAGACGGAGCGGTCCTGGCGTGTGAGGAAGATCGGAGCGGGCAGGGAAACGACCCGACTGATCCAGGGTCTGAGATGTGATGACGAGAACCCCCGGGGCACGCACATCCCACCCCACCCACCACCCACCCCCAGTCTCCTTCACAAACACAGGTCACTGAATCCTGGAGAGGCTCACTACAGATGCTGTCGCGGTCGGAAGGCGGAGTTGTCGTTTGCTTTTTGTGCTGGAAAGGGTTGAGGAGGAGCGGACGATACGGCAATGTGACGGCGGAGGGAGGGAGAGATGGATCAGACTTAGAGGCGACGACACAACGCAGGTGGAGCTGAGACTGTCGGGAGGGCACTGGCTGCTCTCTGCTGTCAATTACACTCTGTAGGGTCTCTTATCACAGATAATAATAATAATAATAATAATAATAATAATAATAATAATAATAATAATAATAATAATAATAATAATAATACATTTTATTTGGTGGCACCTTTCACGACACCCAAGGTCACCTTACAAAAAAACACAGCAAGGCAAACTAACAACAGGAAGTATAAAAACTAAGGCCGGGCTGTTAACGCCGTTACCGGGCTAAGTTAACGGCGGACTCTTATCGCGCGATAAAAAAAATTACCGCCGTTAATCTATTCTCAAAGTTGGGTCTGGGAGCCAATTACATTAGCTGATGGGCCTCTTATAATGGCCGGGGGTTTGATACATGCAGACAAATACAGGCCGGCTTCCAATTATTTTTCGTGCCGTGACATAGAATGAGATAAACTCTTGCCAATGCAAATTAAGTGCTGCCTTTCTCTATCGTTCCCGTTACACTGACTACATTAACGTTTCCCTCCCGTTGGCGTTAGCGTTAGCATTAGCGTTAGCTAACGTTGTCATAGCTAGATCTGTGGTGTCGGCTGGATGACGTTGGCTTCGTTTGCAAACGTTGGTTAACGTTCGCTATCTATATGGCGTTGGCAGGCGGGGCTGGCGTTGTCCAGTTGACATTACAGACCATGATGCTATGATAGTGTTAGCTAAAGCTACTGCATGTTATCATCAACTCGATTCGACTCAGGTAGAGTCGAGAAGGTACCACACGCAAAATTGTCCGTGCGGGCCCCGCAACTATACAGTTCCAACTTCAGTGTGTGAATTACGTTAATCCACCACAGTTTCACAATTACTCAACTGCACTCAATATTTAAATACCAATGTTAGTCTAAATAAATGTGGACAGACAATGTACGTATTAAAAAATAGAATGGATTATGTCCATGAGTGTCAAGGCCTGCCTCTTATATAAGCCTCTCTCTAATAAAGGCATGGTGCTCTTTGCAGCTGAGGTAAATACAAGACCCGTCCAATATTAGAGGATTTAAATTGTAAAACAATTTATTAAACACAAGTACAACATTATTTTGATATTTCATTACCAATTATCATAGCAAAACAGCTTTTTCAAACAGTCTGTAATGCATTTTGGAAACGGGAGATGGGCTCATGGTGTAATGGGCCACCTGGCCTGAGAAACGTAAGGAGGAAAGAAAAAGTAAGGACTTACTTCTGGTCATTATTTGGGTAGAACACACTTTTATTAACCCCCCCCCACACACTTTTTCTCCTTATTTTTCAATTTTTTTCTCCCATCTCAATTTCGTATCGCCAATTCTCCCCTTCAATTCTCCCCTCCCCTGTCTTGAACGTTGCTAGACTATGCCTCCCGATGGTCGGCTGTAGTGAGGACAGAAGCCTTGCATCACGTGTCCCCTCCGGTACACGAGGAGGCAGCCTGATATCAGGCACACTACTGATATCACACATTTCTGCTGCATCTTTTGAATTCACAACAATAGACATTAAAATAATCTGCTGTGACATCACGTGGGTCATGTGGTCGTGTCCACAATGCAACGCACACAGGCTTTTCTTCTTCTATGGTAAGTGCTAACCGTAACCTGTTATAATCACTGTGTAGAACAACAATGAGCTGTATTCACAATGGGAGCGGAAGAGTGGATCCTGGATCAGTGGTGAATGAGCGGTGTCGTGACCTTGCTGTGAATCACCAGTATCTTCAGGTGAACTCTTATCCTCTCGGCAGGAGGCTGCTTGTCGTCTGCGATTGTCCAGGGTATTGATCTGTATAGGCCTCGCCGGGGCATCTCTCTCATCTCTCAATCTCCTCTCTCTCTTTCTCTCTCTCTTTCACTCTGTTTCTGTTCGGCCTGAGAGGTCTGTGGAGCAGGAAACAGTTATTGAGAAAAGGAGGGAGGATAAGGAGTACAGAGAGAGAGAGAGAGAGAGAGAGAGAGAGGGGGAGAGATAGATTATATTGTATGACCTACATGTTATTTTGCATTGTGACACAATGTATCACTTATTGTTTATATATGCATTGCATAGTAGTCATCATCATCATCATCATCATCAGCATCATCATCATCACCATCATCATCATCATCATCATCATCGTCGTCGTCGTCATCATCATCGTCATCATTGTCATCATCATCATCATCATCATCGTCATTGTCATCATCATCATCATCATCATCATCATCATCATCATCATCATCATCATCGTCATCATCATCATCATCATCACCGGCTCTTCATAATTATGGTCTGAAAACACTTATCCTACTCATATGTAAATCAACACATTTAACATTGAAAACACATGAAGAAACACAGTATTCTATAAGTCACAGGTATTTATATGCGGATGTTATATGACCTCATTATTACCGGTCGGCGTCATGATTTAAATGCTCCGAGGCAGCATCGTGTGAGTCGTGCTGTGAGCTGTCCTGTTGATACAGAGTCCCCCCCGTCTGGTGGACGAGAGCGGCGGTGACACTTCCCTAATTATCTCCCATTCATTTGTCAGGCTGCTGCTGCGGTGACGAGTCTGTTCCGGAGCGGCTGCATGGAAACGTCACTTCAGCACGGTGCAGGTCTGAACAGAGAGTTAGCCTGCGTTAGCAGCCAACAGAACGTTTCAGGGCGGTAGAGATCTGAACAGAGAATTAGCCTGCGTTAGCAGCCAACAGAACGTTTCAGGGTGGTAGGGATCTGAACAGAGAACTAGCCTGCGTTAGGAGTAGGGACGTCCGATATTATCGGCCTATAGGCCTATTGGGATTAAAATGTAATATCGGAAATGATCGGTAATTTAAGCAAGTAAGAACTAATTATTATTTTATTTATTGTCAAAAGTATGCATAATGTTGTGTTAATTCCACCACAAGAGATATGTAATGTTAATTACCTGAAATTATTCAGTTTTTTGGGGGGGTATCGGTTGATATCGGTATCGGAAATTAAGAGTTGGACAATATCGGTATATCGGATATTGGTAAAAAAAGCCAATATCGAACATCCCTAGTTAGGAGCCAACTTTTCAGAACGGCGCAGAGCTGAACATAGTAGTATAGCCATTGAAAAAGTGTGTTTTTAGTCGATGGACTCAGTGGTTTCAGCTGTCCTGACTGTGGTGGTTTCAGCTGTCCTGACTGTGGTGGTTTCAGCTGTCCTGACTGTGATGGTTTCAGCTGTCCTGACTGTGGTGGTTTCAGCTGTCTGTCCTGACTGTGGTGGTTTCAGCTGTCTGTCCTGACTGTGGTGGTTTCAGCTGTCTGTCCTGACAGTGGTGGTTTCAGCTGTCTGTCCTGACTGTGGTGGTTTCAGCTGTCCTGACTGTGGTGGTTTCAGCTGTCTGTCCTGACTGTGATGGTTTCAGCTGTCCTGACTGTGGTGGTTCCAGCTGTCTGTCCTGACTGTGATGGTTTCAGCTGTCCTGACTGTGGTGGTTTCAGCTGTCTGTCCTGACTGTGGTGGTTTCAGCTGTCCTGACTATGGTGGTTTCAGCTGTCCTGACTGTGGTGGTTTCAGCTGTCTGTCCTGACTGTGGTGGTTTCAGCTGTCCTGACTGTGGTGGTTTCAGCTGTCCTGACTGTGGTGGTTTCAGCTGTCTGTCCTGACTGTGGTGGTTTCAGCTGTCTGTCCTGACTGTGGTGGTTTCAGCTGTCCTGACTGTGGTGGTTTCAGCTGTCCTGACTGTGGTGGTTTCAGCTGTCTGTCCTGACTGTGATGGTTTCAGCTGTCCTGACTGTGGTGGTTTCAGCTGTCCTGACTGTGGTGGTTTCAGCTGTCCTGACTGTGATGGTTTCAGCTGTCTGTCCTGACTGTGGTGGTTTCAGCTGTCCTGACTGTGGTGGTTTCAGCTGTCCTGACTGTGGTGGTTTCAGCTGTCCTGACTGTGATGGTTTCAGCTGTCTGTCATGACTGTGATGGTTTCAGCTGTCTGTCCTGACTGTGATGGTTTCAGCTGTCCTGACTGTGGTGGCTTCAGCTGTCCTGACTGTGATGGTTTCAGCTGTCCTGACTGTGGTGGTTTCAGCTGTCCTACCTGTGATGGTTTCAGCTGTCTGTCCTGACTGTGATGGTTTCAGCTGTCTGTCCTGACTGTGATGGTTTCAGCTGTCCTGACTGTGGTGGTTTCAGCTGTCCTGACTGTGATGGTTTCAGCTGTCCTGACTGTGATGGTTTCAGCTGTCTGTCCTAACTGTGATGGTTTCAGCTGTCCTGACTGTGATGGTTTCAGCTGTCTGTCCTAACTGTGGTGGTTTCAGCTGTCCTGACTGTGGTGGTTTCAGCTGTCCTGACTGTGATGGTTTCAGCTGTCCTGACTGTAGTGGTTTCAGCTGTCCTGACTGTGGTGGTTTCAGCTGTCCTGACTGTGGTGGTTTCAGCTGTCCTGACTGTGATGGGTTCAGCTGTCCTAACTGTGATGGTTTCAGCTGTCCTAACTGTGATGGTTTCAGCTGTCCTGACTGTGGTGGTTTCAGCTGTCCTGACTGTGATGGGTTCAGCTGTCCTAACTGTGATGGTTTCAGCTGTCCTAACTGTGATGGTTTCAGCTGTCCTGACTGTGGTGGTTTCAGCTGTCCTGACTGTGGTGGTTTCAGCTGTCCTGACTGTGATGGGTTCAGCTGTCCTAACTGTGATGGTTTCAGCTGTCCTAACTGTGATGGTTTCAGCTGTCCTGACTGTGGTGTTTTCAGCTGTCCTGACTGTGCTGGTTTCAGCTGTTCTGACTGTGATGGTTTCAGCTGTCTGTCCTAACTGTGGTGGTTTCAGCTGTCCTGACTGTGGTGGTTTCAGCTGTCCTGGCTGTGGTGGTTTCAGCTGTCCTGACTGTGATGGTTTCAGCTGTCTGTCCTGACTGTGATCGTTTCAGCTGTCCTGACTGTGATGGTTTCAGCTGTCCTGACTGTGATGGTTTCAGCTGTCCTGACTGTGGTGGTTTCAGCTGTCCTGACTGTGGTGGTTTCAGCTGTCCTGACTGTGATGGTTTCAGCTGTCCTGACTGTGGTGGTTTCAGCTGTCTGTCCTGACTGTGGTGGTTTCAGCTGTCTGTCCTGACTGTGGTGGTTTCAGCTGTCTGTCCTGACAGTGGTGGTTTCAGCTGTCTGTCCTGACTGTGGTGGTTTCAGCTGTCCTGACTGTGGTGGTTTCAGCTGTCTGTCCTGACTGTGATGGTTTCAGCTGTCCTGACTGTGGTGGTTCCAGCTGTCTGTCCTGACTGTGATGGTTTCAGCTGTCCTGACTGTGGTGGTTTCAGCTGTCTGTCCTGACTGTGGTGGTTTCAGCTGTCCTGACTATGGTGGTTTCAGCTGTCCTGACTGTGGTGGTTTCAGCTGTCTGTCCTGACTGTGGTGGTTTCAGCTGTCCTGACTGTGGTGGTTTCAGCTGTCTGTCCTGACTGTGGTGGTTTCAGCTGTCTGTCCTGACTGTGATGGTTTCAGCTGTCCTGACTGTGGTGGTTTCAGCTGTCCTGACTGTGGTGGTTTCAGCTGTCCTGACTGTGGTGGTTTCAGCTGTCCTGACTATGGTGGTTTCAGCTGTCCTGACTGTGGTGGTTTCAGCTGTCTGTCCTGACTGTGGTGGTTTCAGCTGTCCTGACTGTGGTGGTTTCAGCTGTCTGTCCTGACTGTGGTGGTTTCAGCTGTCCTGACTGTGGTGGTTTCAGCTGTCTGTCCTGACTGTGATGGTTTCAGCTGTCCTGACTGTGGTGGTTTCAGCTGTCCTGACTGTGGTGGTTTCAGCTGTCCTGACTGTTATGGTTTCAGCTGTCTGTCCTGACTGTGATGGTTTCAGCTGTCTGTCCTGACTGTGATGGTTTCAGCTGTCCTGACTGTGGTGGCTTCAGCTGTCCTGACTGTGATGGTTTCAGCTGTCCTGACTGTGGTGGTTTCAGCTGTCCTACCTGTGATGGTTTCAGCTGTCTGTCCTGACTGTGATGGTTTCAGCTGTCTGTCCTGACTGTGATGGTTTCAGCTGTCCTGACTGTGGTGGTTTCAGCTGTCCTGACTGTGATGGTTTCAGCTGTCCTGACTGTGATGGTTTCAGCTGTCCTGACTGTGATGGTTTCAGCTGTCCTGACTGTGATGGTTTCAGCTGTCTGTCCTAACTGTGGTGGTTTCAGCTGTCCTGACTGTGGTGGTTTCAGCTGTCCTGACTGTGATGGTTTCAGCTGTCCTGACTGTAGTGGTTTCAGCTGTCCTGACTGTGGTGGTTTCAGCTGTCCTGACTGTGGTGGTTTCAGCTGTCCTGACTGTGATGGGTTCAGCTGTCCTAACTGTGATGGTTTCAGCTGTCCTAACTGTGATGGTTTCAGCTGTCCCGACTGTGGTGGTTTCAGCTGTCCTGACTGTGATGGGTTCAGCTGTCCTAACTGTGATGGTTTCAGCTGTCCTAACTGTGATGGTTTCAGCTGTCCTGACTGTGGTGGTTTCAGCTGTCCTGACTGTGGTGGTTTCAGCTGTCCTGACTGTGATGGGTTCAGCTGTCCTAACTGTGATGGTTTCAGCTGTCCTAACTGTGATGGTTTCAGCTGTCCTGACTGTGGTGTTTTCAGCTGTCCTGACTGTGGTGGTTTCAGCTGTTCTGACTGTGGTGGTTTCAGCTGTCCTGGCTGTGGTGGTTTCAGCTGTCCTGACTGTGATGGTTTCAGCTGTCTGTCCTGACTGTGATCGTTTCAGCTGTCCTGACTGTGATGGTTTCAGCTGTCCTGACTGTGGTGGTTTCAGCTGTCCTGACTGTGGTGGTTTCAGCTGTCCTGACTGTGATGGTTTGTTTTCAGCTGTCCTGACTGTGGTGGTTTCATCTGTCCTGACTGTGGTGGTTTCAGCTGTCCTAACTGTGATGGTTTCATCTGTCCTGACTGTGGTGGTTTCAGCTGTCCTGACTGTGATGGTTTCAGCTGTCCTGACTGTGATGGTTTCATCTGTCCTGACTGTGGTGGTTTCAGCTGTCCTAACTGTGATGGTTTCATCTGTCCTGACTGTGATGGTTTCAGCTGTCCTAACTGTGATGGTTTCAGCTGTCCTGACTGTGATGGTTTCAGCTGTCCTGACTGTGGTGGTTTCAGCTGTCCTGACTGTGATGGTTTCAGCTGTCCTGACTGTGGTGGTTTCAGCTGCCCTGACTGTGGTGGTTTCAGCTGTCCTGACTGTGATGGTTTCAGCTGTCCTGACTGTGATGGTTTCAGCTGTCCTGACTGTGATGGTTTCAGCTGTCCTGACTGTGATGGTTTCAGCTGTCTGTCCTGACTGTGGTGGTTTCAGCTGTCTGTCCTGACTGTGGTGGTTTCAGCTGTCCTGACTGGTGGTTTCAGCTGTCCTGACTGTGGTGGTTTCAGCTGTCCTGACTGTGATGGTTTCAGCTGTCCTGACTGATGGTGGTTTCAGCTGTCTGTCCTGACTGTGCTGGTTTCAGCTGTCTTGACTGTGATGGTTTCAGCTGTCCTAATTGTGATGGTTTCAGCTGTCCTGACTGATGGTGGTTTCAGCTGTCTGTCCTGACTGTGCTGGTTTCAGCTGTCTTGACTGTGATGGTTTCAGCTGTCCTGACTGTGGTGGATTCAGCTGTCCTGACTGTGATGGTTTCAGCTGTCCTGACTGTGATGGTTTCAGCTGTCCTGACTGTGGTGGTTTCAGCTGTCCTGACTGTGGTGGTTTCAGCTGTCCTAACTGTGATGGTTTCAGCTGTCCTGACTGTGATGGTTTCAGCTGTCCTGACTGTGATGGTTTCAGCTGTCCTGACTGTGATGGTTTCAGCTGTCCTGACTGTGGTGGTTTCAGCTGTCCTGACTGTGGTGGTTTCATCTGTCCTGACTGTGGTGGTTTCATCTGTCCTGACTGTGGTGGTTTCAGCTGTCCTGACTGTGGTGGTTTCAGCTGTCCTGACTGTGGTGGTTTGTTTTCAGCTGTCCTGACTGTGATGGTTTCAGCTGTCCTGACTGTGATGGTTTCAGCTGTCCTGACTGTGGTGGTTTCAGCTGTCCTGACTGTGATGGTTTCAGCTGTCCTGACTGTGGTGGTTTCAGCTGCCCTGACTGTGGTGGTTTCAGCTGTCCTGACTGTGATGGTTTCAGCTGTCCTGACTGTGATGGTTTCAGCTGTCCTGATTGTGATGGTTTCAGCTGTCCTGACTGTGATGGTTTCAGCTGTCTGTCCTGACTGTGGTGGTTTCAGCTGTCTGTCCTGACTGTGGTGGTTTCAGCTGTCCTGACTGGTGGTTTCAGCTGTCCTGACTGTGGTGGTTTCAGCTGTCCTGACTGTGATGGTTTCAGCTGTCCTGACTGATGGTGGTTTCAGCTGTCTGTCCTGACTGTGCTGGTTTCAGCTGTCTTGACTGTGATGGTTTCAGCTGTCCTAATTGTGATGGTTTCAGCTGTCCTGACTGATGGTGGTTTCAGCTGTCTGTCCTGACTGTGCTGGTTTCAGCTGTCTTGACTGTGATGGTTTCAGCTGTCCTGACTGTGGTGGTTTCAGCTGTCCTGACTGTGATGGTTTCAGCTGTCCTGACTGTGATGGTTTCAGCTGTCCTGACTGTGGTGGTTTCAGCTGTCCTGACTGTGGTGGTTTCAGCTGTCCTAACTGTGATGGTTTCAGCTGTCCTGACTGTGATGGTTTCAGCTGTCCTGACTGTGATGGTTTCAGCTGTCCTGACTGTGATGGTTTCAGCTGTCCTGACTGTGATGGTTTCAGCTGTCTGTCCTGACTGTGGTGGTTTCAGCTGTCTGTCCTGACTGTGGTGGTTTCAGCTGTCCTGACTGGTGGTTTCAGCTGTCCTGACTGTGATGGTTTCAGCTGTCCTGACTGTGATGGTTTCAGCTGTCCTGACTGTGATGGTTTCAGCTGTCCTGACTGTGGTGGTTTCAGCTGTCCTGACTGTGGTGGTTTCATCTGTCCTGACTGTGGTGGTTTCATCTGTCCTGACTGTGGTGGTTTCAGC
The DNA here is from genome assembly GCF_963971535.1 of Notolepis coatsorum. Lineage (NCBI taxonomy): Eukaryota > Metazoa > Chordata > Actinopteri > Aulopiformes > Paralepididae > Notolepis > Notolepis coatsorum. The sequence continues at coordinate 185,086,346 of NC_140170.1, forward strand.
TGTCCTGACTGTGGTGGTTTCAGCTGTCCTGACTGTGGTGGTTTGTTTTCAGCTGTCCTGACTGTGATGGTTTCAGCTGTCCTGACTGTGATGGTTTCAGCTGTCCTGACTGTGGTGGTTTCAGCTGTCCTGACTGTGATGGTTTCAGCTGTCCTGACTGTGGTGGTTTCAGCTGCCCTGACTGTGGTGGTTTCAGCTGTCCTGACTGTGATGGTTTCAGCTGTCCTGACTGTGATGGTTTCAGCTGTCCTGATTGTGATGGTTTCAGCTGTCCTGACTGTGATGGTTTCAGCTGTCTGTCCTGACTGTGGTGGTTTCAGCTGTCTGTCCTGACTGTGGTGGTTTCAGCTGTCCTGACTGGTGGTTTCAGCTGTCCTGACTGTGGTGGTTTCAGCTGTCCTGACTGTGATGGTTTCAGCTGTCCTGACTGATGGTGGTTTCAGCTGTCTGTCCTGACTGTGCTGGTTTCAGCTGTCTTGACTGTGATGGTTTCAGCTGTCCTAATTGTGATGGTTTCAGCTGTCCTGACTGATGGTGGTTTCAGCTGTCTGTCCTGACTGTGCTGGTTTCAGCTGTCTTGACTGTGATGGTTTCAGCTGTCCTGACTGTGGTGGTTTCAGCTGTCCTGACTGTGATGGTTTCAGCTGTCCTGACTGTGATGGTTTCAGCTGTCCTGACTGTGGTGGTTTCAGCTGTCCTGACTGTGGTGGTTTCAGCTGTCCTAACTGTGATGGTTTCAGCTGTCCTGACTGTGATGGTTTCAGCTGTCCTGACTGTGATGGTTTCAGCTGTCCTGACTGTGATGGTTTCAGCTGTCCTGACTGTGATGGTTTCAGCTGTCTGTCCTGACTGTGGTGGTTTCAGCTGTCTGTCCTGACTGTGGTGGTTTCAGCTGTCCTGACTGGTGGTTTCAGCTGTCCTGACTGTGATGGTTTCAGCTGTCCTGACTGATGGTGGTTTCAGCTGTCTGTCCTGACTGTGCTGGTTTCAGCTGTCTTGACTGTGATGGTTTCAGCTGTCCTAACTGTGATGGTTTCAGCTGTCCTGACTGTGATGGTTTCAGCTGTCCTGACTGTGATGGTTTCAGCTGTCCTGACTGTGATGGTTTCAGCTGTCCTGACTGTGGTGGTTTCAGCTGTCCTGACTGTGATGGTTTCAGCTGTCCTGACTGTGATGGTTTCAGCTGTCCTAACTGTGATGGTTTCAGCTGTCTGTCCTGACTGTGATGGTTTCAGCTGTCCTGACTGTGGTGGTTTCAGCTGTCCTGACTGTGGTGGTTTCACCTGTCCTGACTGTGGTGGTTTCAGCTGTCCTGACTGTGATGGTTTCAGCTGTCCTGACTGTGATGGTTTCAGCTGTCCTGACTGTGATGGTTTCAGCTGTCCTGACTGTGATGGTTTGGTTTCAGCTGTCCTGACTGTGGTGGTTTCATCTGTCCTAATTGTGATGGTTTCAGCTGTCCTGACTGTGATGGTTTCATCTGTCCTGACTGCGATGGGAAGTTCTTTCCATTCCACCAGTGGAGTCAGGACCGAGAATAGCCTGCTTCGCTTCGATGACCATGCACCCCAGGTGCGCAAAGAGGAAACGTTCAATTGAAGGGAAATTTCACTGCACATTAGATCATTAGATATTCGATTTCCAAGGACAGGTTTTGTGAAGTAGAAACTGAAGCTTTAAAGCTGTGGGTACGAGGAACAGCGTGGCTTCTGCTGAGAGAGAGACTCTTAACATCACCGGTAAGTAGGAAATAGGGCTAGGGGTGTACAATTCTGAACCCACCCTTTAAATGTCATGGTAATGTCTGTCAGGCATAGTGTTGTCACGATACTGAAATGTTGACTTCAATACCGATATCAGCCTAAGTATCATGATACCGGTTTTAAAACGATACTACGGTAAAAACCTAAAATATCTTTCTCATTAATAAAATAACAGAATATGTTGACGCTGTTGAAACTTAAATGATCAACAAAAATAATAATTCTGTTACGAATAAAATGTGTATTGGACCATTTTTAATCCCTGGGTATCACAATACTTTTCTAGTATCAGTGTATCGTGCAACCCTAGTCAGGCAGACTTGGTCTTGCAGCATATAGTGTTTGACCAAACCTCTCCTCCCTTCTCAGAATTACTGTCTCACAACTTCTTCTATCTGCTCTGCCGCTGTTCAATCACAACTGATTAACCACGTGTTGCCCGACTGCATATCTGACCCCAGGGTCATTTCATGAGAAATTTAATTTAGCTCCAAGCTTTGGGGGTTTGGCAGGATGCTCTACCATGGAGACTGCATGTAGTCTGGAGGTTGTTAGTGAAATATCACTTAAAATAAACTACTTAGGTGCGGCCGGGTAGCGCAGCGGACTAAGCGTCTGTCTACCACCACAGAGACAGTGGGATCGAATCCAGCTGTGGTGCTTCCGGGTTGGCCGACCGCCCATACTAACACAATTGGCAGTGTTAGCGGGGGGGGGGGAAACCCGGCGAGGGTGGGTCCTGGTCGTTGTAAACAGCGACTCCTACAGTTCGGTCGGGGCGCCTGCACAGCAAGGGAAGGATCTAGGAGAGGTAGTGTGACCTTCCACACGTTACACTCTCCCGGTGAGAGTCCGCGCTGCCAGGTGAAAAGAAGCGGTGGGCTGGCTACACATGTGTCGGAGGAAGCATGTGATAGTCTCCGCCCTCCCAGACCGACGGTAGCGGGTAGAGTGCGCAACGACCAGGAAGGGGATTGGGAATTGGCATAACGACTAACATTGGGATGGGAGAAAAAACTGAAAAAGAAGGGGGAAAAAGATAATATTTTTTTTTAAATAAACTACTTAAAGGAACACGCCAACATTTTGGGGAAATTAGCGTATCGTCTTCTCCAGAGAGAGACAATAAGATAGATACCAGTTTCCTCTCTGTGCGTTCAGTAGAAAGCTATTTGGCTGCACATTAGCCTAGCTTAGCACAATGAATGGAAGCGGACAGTGCCGGTTAGCCTTCGGGAGAGGTGTTCGTTGGACAATGCCTAGGCCATTCATTGTGCTAAGCTAGGCTAACGTGCAGCCAGATAGCTTTCTACTGAATACACAGAGAGGAAACTGGTATCTATCTTCTTGTCTCTCTCTGGAGAAGACGGTAAGCTAATTTCCCAAAGTGTTGGCGTGTTCCTTTAACTACTTAAGCATCGGGTAAAATGGGGCTGGTGTATATAACCCACGTTGTGAGAACTCTGACATTTCCCGCACCATGGGGGGGGGGGGGGGGGGGCCCTATGGTTCCCGTGACGACATTGATACAATGCAGGGAGGGGAGGGGGCATAATACCCACATTGCGAGATGTCCAGCAACATGGGGACATATGGTTCCTACGAGGATATCGGTAGGTTACGCAACATCGGGGAGGAGCAAACATAATTATAAAAGCTTGCATAGCAGCCTTGTAAAAACACCATATTTTATTCAGTTAAAACAGCCTGGGGTCAAGGAACACTGATGCGTACAAAGTGTGTACAGGACATTTAAAAACATATTATCATGTTCATTTTATGTTTAGCCGTTTTTGTGCTCATTCAATTTGGAAAATTCATGAAAGAATAATAAGCCAAAAATAATAACGTCAACCATTTATTCAGATTATGTTAAATCTTTCACATTTGAAGCCTGTCAACTTCAAGAGGACGTAATCAGAGCATCATAACTGGACCACATACCACTTTAACATAACCTTTAATCAGAGCAGCATAACTGGACCACATACCACTTTAACATAACCTTTAATCAGAGCAGCATAACTGGACCACATACCACTTTAACATAACCTTTAATCAGAGCATCATAACTGGACCACATACCACTTTAACATAACCTTTAATCAGAGCATCATAACTGGACCACATACCACTTTAACATAACCTTTAATCAGAGCATCATAACTGGACCACATACCACTTTAACATAACCTATAGAGGTTATATACACAAACATCATGTAGAATGTGTACTTTTACTTTAGATACATTCAATAGCAAATTCTTCTCTACTTTTACTTAAGTAGAATTTGAATGCAGGACTTTTACCAGAGTACTGAGTATTTCTACTTTTACTTAAGTAAAGGAACTGTGTACTTCTTCCACCATTGTTTATTGGCTACATCATAACAACAGAATGTGAGGCCCATATGAACAAACAGGACCTTATAATCACGAGGTCCTGCTGACCAGTCAAACAGCCATTTCTTTCGAATCTTTCAACGTCCGTCTGTTTTATTAGTGTCGTTTCAACGCCTTTCTTTTTTAACAGTGTGAAGTCTCGTCATCTCACTCACTCAGCCCGAGGTCAGAGGTCAGGTTTATTGAACTCGTTACCGTGTTCCATTAATATGCCACATATATACGGTGTACGTATAGGATACAAAAAAATAATAATGTTAAGCTTTGTTTATTGGAGTTTTTCATTGCAATATGAAATGAGCCTAAGGTCAAACTGTACACATATATGCCAGACGTATTGCACATATCTACTATAAGTAGTAAAAATATAGGTCTGTTGAATGTAAACAATATACATATTGCACAGAGCTACGTATAAGTAGACAGAATATAGGTCTGTTAAATGTAAACAATATACATATTGCACAAAGCTACGTATAAGTAGTCAAAGTATAGGTCTGTTGAATATAGACTACAGCGAGTACACCACAAAATAAATATATAGATATTGTTTCGGACATACAGTCAATTGAACAGATATGTACACTCAGGACAAGGACTGTACAGCAGAAAGAGAGGAATGGAATTATAATTTTTTTAAGTGAGAAGGTAAACATCGGGTTAATAATTAATTGTTCATTTTGATGGCACTTTGAGATAATGGAAACGTCTATCTATCATCAGTGTCTTCCCCGCATGGGGTCCATGGCGTTTAGTGAGACAGATTGTGGTTTACTCACGTGCCTGGTTTAAAATGATTATATTCATTTGTCCTCTGGGGCTATGAAAACAAAAAAACTAAAAACTCATTTTCAAAACTAATCTATATTCATGTGATCAAAATGGGGGTTGAAAAACATTAGGCATTACTTCTAGCAAGTTCTGGCATGAAGCGCACATTTTATCTTCCATTCACCATCTTTGTTTTTGTACCAGCATCAGCTTTATTTTTGAAAAATACTGACATGAAGACGTTGTTACTATGAACAATAAAGACATATTTTCTAGCAAATGATAATTGATGATGATGTAAGATATCATCATCTCCGGGAGGCGAAACCGGACGTGGTCACTGTTTTGAAACTGACGCTCGTTGGCTTTTTGGTTTTATAACCCGAGATTGGAACCACGTAATAGGTCAAGTATCGTGTCAATCAAACGGCAGCCATTTGAGCTCTCGATGTGTCGGTTGACCGACAATAACAGAGCCTGAAACCGACAGACGAGGGCAAACAAGGGTATACTGTATAGCAGTGGTCACCAACCTTTTTAAGCCCAAGATCACCCCCTTTTTTTTGGTGAAGGCAAGATCTACCTATTGAAGCGTTGAGAGAAAAAGACAGCCAAGATTGTACTTTAAACTAAATGACTTTTATTTGCCTGTATTCTAATTACATGCAATGCTTTGGTCCAACATTAAAACGTCAAAGTAGAACTGTAATATGTACTTTCTCAGTCAGTGCTAAGTGCAGTCCTCTTATGCAGCATCACTTTTCACATCAAAACAAAAGTAGAACTGTAATGTGGACTTTCTCATATTATTAACATTGACAAACATATTTACAATTCACATTTTATAAAGTAGAACTGTAATGTGTACTTTCTCAGTCAGTGCTAAGTGCAGTCATCTTATGCAGCATCACTTTTCACATCAAAACAAAAGTAGAACTGTAATGTGGACCTTCTCCTATTAACATTGCCAAACATATTTACAATTAGCATTTTATAAAGTAGAACTGTAATATGTACTTTCTCAGTCAGTGCTAAGTGCAGTAATCTTATGCAGCATCACTTTTCACATCAAAACAAAAGTAGAACTGTAATGTGGACTCTCATATAATTAACATTAGAAAATGCTAATTGTAAATATGTTTGTCAAAGTAGAACTGTAATATGTACTTTCTCAGTCAGTGCTAAGTGCAGTCCTCTTATGCAGCATCACTTTTCACATCAAAACAAAAGTAGAACTGTAATGTGGACTTTCTCATATTATTAACATTGACAAACATATTTACAATTCACATTTTATAAAGTAGAACTGTAATGTGTACTTTCTCAGTCAGTGCTAAGTGCAGTCATCTTATGCAGCATCACTTTTCACATCAAAACAAAAGTAGAACTGTAATGTGGACCTTCTCCTATTAACATTGCCAAACATATTTACAATTAGCATTTTATAAAGTAGAACTGTAATATGTACTTTCTCAGTCAGTGCTAAGTGCAGTAATCTTATGCAGCATCACTTTTCACATCAAAACAAAAGTAGAACTGTAATGTGGACTCTCATATAATTAACATTAGAAAATGCTAATTGTAAATATGTTTGTCAAAGTAGAACTGTAATATGTACTTTCTCAGTCAGTGCTAAGTGCAGTAATCTTATGCAGCATCACTTTTCACATCAAAACAAAAGTAGAACTGTAATGTGGACTCTCAGGGAGGGAAAGATCTAAAAAAAATATATATATATATATTTTTTTTTTATGTTTTATTTTTTTCAGGGAAAGATCTACAGGGAAGGTCTCAAAGATCGACCAGGTTGGTGACCACTGCTGTATAGCTTTCTACTGAGCACACAAAGAGGAAATTGGCATCTATCATCTTACTCTTGAAAAGAAGGTAAACACATTTCCCATAATGTTGGTGTATTCCTTTGTAAAAGTGATTAGCCTTTGTTGCTTTAGTAACTGCAGAATGTTACCTTTCAAAAGAGACCAGGCTCATGCATGTGCTATAAGTATAAAGTATAAAGCTAAGCTTTGCAAAAAAAGTATGCAGTCCTCAAAAACAAAAATTTCCACTTTTTGGCCCACCTGTTAAGAGGTTAAGGTTTGAATCCAGCATGCATAAGACTATTGGACACAGACGATACATACATCACAGAAGTAAGGGAAATAATTAAAACACACACCAAACAAACAACCAAATATAATTACAAGGTATGTAAGACATGAAGCAGAACACATTACAGTTAAAATGCTGGATGACGACTGCAGGTGTGTGTAAACAACTCTGCGATAGAGTCCTTAAAAGTAGTGAGGGGGATCAATTGGTCCATTTTCAAAGTCTTCTGCATCTTGTTCCAACTGCTGCGGGCAGGAAATTGGAAGGAGGATTGGGAACATCTATAGAGATATTGTGAGCAGCTCTGGTGTCATAGAGATATGGTGAGCAGCTCTGGTGTTATAGAGATATGGTGAGCATCTCTGGTGTTATAGAGATATGGTGAGCAGCTCTGGTGTTATAGAGATAATATGGTGAGCATCTCTGGTGTTATAGAGATAATATGGTGAGCATCTCTGGTGTTATAGAGATAATATGGTGAGCGGCTCTGGTGTTATAGAGATATGGTGAGCATCTCTGGTGTTATAGAGATAATATGGTGAGCGGCTCTGGTGTTATAGAGATATGGTGAGCATCTCTGGTATTATAGCGATAATATGGTGAGCAGCTCTGGTGTTATAGAGATAATATGGTGAGCATCTCTGGTGTTATAGAGATAATATGGTGAGCGGCTCTGGTGTTATAGAGATATGGTGAGCATCTCTGGTGTTATAGAGATAATATGGTGAGCGGCTCTGGTGTTATAGAGATAATATGGTGAGCATCTCTGGTGTTATAGAGATATGGTGAACAGCTCTGGTTTTATAGAGATAATATGCTGAACAGCTCTGGTGTTATAGAGATATGGTGAGCAGCTCTGGTGTTATAGAGATATGGTGAGCAGCTCTGGTTTTATAGAGATAATATGCTGAACAGCTCTGGTGTTATAGAGATATGGTGAGCAGCTCTGGTTTTATAGAGATAATATGCTGAACAGCTCTGGTGTTATAGAGATATGGTGAGCAGCTCTGGTGTTATAGAGATATGGTGAGCAGCTCTGGTGTTATAGAGATAATATGGTGAGCAGCTCCGGTGTTATAGAGATATGGTGAGCAGCTCGGTGTTATAGAGATATGGTGAGCAGCTCTGGTGTTATAGAGATATGGTGAGCAGCTCTGGTGTTATAGAGATATGGTGAGCAGCTCTGGTGTTATAGAGATATGGTGATCAGCTCTGGTGTTATAGAGATATGGTGAACAGCTTTGGTGTTATAGAGATATGGTGAGCAGCTCTGGTGTTATAGAGATATGGTGAGCAGCTCTGGTGTTATAGAGATATGGTGAGCAGCTCTGGTGTTATAGAGATATGGTGAGCAGCTCTGGTGTTATAGAGATATGGTGAGCAGCTCTGGTGTTATAGAGATAATATGGTGAGCAGCTCTGGTGTTATAGAGATATGGTGATCAGCTCTGGTGTTATAGAGATATGGTGAACAGCTTTGGTGTTATAGAGATATGGTGAGCAGCTCTGGTGTTCTAGAGATATGGTGAGCAGCTCTGGTGTTATAGAGATATGGTGAGCAGCTCTGGTGTTATAGAGATATGGTGAACAGCTTTGGTGTTATAGAGATATGGTGAGCAGCTCTGGTGTTATAGAGATATGGTGAGCAGCTCCGGTGTTATAGAGATATGGTGAGCAGCTCTGGTGTTATAGAGATATGGTGAGCAGCTCTGGTGTTATAGAGATATGGTGAGCAGCTCTGGTGTTATAGAGATATGGTGAGCATCTCTGGTGTTATAGAAATATGGTGAGCATCTCTGGTGTTATAGAAATATGGTGAGCAGCTCTGGTGTTATAGAGATATGGTGAGCAGCTCTGGTGTTATAGAGATATGGTGAGCAGCTCCGGTGTTATAGAGATATGGTGAGCAGCTCTGGTGTTATAGAGATATGGTGAGCAGCTCTGGTGTTATAGAGATATGGTGAGCAGCTCTCTGGTGTTATAGAGATATGGTGAGCAGCTTTGGTGTTATAGAGATATGGTGAGCAGCTCTGGTGTTATAGAGATATGGTGAGCAGCTCCGGTGTTATAGAGATATGGTGAGCAGCTCTGGTGTTATAGAGATATGGTGAGCAGCTCTGGTGTTATAGAGATATGGTGAGCAGCTCTGGTGTTATAGAGATATGGTGAGCAGCTCTGGTGTTATAGAGATATGGTGAGCAGCTCTGGTGTTATAGAGATACGGTGAGCAGCTCTGGTGTTATAGAGATATGGTGAGCAGCTCTGGTGTTATAGAGATATGGTGAGCAGCTCCGGTGTTATAGAGATATGGTGAGCAGCTCCGGTGTTATAGGGAGTAGATGACATATTAAACAGGTTTATGAAATAAGGAGGGGTCAGACCAAGGGTTTGGTCTGTATTGTATTTGTTGATTTGCTGCCAATGTGAAGAAAAAGAACGTGCCTGTACTCTGTTTAAATGACGCCAGGTGCACGCGCATGCGCATACCAGGGGCGGATTTAGGATTGTAGGAGATCCGGGGCTTAGCCCAGATAGGTGCCCGCGTTAGCGGGCACGGATCTTTTTTACTTCGACACCACAACCTTTAACTTATACCACCACCTTAAAGCAGACAAAAGGCACTAGAGAACACTTAAATTCACACCCTTTAATTAATGAAGCAAACTATAATAATTTATAATAATAATAATACACTGTGTTTGTATAGCACCTTTCATACAAGAATTGCAGCTCAAAGTGCTTCACAGCAGTACAAAAAGACAGGCATAGAATGAGCACAACATTGGCAGATCAAGAGCAATGCATAAAGTGCAGACATAAAGCATAAAATAGATAGCAGTAAAATAGACAAAGTCAAGGTAAGACATAGAACATTAAATCACATCGTTTTTCATATTAGGATCTAAGATCTAGGGTTAACTCGATAAAATAGAATAGTAAATTAGTATTAGAATTAGAATTAGTAAAATAGAATAAAATAATGCAATAGTGCATTGCAATAAAATAGTTATCATCGTATTTTTTCGGGAGGCCGGTAAGGAGTGCATTACAGTAGTCGAGTCGGCTTGAGATAAAGGCATGGATCTGGTTTTCAGCGTCCTTTTGATTTATAAATGGCCGTACTTTAGCTATGTTTCTAAGGTGGAAGAATTATGTTTTTGTCAACTTGTTGATTGTGATTTAAAGCTTAGGTCTGAGTCTACCATAACACCAAGACTTAACTCACTCAAATACAGTTAGCAGCTGGATAGACTACAGATGGAAATTAGCTTCTGCTAAATCTGGTGCAAACATATTTTCATGTAACGTTAGGTTATGACTATAACCAAGTTCTGTTAGTTAGGGGCGATGCTTGGCATCGCTACTGCACTATCTCGCGTACGTGCACGCGTACTGAATAAACCACAAATGTACCTCTAATACCAGTATTAGTCTGACCACACCCCTCATCAGCTTACCTTCATAAGCAGGTGTGTGGTCACCTGCTCTCCTCCTTCCCAAGCTTTCACCACAAGGTGAGGACAAGGGCTGCAGCGGCGTCCGATGCCAAGCATCGCCCCTAACTAACAGAACTTGGTTATAGTCATAACCTAACGTTCTGTATCGTTAGTGGCTTAGCTTGGCATCGCTACTGCACAAGGGAGGCCAAGCGGAGCCACTTGGCTGACAAATACACCCCGCTGACAGCCCCCCAAAACCATCAGAACAGGGAGGGCCGAGCCCCCCCGACCCCCCCTAATGGAGGGTAGCCCCCCTATTAGGGACGTCACGGGAGGGCGACGGACCCGACCGTGCGAAGAGGCACTCAAGCAACTCAACGCACAGGGTGAGCAGACCGTGGCTTGACCCCACGACTACACACACGCACAACCCGCATGCCACCCGGGAACGAATGGAGGAACAACCTCGTTACTGCCCCCAGAATCACGGGGTCAAGGGCAAACCCAACCCCGTGGCAAGGCCGTAGCAGCGGAGCACGAAGGAAGACCCAGACCCACCAAAAGGACTGGACTCCCTGGAATGGGGGCCCGGAGAAGTCCATGATGCCAGCATCAAGACCCCACCAGGTGGGCACGTAGTGCCCCGCCCCCCACATCGCCAGCGTATTCGGACAAAGGCCCCTCAGTTACTGCACCTGGTATTCCCAGGCGGAACCAACCAGGCCAGAACCTGCCCAGCTTCCGAGATCGGACGAGACCGGGCGTGTTCAGGTCGGTATGGCCGTAAGCCGAGCGGGCCCCGTCCCCCCAATAGTACACCGCCTGGCACACTGACCCTGCAGAATAGGCAGTCAGCATGGCCGTAAGCACACAAAAAAGGTTAACCAACGGAAGCAGGCAGCGCACCGGGGAAAAACCAGGCAACAGGCTGTTAACCCTAGCCTGGAGACTGCGGACGAGACAGGCGCCAGAGGGGACAGCTGAACACAGCCGCCCCGGCGGAAGGAGCGTAAGCTGGCGGTGTTGCATGACCAAGCCTCCATTTAACAACCCCCACCCAGAGGGGTCGAGGCAGAGAAGGCTGACACGATTGGCAGACGTCATGAACGTGCAGGGGCACCCTCAAACGGTGAACCCGGGAGTTGACACTGCTCCAACACACCAGGGAATCAACCACCTCGGTGTTACCCAATGCGGTGGTTGTTCCTATAACCCCTCAAGAAAAAACTCCAAAACACACCTGCGGGTATACACCGGCTATACCGCAGTACAAGTGTTTCAGTTTCCAAAAAGGGTTAACCCAGGCCTACGGGTCGCAAACATCACTTCGGACCGGGCCTGGCGGTACGGGAAGCACAGGGTCACCAGAGGAGGTCAAAAAACCACCCCCACAGGCCCCTCTTCGCCATGCGTGAGAGAGGAGCGAAAAATAATGGAGAACCAGCCCCTAAGCACACCGTACCTGGTATTCCCCGGCGGTCTCCCAACCAAGTACTAACCAGGACCAACCTGTGTAGCGGCCGAGATCCGACGAGATCGAGCGCGTACAGAATGGCATGGCTGTAAGCCATGACGACAGTGCTGAGTAAAAACATACCCAACCAGGGTCTCCATAGCGCTTAACCCTGTGACACCCAGACCGACCTGGCATTTTTCCCCCTGAAAAAAGCCCAAGTCCCTCAGGGTACCAGAACAGCAGATCTGCATCCCCGGCGGACAACGGGTTCAACTGATCTGGACCAGCGTGACCAGAACCAGTCCCGTGCCCTAACCACGCCGACATGCCTACTCCAGGAGAAGGGCAGATATGCGTGTTGATCTTAACATGAAAAGAAGGCGCCACCCAGACGTCGGGACGAACCGCGCCTGGTGGCCCACCCCAAGGGCGTGAGACCCCACTACATATGTTCAGATCCATCCCGTCATCATCCCCCAGACATGAACGAGAATCCGTCGACAACCCACCCAGGTCATGGGATGTGGTCGCCGGAAGAGGAAAAACCCCCATCTCAGTTGCTTTATAAAAACGCTGTTTCAACCACAAGCAACTAAGGCGTGCCAGTCAATCGCCTGTTTACAGCGAGCTAGCACTATACGTGCGTCGGGACACACCCCCATCAATGAACAGGCTATTTAGACCTGTCATTGAATCCCCAAGGCGCCCAGGGGAACGACAAGAGGGGTGTGACACTCCCTAACTCCAACACTTCTGGAATAGAAAGAAGGAAGCATCAACAGTATGTATCCCAGTCTACACAGCCGGGGTAAAAAATGTTCACATTTTTACATCCCACCACCCTCCCATAGGAAAGAGACGGGGATCCCCAGAGAGACTTCCCACGCGAGCTGTACAGATTGAAAAGAATATATTGCACCTTGAGCCATGTAAAAAACTGGTTTTAGGGCCTCCGGGGAAGAGGCACCGAACCCATACACACTCAATAAACGAATTGAATCGAATATACATACAATAGAAAAGGACCCTTCTAGAGGGTCCACTCACTTTGACAATCTGAGGAGGAAGGCTCTGTACTCTGATGGAGGCTTCCTCACATGGAAGAAGGAGTCCGAACTCACAGAAGGCCTGAGTAGGCGCTTGGTGAGGAGGAGCCCTGACCACCCCCCCTGAAAACAGATCCATCACATGGACCTGAACAGCACACGGAAGTCCTACCAACAGAGACGCGCACGGTGACGTACTCTATGGCGGGGGAATTCCTGCGGTGCACACGCCCAATATACCAGGCCGTGGGACCAGGAACTCCCTCCCCCCCCCCCCCCCCCCCCCCCGTAACGTGCCGAACCGCCACGTGACGGGAACCTTGAAGGACAGGGGGTGTACCCCTGACCGACAGAACAATGGGGAGAGGAAAGGTTACCAGTTCACCCCTTTACGACCCCACACCCATGATACGACGTAACGACAAAAAGAGAATATGACACAGTCATAGTCAGCTCTATGAAGCGTTTCACAGCTCCACACAGCGCACGAGCTAACCTGCTATCTGATTTTTACTAAGGAAAAACACAGAATAGAGAGGGCTCTAAGAACCCCGGTCCAACATACACATGTGCTTCTGTGGCCAGTACAACCCAGTTGTAGGTCACATGACACACACAACCCATCATCACCTACAAAAAATGGCAAAAACACTCAACAGAGGAACGCCGTTTTTTTCACAATGAGAGAATACATCATTCTCGATTAGTATCGACCACAGGCCTTGCTAAGCACACATGACAGCAACCAAACCAATTTCCCTTTAGGAAATAAGTTTCTCCAGCAGATTTAGCACAACCTCAGCAAACAAGCTGAGAGTTACATCGTATCCCTACCACACAAAAGACACAATTAATGCACAACATGTCTGATAGGAGGTGATAAAGTCCCCAGGGAACCGGGGGGGGAAACACAATCCTCCTATTTTACCCTCAATACGGCCAGTTAAAACAGGAAAACCTGTTAATGTGTGAACTCACTGTTCATTGTCATTACAGTCTGAGAAAGAACATTCTTTTACTCACTCGTCACCAAGCATAGCTTCATAGGTTAGTTGCCTTAGTAGTGAGTACACGGTACACATAAACACCATGATGTTTCTCACACAACAACCAGATCAATACATCACGACCTGCACGGAGAAGCTAACTGCCAGTGACAAAAACAGCTCACACACAACCCGCAACGTATCTCAAATGCATTGCAACAACACACGTTTTGGGAAAAAACACCGTTATTCACAATACATTTAGCAAGGTAAAACCAGAAGACGTGTTATGAGGTCTGGCCAACCCCGTACCTGCCCGGAACGCAGATCAGCGAAGTGCAGTCACAAGCCACCGTAGAACACAGCCGTCCCGTGTTGTTCGATCCGGGCAGCGTCGCCGCTCCACCAGTCGCTACAGTCTCTTTGTTGACGCAATCCCCGTCTAGGCTCAGGCAGGGTCGACGAACATCCCCTGTCAAGGATGACGTCGTGGTCAAGAGTGTAAAACATGTTAAAATCAAAGCACGTTCAACAGAATATCATCAAGCTAACGGCTGCTCCAACCGTTCGGGTGCTATTGCTTCCGCTCGCGAGACGCCGATCTACGACGCACGCGATCAGGAGCGAGCTCCCGGCGGCGCGCGAGAAGCCAAACTACCCCGCGCCAGGCCACCGACCGGCTAACCGTAAGCTATGAACATGTAAACAATGACATAACACTCACCCAGACAGGCCGCCGTTCTGAACCCTCCTCACTTTTTAAGAGAAAAGAGAAAACAAGACGTCAACACCGCTTCACAACGGTGACATTAACACGTCCGGCGGAATCAGCACAGTACCAACTGGCCTGTATAGCTGACTTTGAACATGAATCTGCCGCTATCGCACATTACATGCACATATCCCCTCGTGAAGGAATACTCTCATTTGGATATGAAAGATGGGGTCTTAACACGGTGACAGAGAGAATCCACTCGTCCAGAACACACAGGGATCACCAGTGTCAATGGTCGCGGCCCACTAGTTAAAACTATAATGGTCGCCAGACCAAGGCCTTCTGTCGCCTAGACGGCTAAACAAAGGACCCTAGCCTGGGGCCGGTTTCCATAAACTTTGTCAAGTAGCCCCCATAGCACTAACAGACAAGTGGAGCCCGCCAGCAAACACTACTCACCCAACCTGGAACGCACCGCTCCTCACAACAGCGGCATGTCCGACAGTTCAGCTGTGGCCTGACAGGTTTCACCCCAACAAACACAGCAAGGAACTGCAGTTGAGAAGCATGCAGCGGCGTGCTCCCAATACGAAAACCGGTGGAGGGTTTGTAGAATGATCATCATCTTCTAGACACTCCAGTACGAAGACAATATCGCCGTATTTTCTCGAAAATAGTGAGAGAGAAAATAAAGATATGATGTCAACGTATCCTTGTTTCCCAAGCTGTTCCTAATCCAATTTCTTCCATCATGGTGTCAAGTGTGGGGATCTACCGAGGCACCTCTTCCTTGTGGTGAAAGCGAGAAGGAGGAGAGCAGGTGACCACACACCTGCTTATGAAGGTAAGCTGATGAGGGGTGTGGTCAGACTAATACTGGTATTAGAGGTACATTTGTGGTTTATTCAGTACGCGTGCACGTACGCGAGATAGTGCAGTAGCGATGCCAAGCTAAGCCACTAACGATACAGAACAATGATTAATTGTAATTTTTTTTTTTTTTTTTGAAAATAGATTCGGGGCTTTTCAGAAAACATTCGGGGCTTGAGCCCAAGTAGCCACCCCCTAGCCCCGCCCCTGGCGCATACATGTTCCCTCGCGTGTGCACAGAACAGATGATTATTATGCACAAATAGTAGGAAACATGTTTGTATAGGAAATTACTAGTTTTAGTTTAGTTTTTGTAAATATTGCCTTGAAATAGAGAAGCTGAAAAAGGTAGCAGGATGTATAGCCTTCAATATATAAAGAAATTATATTGTCAACAGATATGGTTGAAAAACAAACAATGTTTTAAATGTAATTGTAGATACAATATTGTAGTTACAATTTCTTTAATTGAATTAACTTAAACTAGAAAAGTAAATACAAACTAAATTAACAATGTAACTTACAGTTTACAGAAGGGCAGTTTCCTTCTGAAGCACAAGAGATTGTCTCATCCTTCCAGTCGGTACCATTTGTCACACTGAGAGGTTCCACAGCTCAAGCAAACCCCCACCAATTGGTACAGGGCTTGTATTTTGGTTTTGCACTTCTCGTTCTTTGCTATGCTATTGTTATGCAAAGACTAGGTGATAGCTATTTTGGCAGCTATTTTCATTTTAGTTTTAGTCTTAGTCATGTGTCAAGTGCTCCTTTTTCGTTTTCATCATATTTAGTCATCTGCATTTATTTTTCGTTTATTCAGTTTTAGTCAACTAAATGTCTGAGCATTTTAGTCTTAGTCAGTGTTAGTCTCGATTTATGTCTTTTTTGTTTTTGTCTAGATTTAGTCGCAGAAAACGGATGATTTTTGTCTAGTTTTCGCTAATGAAAAAAAGGCATTTTATATTTTTATATTGTAAATAATGCAATTCTATTTATTAAGTATAGTCTAGCCAAAACCCTATCAGCTGATTCACAATAAGTTCAGTAGAAGGCTAGAAGCCCAATAGTAACCAAACATTCTTTGAAATGGTCAATAGATTCAGAAATAGTCAGACATGGAATGGAACATATTCTGATTTAAATTGCTTATTTTTTTTTAACCAACAAAGGAACATTAGGATAGTGTAAATACACAGTACACACTGATTGCAATTCTCACTGGGACCTACTGTACAAATTTCACACACGTCACACACACATTCCCTTTTGTCCCTCGAGTCGTACCGTAGATCGCCGACGTCACTTTAAACTTAAAATGGCGGCCCCCATCAGAGTATTCGGCTAACAACTTTAGCTTAGCGAACCTGCCACAGCACTTCTATGTGCATAAAGTGTGGTAACAAAATATCACAGCCCCTAAGACTGGGAGCGTTCTAACTCTACTGAGCATGTACCCAACATTATATGAAAAATTAAAAGTCATTACGACGTTTTAGTGCACTTCAAGGGCTAAAGGGATTCATAACTTATAGCAGGGTCAATCTCAGTGTTAGTACTCGTCTGTTTCTTTTCTTTTCATACCAACATTACCTTTTTAAGTGAACGTGGTCTTGTCCTTGTTGTATCCATGTGTAATGTTGATAGTATGGGTGTACACAGATGAAAGAGCAAGTCTGTGTCTGGGATATAGGTCCCGACTCCCAGGCTATTAGCCTAGCCATCCTCTCAGCCTCTGTCGTCTTAAATGCTATGTTCTTTTGGTAGAACTGTTCGGCTGCCGCAGGAGTGTTGAGAGAGTAGCAGATTCCGTTCATGGTTATTGGTATAAGCTGTCGTCACGAGAGACCTGGGACGCGGTTTTTAGCCTCACGTATGTTATGTAGCTTGGCTTTTAGCCATAAACGCTGCTGAGTTTAACCCGGAAACGGAAATGGGAAATGCTGAAATAATAACGTGACTTATTCTAAAAGTTATAATTATTTTGTCTCATCTTATTTTAGTCAACATAAATTAAGAGAGAATTCATCATGGTTTTTGTAAACTACATTTTTGTGTCCTCAGTTGTGGTCAACGATATTTAATTAATAATTTAGTGAATTTGGCGTCACATGGTGTTCAATAACGTGACGTCACGTCTCGTTGTCGTTGCGGGAAAAAGCTTCGTTGACTAAGATCTTTCGTCATCAAATTCGTTGACAAAATTAACACTGGTGATAGCTGAGTACCGGTACTTGGCGCATGGACGGCGAGTCGAGTGAAAGTTGTGAAAGCATTTTTGTGTGCGCGCGCGTGCACATCTGTGCGCGTACTTCTGCTCAGAAAAGTGCTGGGATGGCATGGTACCGCGTGGCATGACCACTGCACCCCTGCTCGTGACTCGACTTGGACTTGAGTGCTGATTCCCAAATTCCCAATCAGGTCTCTGACATCAAGGCCACCTAATCATCCCTTACCCTTAATTGGCTGATATCAATCCCTGTCTCCTGAGCCGTTCAGCCATTGTGTGTAGTGTGATGTGTGCCTGGTGCCAGTGTAAGCCATTGGCAGCCATTGAGCCTGCATAGCTCAAGGTTGGGTGCTACACAGTGGTGGTGAAGGAGGCAATTTCCACCCTACATTGTGGGGAGCGCTTTGAGTGTCTAGAAAAGCGCTAAATAAATGTAATGAATTATTAATTATTATTACTGATGACTCGGACTTGGACTCGGACTCGAGCAATGACTGCATTCGGACTCGGAAGGTGCAGACCAGGACTCAGACTTGTTAATTGATAAATACAGTTTGTTTTATTTAAAAAAAAAATAATAATAATATGCCATAATCATTTGGCATACGATATTGATGGCTAGTGCATTTGTTTGGCTATTGCGTCACAAAGTAAATAAACTCCCTTTGAAACAGTGACCGCTGTGTCATTTATGTTTAATGTAGACTTTTTTTTTTTTTTTGTATGTCAGCTCTTTGACTGCCAGAGTGGAGGGGACTCCACCTTGATGACCTGGACTCGATCGGGACTCAACTCAGACTCGACTCGGGCTCTTCTTTGGTGACTCGGACTTGGACTCGGACTTGAACACTGGGGACTCGAGACTCGACTCGGACTCTTCTTTGGTGACTCGGGCTTGGACTCGAGACATGTCATGCTAGCTTACCGGGAAAGCAGCTAAATATCGTTCGAGTCACAGCTTCTTTACCGCGACATCTCCACTCTTTAGACCCTGAATATAAGACCCGCTCTTTAGACCCTGAATATAAGACCTGCTCTTTAGACCCTGAATATAAGACCCACTCTTTAGACCCTGAATATAAGACCTGCTCTTTAGACCCTGAATATAAGACCCGCTCTTTAGACTCTGAATATAAGACCCGCTCTTTAGACCCTGAATATAAGACCCGCTCTTTAGACCCTGAATATAAGACCCGCTCTTTAGACCCTGAATATAAGACCTGCTCTTTAGACCCTGAATATAAGACCCGCTCTTTAGACCCTGAATATAAGACCCGCTCTTTAGACCCTGAATATAAGACCCGCTCTTTAGACCCTGAATATAAGACCCACTCTTTAGACCCTGAATATAAGACCCGCTCTTTAGACTCTGAATATAAGACCCGCTCTTTAGACTCTGAATATAAGACCCGCTCTTTAGACCCTGAATATAAGACCCGCTCTTTAGATCCTGAATATAAGACCCGCTTTTTAGATCCTGAATATAAGACCCGCTTTTTAGACTCTGAATATAAGACCCGCTCTTTAGACCCTGAATATAAGACCTGCTCTTTAGACCCTGAATATAAGACCCGCTTTTTAGACCCTGAATATAAGACCCGCTTTTTAGACTCTGAATATAAGACCCGCTCTTTAGATCCTGAATATAAGACCCGCTCTTTAGACCCTGAATATAAGACCCGCTCTTTAGATCCTGAATATAAGACCCGCTCTTTAGACTCTGAATATAAGACCTGCTCTTTAGACTCTGAATATAAGACCTGCTCTTTAGACTCTGAATATAAGACCTGCTCTTTAGACTCTGAATATAAGACCTGCTCTTTAGACCCTGAATATAAGACCTGCTCTTTAGACTCTGAATATAAGACCTGCTCTTTAGACTCTGAATATAAGACCTGCTCTTTAGACCCTGAATATAAGACCCGCTCTTTAGACCCTGAATATAAGACCCGCTCTTTAGACCCTGAATATAAGACCTGCTCTTTAGACTCTGAATATAAGACCCGCTCTTTAGACCCTGAATATAAGACCCACTCTTTAGACCCTGAATATAAGACCTGCTCTTTAGACCCTGAATATAAGACCTGCTCTTTAGACCCTGAATATAAGACCTGCTCTTTAGACTCTGAATATAAGACCCGCTCTTTAGACCCTGAATATAAGACCCGCTCTTTAGACTCTGAATATAAGACCTGCTCTTTAGACCCTGAATATAAGACCCGCTCTTTAGATCCTGAATATAAGACCCGCTCTTTAGACCCTGAATATAAGACCCGCTTTTTAGACCCTGAATATAAGACCTGCGCTTTAGATCCTGAATATAAGACCTGCTCTTTAGACTCTGAATATAAGACCTGCTCTTTAGACCCTGAATATAAGACCTGCTCTTTAGATCCTGAATATAAGACCCGCTCTTTAGACTCTGAATATAAGACCTGCTCTTTAGACTCTGAATATAAGACCTGCTCTTTAGACCCTGAATATAAGACCCGCTCTTTAGACCCTGAATATAAGACCCGCTCTTTAGATCCTGAATATAAGACCTGCTCTTTAGACTCTGAATATAAGACCCGCTCTTTAGACTCTGAATATAAGACCCGCTCTTTAGACCCTGAATATAAGACCTGCTCTTTAGACCCTGAATATAAGACCTGCTCTTTAGACCCTGAATATAAGACCTGCTCTTTAGATCCTGAATATAAGACCTGCTCTTTAGACTCTGAATATAAGACCCGCTCTTTAGACCCTGAATATAAGACCCGCTCTTTAGACTCTGAATATAAGACCTGCTCTTTAGACCCTGAATATAAGACCTGCTCTTTAGACCCTGAATATAAGACCCGCTTTTTAGACCCTGAATATAAGACCTGCTCTTTAGACCCTGAATATAAGACCCGCTCTTTAGATCCTGAATATAAGACCTGCTCTTTAGACTCTGAATATAAGACCTGCTCTTTAGACTCTGAATATAAGACCTGCTCTTTAGACCCTGAATATAAGACCTGCTCTTTAGACCCTGAATATAAGACCTGCTCTTTAGACCCTGAATATAAGACCTGCTCTTTAGATCCTGAATATAAGACCTGCTCTTTAGACTCTGAATATAAGACCTGCTCTTTAGATCCTGAATATAAGACCTGCTCTTTAGATCCTGAATATAAGACCTGCTCTTTAGATCCTGAATATAAGACCTGCTCTTTAGATCCTGAATATAAGACCCGCTTTTTAGACCCTGAATATAAGACCTGCTCTTTAGACCCTGAATATAAGACCTGCTCTTTAGACTCTGAATATAAGACCTGCTCTTTAGACCCTGAATATAAGACCCGCTCTTTAGATCCTGAATATAAGACCTGCTCTTTAGACCCTGAATATAAGACCTGCTCTTTAGATCCTGAATATAAGACCCGCTCTTTAGACCCTGAATATAAGACCTGCTCTTTAGACTCTGAATATAAGACCTGCTCTTTAGACCCTGAATATAAGACCTGCTCTTTAGACTCTGAATATAAGACCCGCTCTTTAGACTCTGAATATAAGACCTGCTCTTTAGACCCTGAATATAAGACCTGCTCTTTAGACTCTGAATATAAGACCTGCTCTTTAGACCCTGAATATAAGACCTGCTCTTTAGATCCTGAATATAAGACCCGCTCTTTAGACTCTGAATATAAGACCCGCTCTTTAGACCCTGAATATAAGACCTGCTCTTTAGACCCTGAATATAAGACCTGCTCTTTAGACCCTGAATATAAGACCCGCTCTTTAGACCCTGAATATAAGACCCGCTCTTTAGATCCTGAATATAAGACCCGCTCTTTAGATCCTGAATATAAGACCCGCTCTTTAGACCCTGAATATAAGACCTGCTCTTTAGATCCTGAATATAAGACCTGCTCTTTAGACTCTGAATATAAATCAAATCAAATCAAATCAAATTTATTTATAGGGCCCGACAACACACGTTAATGTCCCCATGGGCCGTACAGGTCTTCTTTAAACAAGTCAAGAAGACAACATAACAATAAGTCAAGAACAGAACAAGAACACCATAGGGTCCAAATTTTTTTTAGATGAATGCAAATAAATGAAAGAATGCAAGCACTCCCAGACATACCCCACGCGAAGGTAAGGAAAAACTCACTAAAACCTAACAATAGGGAAAAAAAGCTCCACAGGCAATGTGGAGGAGAGAAACCTTAGAAGGGCCGTTCAAGGGGGGATCTCCCTTCTAAGATGTCGGTGATAGTAGTGTTGCAGACGGACAGTTGGTAAGCATGCACTCATGTGTGTGGTGAAACACAGATGAGTGCATGCAATAGCAACTGTACATTTTGAAAAATTAAAGATAGAGCTAATAGCGATAGCAACTGAACATTTTGAAAGATTAAAGATAGAGTTGATAGCGGATCTATTTGAGGCACAGGGGCGGCGCAAGAGGGTCACGTCCTCCCCGTCTTAGTCACGGGACATTCAACACTCCGCTCTTTAGATCCTGAATATAAGACCTGCTCTTTAGACTCTGAATATAAGACCTGCTCTTTAGATCCTGAATATAAGACCTGCTCTTTAGATCCTGAATATAAGACCCGCTCTTTAGATCCTGAATATAGGACCCGCTCTTTAGACCCTGAATATAAGACCCGCTCTTTAGATCCTGAATATAGGACCCGCTCTTTAGACCCTGAATATAAGACCCGCTCTTTAGACCCTGAATATAAGACCTGCTCTTTAGATCCTGAATATAAGACCCGCTCTTTAGACCCTGAATATAAGACCCGCTCTTTAGACCCTGAATATAAGACCTGCTCTTTAGACCCTGAATATAAGACCTGCTCTTTAGACTCTGAATATAAGACCCGCTCTTTAGACCCTGAAACACACTGTCTTCTTTTTCCAGGTACTTTTTCCGGGAATAAAAAACAATGGATTTCTTTAGCCAAAAATTAAAAGGAAATGATTCTAGGAATATCTTTGGGCACATAGTGATACATAGAGGAGAACTATGAGTGCAGACAGACAAAAAGACATGGATCTTTCACAGGATCTTTAATTAAGGATAATCTTACAGTGCAATGAGATCTTCGGACAATCAATCAATCAATTAATCAATCAAAATTTTATTTGTATAGCATACAGTAAGAGCAACTCAATGTGCTTCACAAGAAATAGAATCATTTAAATGGCAAGAAACAAACACATAATAATAGTAATAATAATAATAATAATAATAATAATAATAATAATAATAATAATAATAATAATAATAATAATAATAATAATAATAATAATAATAATAATAATAATAATAATAATAATAATAATAATAATAATAATAGATACAACAAATGAATACAAGCAATGCAAAAAAAAAAACCATAGATCCTCCTGCAGGTTGTTCCAAAAGCTATAGGACCATAATAGATAAGAGCTGCTTCTCCTTGTTGTTCTAAAGGCTATAGGACCATAATAGATAAGAGCTGCTTCTCCTTGTTGTTCTAAAGGCTATAGGACCATAATAGATAAGAGCTGCTTCTCCTAGTTGTTCTAAAGGCTATAGGACCATAATAGATAAGAGCTGCTTCTCCTTGTTGTTCTAAAGGTTATAGGACCATAATAGATAAGAGCTGCTTCTCCTAGTTGTTCTAAAGGCTACAGGACCATAATAGATAAGAGCTGCTTCTCCTTGTTGTTCTAAAGGCTACAGGACCATAATAGATAAGAGCTGCTTCTCCTAGTTGTTCTAAAAGCTACAGGACCATAATAGATAAGAGCTGCTTCTCCTAGTTGTTCTAAAGGCTATAGGGCCATAATAGATAAGAGCTGCTTCTCCTAGTTGTTCTAAAGGCTATAGGGCCATAATAGATAAGAGCTGCTTCTCCTAGTTGTTCTAAAGGCTACAGGACCATAATAGATAAGAGCTGCTTCTCCTAGTTGTTCTAAAGGCTACAGGACCATAATAGATAAGAGCTGCTTCTCCTAGTTGTTCTAAAGGCTATAGGACCATAATAGATAAGAGCTGCTTCTCCTAGTTGTTCTAAAGGCTATAGGACCATAATAGATAAGAGCTGCTTCTCCTAGTTGTTCTAAAGGCTATAGGACCATGAATGAATGAATGAATGAAAACTTTATTTAACAGATTGCAGAATGGGTACAATACAGTACGGCTCAATACATACAATTGTTAAGGGGATGCAGACCTGAGAAAGACGTTTGTCTTGTTTCCATCAGGATCCCCCATTTTCAATTCATATAGACATTTATGACATACACAACATACATGACATTTATGGCATAGGGACATATAGGTATTTAGTACTGATACATTTGTGACATAACGGTATTCAAATATACAGTACTGTTACCCTTAGATCCTGACAGAGTATATACATATGATGGGGAGGGGACTGTACATTAGGAGGGGGTGGGTGGGTGGGAGGGAAATATACATACGGCGGGGAGGGAATATATACATGCGGTGGTGAGGAGACTGTCTTAATAGATAAGAGCTGCTTCTCCTAGTTGTTCTAAAGGCTATAGGACCATAATAGATAAAAGCTGCTTCTCCTAGTTGTTCTAAAGGCTATAGGACCATAATAGATAAAAGCTGCTTCTCCTAGTTGTTCTAAAGGCTATAGGACCATACTAGCTAAGAGCTGCTTCTCCTTGTTGTTCTAAAAGCTACAGTATAGGACCATAATAGCTAAGAGCTGCTTCTCCTAGTTCTTATAAAAGCTATAGGGCCATAATAGCTAAGAGCTGCCTCACTGTGCCTTTTAGGAGACCAGTGTCAGAGGATCTAAAGGTTCTGCCGAGCACAAAGCGTTTCAGTTAAATAGGCCGGTGCATTGCCATTTAGTGATTTACAAAGCCATAACATGTTCTTAAAATCCACCAATGCAATACGAATTCACACATTTCCCCAAGAGGATCACTAAAGGAATATCTTATCTAAGTCTAAGTCTCCCAAGATGCAACACTGAACGGCACAGGAAGTCCTTCATTCCAACAGACATCAGACTTTACAACGCATCACTGTGCCGAGCTGAGCACAGAGTGACAAGAGTGACAAGAGGGACAGTACAAACTCTGGCATATCTCCTGGACTTTTTGACTTTACGTGGACATATTTACTTATTACTGTACATTTTACTGTATATTACTGTACAATTTTGTCTGTATATTTTAGAATGTAAATACATATTTTAGAATGTACTGTATATCCCTGAATGTATTTCTATTCTTATTTGGGATTTGTGATCTTTGACCACCTACATGTTTATTGTGAGCGATCTGTAGTGCGGAATTTCCCTCGGGATCAATAAAGTACTTCTATTCTATTCTATTCTATTCTATTCTATTCTATTCTATTCTATTCTATTCTATTCTATTCTATTCTATTGTCTTACACAGGGACTTTAAAACGGGTGTAATGTGTGCTCTCTCCGTATGGTCTTTGTCAGCAAATGATACAGTGATGTTAAAATTCTACGTACATATGCATGATCTATTCTACGGTATTATGCAAATAAAGTGTAACTGCATCTTCCACACATATGCAGTGTGACTTGCCATCTAATGGACTGTGACCATCACACTGAGGCCATTCTCCCTCATCCCAGATGTAGGTCACATGAGCATTGGGGGTGGGGGAGGGGGAGGGTGGGGGGGGGGGGGGGGGGGGGGGGGGGGGGGGGATTTGCTGTCTTCTCAAAGCCCGGAGAGGGGAAACAGTTCCTGTCAGCTCATGACTGCATCCAAGCCCCAAATCACTTTGGTCCCTTAAAGAAGCCTAATGGTAACGGGGAGAAGTGGATCCCTTCTGACAGGCGCCTTGATGCTCTGCATTCATCACTGCGCTTCCAAGAAAAACCTCGTAACTCCTGTCCCGCTGTTGTTGTTGTTGTTGTTGTTGTTGTTGTTGTTGTTGTTGTTGTTGTTGTTGTTGTTGTTGTGTTTCTCTCACTGGAGCTGAAACGTTGCGACGAAGCTCGTTGGAACCCCACGCTCGTGATTTTTGAGAGCGATAATTCAATCGACCTATTTCACTCTGACGTCGCTTCGTAAACGACGGCGCGTGTCTCTATCGCGTGAGCCGGGGGGGGGGGGGGGGGGGGGGGGGGGGGTCGCCACTCGCGTTCATCGCAAACGAACTGTGGTGTTGAAACCACGTTTCCTAATAATCATGACCTGTTTTTCTAAACACCATACAGGTGTGCATCTCAGTGAATTAGAATATCGAGGAAAAGTTCATTTATTTCAGTAATTCGATTCAAATAGTGAAAATAATATTATTATATAGATTCATTACACACACAGAGTGAAATATTTCAAGCTTTTATTTCGATGATTATGTCTTACAGCTAATGAAAATGTAAAATTCTGTATCTGAGGACATTTTAATATGACATAAGGCCAATAAAAAATAATATAATATATATTACAGAAATGTCGGCCTGCTGAAAAGTATATAATGCACTCAATACTTGGTCGGAGCTCCTTTAGCATCAATCAACGCGGCCTGGAGGCAGCCGATATATGTCCTCAATATTCTAATGTATTGAGATGCACCTGTATTATACGCCTTGTTTTGTGCGAATTAAAATCAGCAAAACCCCTGTTATATTAGCCTTCATTTTGACTACCCCCTCCCCCAGAACGGTTTACATGCCAATGGAATAGTGGAATGGGGCAACTGGAAACAGAGAATTCCTCTTTCAGTTCCTGACAGCATGAATCTCCTCACCCAGCAGCACAATCTGTATATTATTGTCGTCCGGTTCGCGTGTAGCTGTTCCGCAACAGTAAGTGACTTCCGGGGTAGGCCTGATTGGCCCCGACAGGCACGTGACGCGCAACTTTCTCTGCCGCGCGGCACGCTCCGGAATGATGTAACCGTCCAAATCCGCTATGACTCTCATTCGGCGCTTTAGCTCACCTCGCAGAGCAGCGGTCCTGCGATCCTGCGGTCCGTTGTTGACGAGTTCGAATCCCATCGAATTTATTTTTTTTAACGTGATTTTTTTTTAACGTGTATTCTTTCGCCGGTTAAGGTTAGGCATGGTTAAGGTTAAGGTTAAGGTTAGGCATTGTTTCGGAGTTGGTTAAGGTTAGAACGGTTAAGTTTAGGCGCTGTTAAGGAGCTGGTTAAGGTTAGAGTTTGTGTTAGAGAATGGCAATATTCTTTCTATGGTTAAGGTTAGGCATGGTTAAGGTTAAGGTTAAGGTTAGGCATTGTTTCGGAGTTGGTTAAGGTTAGAACGGTTAAGTTTAGGCGCTGTTAAGGAGCTGGTTAAGGTTAGAGTTTGTGTTAGAGAATGGCAATAGACAGCCTATTTCCGCGCGACAGCTCTCAGCAGCCTCGTTGCGCGTCCTGAGTTTGCCGCGTCACGTGCCTGTCGGGGCCAATCAGGCCTACCCCGGAAGTCACTTACTGTTGCGGAACCGGTACACGCGTCCGGTTCAGCGGAACACACGTGCCGTCGGGAGCTCTTACATCATCACAGACTCCGCCCCCTTAACTCCACACAGCTGGTAGTGAGAGGGAAGAGTCTCTTACATCACCACAGACTCCGCCCCCTTAGCTCCACACAGCTAGTAGTGAGAGGGAAGAGTCTCTTACATCACCACAGACTCCGCCCCCTTAGCTCCACACAGCTGGCAGTGAGAGGGAAGAGTCTCTTACATCACCACAGACTCCGCCCCCTTAGCTCCACACAGCTGGTAGTAAGAGGGAAGAGTCTCTTACATCACCACAGACTCCGCCCCCTTAGCTCCACACAGTTGGCAGTGAGAGGGAAGAGTCTCTTACATCATCACAGACTCCGCCCCCTTAGCTCCACACAGCTGGCAGTGAGAGGGAAGAGTCTCTTACATCACCACAGACTCCGCCCCCTTAGCTCCACACAGCTGGCAGTGAGAGGGAGGAGTCTCTTACATCACCACAGACTCCGCCCCCTTAGCTCCACACAGCTGGTAGTGAGAGGGAGGAGTCTCTTACATCACCACAGACTCCGCCCCCTTAGCTCCACACAGCTGGCAGTGAGAGGGAAGAGTCTCTTACATCACCACAGACTCCGCCCCCTTAGCTCCACACAGCTGGTAGTGAGAGGGAAGAGTCTCTTACATCACCACAGACTCCGCCCTCTTAACTCCACACAGCTGGTAGTGAGAGGGGAAGAGTCTCTTACATCACCACAGACTCCGCCCCCTTAGCTCCACACAGCTGGCAGTGAGAGGCAAGAGTCTCTTACATCACCACAGACTCCACCCCCTTAGCTCCACACAGCTGGCAGTGAGAGGCAAGAGTCTCTTACATCACCACAGACTCCGCCCCCTTAGCTCCACACAGCTGGTAGTGAGAGGGAAGAGTCTCTTACATCACCACAGACTCCACCCCCTTAGCTCCACACAGCTGGCAGTGAGAGGGAAGAGTCTCTTACATCATCACAGACTCTGCCCCCTTAGCTCCACACAGCTGGCAGTGAGAGGGAAGAGTCTCTTACATCACCACAGACTCCGCCCCCTTAGCTCCACACAGCTGGTAGTGAGAGGGGAAGAGTCTCTTACATCACCACAGACTCCGCCCCCTTAGCTCCACACAGCTGGCAGTGAGAGGGAAGAGTCTCTTACATCACCACAGACTCCGCCCCCTTAGCTCCACACATGCAGGCCGGCAGTGAGAGGGAGGAGTCTCTTACATCATCACAGACTCCGCCCCCTTAACGTTTTTCTAGGTGGGGTGGAACTATGTGTTGGGGATAAGGGTTCCGCACAAACAATATTTTTGGTTGCTTTCCTGTCTGCAAATCAGCTCCGGTTAGCTACAGTAGCATTAGCAAGCAGACAGTTTTGACGTTGTATTGGTGTCAAATCTTAGCACTTTGAGATTTCGTTCCAAATGTAAAGTGCACTACAAATGAAATGTATTGTTATTATTATGTTGCATAAACGTTAATAAACGAACAATTTTACCCAAGGATATATCCATGAAATTCGGATTTCAGATGGAGCAGATAGCTAACATTAACTCAGTTGTTAAATAAACCAGACAGCTTCCAAATTCATTATTTCCAAGGGTGTTGACTAAATAGCTAACTTATATAGTAGTTTTCCTTTAGCTTAGCTGGCTACCTAACGATTGGCTAGCCATCTATCTATCTATCTATCTATCTATCTATCTATCTATCTATCTATCTATCTATCTATCTATCTATAAGATAACAAGTGATGACTTCTGTTTAACTCAAATGTTGAAGTATACTGAAGCATACTTTTTTCGCTTGCTTACCTTGCTTCGAGCATACAGCCTTGTTGATATTGTCCAACTTGTCCAAGCCTTAATCCACTTGAAATAAAATAAAGTGTCGCGGCTTGAACTTCATAAACGTGTCCATATAAATCCATTTTGTTAGATCCAAGTCGAACACTGTCTGACTGTACAGTATCTTGTGATTATTATCAATTTCCGACGACAACGAGGACGACAAGTTACAACAGCCATAGACCTATGACAACAACTAGTAGCCGAGCGGAGCGTATGGGATTTTCCCGGTGGACGTGCCACGCTCAGCCAATAGAGTGAATAGAATAGACAATGACTCTACTTCAGGCGCTAGAGAAAAGCACCCACAGGCATCATATTTGAAGACGCTGATTGGATAAAATTTAGTTGCTAAATTAATTCATGTTGCCCTGTGAAATGTTCAATTGGCTGAGTTGCGCACTGACGCTGCCAGCGCTGATTTCTAGCGCCCAAGAAGAGAGAGCCCCCCCCTGTATAGGACGCACAAACAATGATTTTTATTTGATATATTACATGTAATTGTGCATTTTAAACATACTTAAAATGAGTAATTATTATTTATTTAAAATGTATTATATTTTTAGGGGTCGAAATCTAAAATCCAAAACTACTATTTCTTCCTTCTTGTTCTCTCTCCACCGGGGGGGGGGGGGGGGGGGGGGGGCGGCGCCCTAGCGCCCTCTATGGACCAGCCGCCACTGACTCCACACATGCAGGCTGGCAGTGAGTGGGAGGAGTCTCCGCGCGGCTGTGATCAAAGGCCTCTCTGCGGAAAGCTGAGATCTTTTCGTTTTTGAGCCGCACTGACATGCTCCTCCTCCAAGTCTCCTCCAAGTCTCCTGAAGGAGACCGTGTCCCCGGGACGCCCTTTCCATGCATTTGAAATTGATAACCTAGATCGGTCGACCGGTAATCCGGAGGTTCTCGTTTAGATTCCCGCCGTGTCGAACACGCCCTTGAGCAAGACGCTTAACCCCTAACTTCTCCCGATGAGCAGGTCGGCACCTCGCATGGTCGCCTCCGCCGTCGGTGTGTGAATGTGTGAGTGAATGGGTGAGATGTGAGGAACAAATTGTAAAGCGCTTTGGATAAAAGAGATATATAAATGATATATAAAGAGATATGTAAATGATATAGAGATATATAAATGCACCATTTACCGTTTACCATTTTTAACCTTGCCCTTTTGCAAATTTTAACTAAGAAAGGTCCATAAGTAAGGCCCGCCTGCATATAACCCATATACCTCTGTATGATAGCATGTGCAATTACTGTAGTACATTCAACCCTGCCCGGTCTCTCGTACAGAAATAATGGCCAAGTATTACCTGTAATATACAGTAGAAGAATGTCTCTCCTGAGAGAGCTGGCGGGAGGCCAACCAGGAAGGTCTTTTGTCTCTGTGTGATTGTGATCAAGGCCCCGGCTGCCTGTGTGGATGTAGAGGCTGCCCTCCTTTCAGTCACAGCAGTGCTATGGGGAGCTGTAGTCTGACGTCACTGGTTGTTCCACCCGTACAGGGATTTATCATTGGGACAATGGATTATCGGCTATTGTAACAATGCTGCCGCATGGACATTGAAAAGCTCTCCACTTTTTTTGGCACAAAATTTGTTCCCTTCTTCTATGACTAACATTATTGTTTAAGCATTTTTGGTTGAAATAAAATGCAGTGATTTTTTTTTTATGATTAATTGCGAATATTTTCATGTTGAGCTATAGATTGTGGATGAATAAGCACAGAAAGGCACACCATGCAAATGTTAATGCTTTATTTGTTTTAAACAACGGGGCAATGGGGAAATACATTGCGTTGGACAGAGGGTGGCACACGAAAAACGGCAATGGCGTAACCACTACACCTCCCTATAGAGCTCTCAGTTAGAGCAGCGCTATAGAGCTGTCAGTTAGAGCAGCTCGCTATAGAGCTTTCGGTTAGAGCAGCGCTATAGAGCTTTCAGTTAGAGCAGCGCTATAGAGCTTTCAGTTAGAGCAGCGCTATAGAGCTTTCAGTTAGAGCAGTGTGCTATAGAGGTTTCAGTTAGAGCAGCGCTATAGAGCTGTCAGTTAGAGCAGCGCTATAGAGCTGTCAGTTAGAGCAGCGCTATAGAGCTTTCAGTTAGAGCAGCGCTATAGAGCTGTCAGTTAGAGCAGTGCGCTATAGAGCTTTCAGTTAGAGCAGCGCTATAGAGCTGTCAGTTACAGCAGCACTCTATAGAGCTTTCAGTTACAGCAGCACTCTATAGAGCTTTCAGTTACAGCAGCACTCTATAGAGCTTTCAGTTAGAGCAGCGCTATAGAGCTTTTGGTTAGAGCAGCGCTATAGAGCTTTCAGTTAGAGCAGCGCTATAGAGCTGTCAGTTAGAGCAGCTCGCTATAGAGCTTTCAGTTAGAGCAGTGCTATAGAGCTTTCAGTTAGAGCAGCGCTATAGAGCTTTCAGTTAGAGCAGCGCTATAGAGCTTTCAGTTAGAGCAGCGCTATAGAGCTTTCGGTTAGAGCAGCGCTATAGAGCTTTCGGTTAGAGCAGCGCGCTATAGAGCTTTCAGTTAGAGCAGTGCTCTATAGAGCTTTCGGTTAGAGCAGCGCTATAGAGCTTTCGGTTAGAGCAGCACGCTAAAGAGCTTTTGGTTAGAGCAGCGCTATAGAGCTTTCGGTTAGAGCAGCGCTATAGAGCTTTCAGTTAGAGCAGCGCTATAGAGCTTTCAGTTAGAGCAGCGCTATAGAGCTTTCAGTTAGAGCAGCGCTATAGAGCTTTCAGTTAGAGCAGCGCTATAGAGCTTTCAGTTAGAGCAGTGCTCTATAGAGCTTTCGGTTAGAGCAGCACTATAGAGCTTTCAGTTAGAGCAGCGCTATAGAGCTTTCAGTTAGAGCAGCGCTATAGAGCTGTCAGTTAGAGCAGCGCTATAGAGCTTTCAGTTAGAGCAGCTCGCTATAGAGCTTTCAGTTAGAGCAGCTCGCTATAGAGCTTTCGGTTAGAGCAGCACTATAGAGCTTTCAGTTAGAGCAGCGCTATAGAGCTTTCAGTTAGAGCAGCGCTATAGAGCTTTCAGTTAGAGCAGCGCTATAGAGCTTTCAGTTAGAGCAGCGCTATAGAGCTTTCAGTTAGAGCAGCGCTATAGAGATTTCGGTTAGAGCAGTGCTATAGAGCTTTCAGTTAGAGCAGCGCGCTATAGAGCTTTCAGTTAGAGCAGCGCTATAGAGCTTTCGGTTAGAGCAGCGCTATAGAGCTTTCAGTTAGAGCAGCGCTATAGAGCTTTCAGTTAGAGCAGCGCGCTATAGAGCTTTCAGTTAGAGCAGCGCTATAGAGCTTTCAGTTGGAGCAGCGCTATAGAGCTTTCAGTTAGAGCAGCGCTATTGAGCTTTCGGTTAGAGCAGTGCGCTATAGAGCTTTCAGTTAGAGCAGCGCGCTATAGAGCTTTCGGTTAGAGCAGTGCTCTATAGAGCTTTCAGTTAGAGCAGTGCTCCTCTATAGAGCTTTCAGTTAGAGCAGTGCTGTAGCCGTCCAGCAGGGGGAGCCGTGGCGCGTGGGAACGCTCGCCGCCCTGAGCGTCTCTGTCTCCGCGGCGACAATGGGCCTGAAACGAGGGGATCAGGAGCCTTGCGGTCTTTGTTTGCGGCTGCAGCCCACGTTACAGACCCACCATTCAGATTAGAGCCTTTGTGATGTTTCAGGCTCTGTGTGTGTGAGTGTGTGTGTGTGTCTCTGTGTGTGTGTGTGTGTCTGTGTGTGTGTGTGTGTGTGTGTGTGTCTGTGTGTGTGTGTGTGTGTGATGTAAAAATAGGGTGAGTTTGGGAGATGGAGCGAGAGGGAGAGAGAGAGAGGAGCGAGAGAGAGAGACAGAGAGAGAGAGAGAGAGAGAGAGAGAGAGAGAGAGAGAGAGAGAGAGAGAGAGAGAGAGAGAGAGAGAGAGAGAGGAGCGAGAGAGAGAGAGAAAGGCGGAAAGAGTGAGGGGAGAGAGAGAGAGAGAAAGGCCGAAAGAGAGAAAGAGAGGAGCGAGAGAGAGAGAGAGGGGGGGGATCAGACGTGACTGTCGAGAGGCAATGGATTTGGAAAAGCTACGGGGGGGGGGGGGGGGGGCTTAGATAAATACCAATATCTTCTTAACTCATTTCCGTACACTGTGTAGTGTGTGTTTGTGTGTGTATGAATGAGAGAGAGAGAGAGAGAGAGAGAGAGAGAGAGAGAGAGAGAGAGAGAGAGAGAGAGAGAGAGAGAGAGAGAGAGAGAGAGAGAGAGAGAGAGAGAGAGAGAGAGAGAGAGAGAGTGGGGGCGAGATACTGAAGGCATTAGGCCTCAGCTTATTACAAGTGTCATACCAAGCTGGAAATCAAAGGCTTATGCAGGAGATCACATCGCCAGCTAGCTAGCCGTACTGCTAATCTGAAAGACAGCAAACACACATGCTACTGTACCCATTCTGGCAAACAAGCCGACACATAAACACACAGAGTCTAACAGTACACATAAACACACAGAGTCTACATACACATAAACACACAGAGTCTAACAGTACACATAAACACACAGAGTCTAACAGTACACATAAACACACAGAGTCTAACAGTACACATAAACACACAGAGTCTAACAGTACACATAAACACACAGAGTCTAACAGTACACATAAACACACAGAGTCTACACACACATAAACACACAGAGCCTACACACACACATAAACACACACAGTCTACACACACATAAACACACAGCCTACATACACACATAAACACACAGAGTCTACATACACACATAAACACACAGCCTACATACACACATAAACACACACAGTCTACACACACATAAACACACAGCCTACATACACACATAAACACACAGAGTCTACATACACACATAAACACACAGAGCCTACACACACACATAAACACACACAGTCTACATACACACATAAACACACACAGTCTACACACACATAAACACACAGCCTACATACACACATAAACACACAGAGTCTACATACACACATAAACACACAGAGTCTACATACACACATAAACACACAGCCTACATACACACATAAACACACAGAGTCTACACACACATAAACACACAGAGTCTACACACACATAAACACACAGCCTACATACACACATAAACACACAGAGCCTACATACACACATAAACACACAGCCTACATACACACATAAACACACAGAGTCTACATACACATAAACACACAGAGTCTACACACACATAAACACACAGAGTCTACATACACACATAAACACACAGAGTCTACACACACATAAACACACAGAGTCTACACACACATAAACACACACAGCCTACATACACACATAAACACACAGAGTCTACACACACATAAACACACAGAGTCTACACACACATAAACACACAGAGTCTACATACACACATAAACACACAGCCTACATACACACATAAACACACAGAGTCTACATACACATAAACACACAGAGTCTACATACACATAAACACACACAGTGTAGAGATACAAAGTGTGTTTTTAAAGGGGGAACAACAGCCATGTTAAGAAGGAATAGCCGGCGTGTTATATGGTGTTAGACAATCCAAACATATTTGTGAACACAAGCAACTCTCTCTCCCCAAAGAAGCTCAAACGCGTGATGCCATCAGGTATAAGGTCTGCGTCTGCTCCGTAGACAATGCATCGGGAAAGATGGTAAAGCAGCAGCAGCCAGAAGAAAGAACGTTAGTATAAGGGGTATATTTTCTGTTTCAGAACTAAGCATTTGTGAAAACAAACATACTGTGAGTCTACAAAATGGAGTCTCCCATTCATTGTTTATGGAGCAGCTCCAGATGTCAGTCTGGCTTCCCTCTTTTCTTTGGGACAGAGTGTCTCATGTTCTTGGGGACAGAGTGGTTCATGTTCTTGGGGACAGAGTGGTTCATGTTTTTGGGGACAGAGTGTCTCATGTTCTTGGTGACAAAGTGTCTCATGTTCTTGGGGACAGAGTGTCTCATGTTCTTGGTGACAAAGTGTCTCATGTTTTTGGGGACAGAGTGTCTCATGTTTTTGGGGACAGAGTGGTTCATGTTCTTGGGGACAGAGTGTCTCATGTTCTTGGGGACAGACTGGTTCATGTTCTTGGGGACAGAGTGTCTCATGTTCTTGGGGACAGAGTGTCTCATGTTCTTGGGGACAGACTGGTTCATGTTCTTGGGGACAGAGTGTCTCATGTTCTTGGGGACAGACTGGTTCATGTTCTTGGGGACAGAGTGTCTCATGTTCTTGGGGACAGACTGGTTCATGTTCTTGGGGACAGAGTGTCTCATGTTCTTGGGGACAGACTGGTTCATGTTCTTGGGGACAGAGTGTCTCATGTTCTTGGGGACAGACTGGTTCATGTTCTTGGGGACAGACTGGTTCATGTTCTTGGGGACAGAGTGTCTCATGTTCTTGGGGACAGAGTGTCTCATGTTCTTGGGGACAGAGTGTCTCATGTTCTTGGGGACAGAGTGTCTCATGTTCTTGGGGACAGAGTGTCTCATGTTCTTTGGGACAGACTGGTTCATGTTCTTGGGGACAGAGTGTCTCATGTTCTTGGGGACAGAGTGTCTCATGTTCTTGGGGACAGAGTGGTTCATGTTCTTGGACACAGAGTGGTTCATGTTCTTGGACACAGAGTGGTTCATGTTCTTGGGGACAGAGTGTCTCATGTTCTTGGGGGTTCATGTTCTTGGACACAGAGTGGTTCATGTTCTTGGGGACAGAGTGTCTCATGTTCTTGGGGACAGAGTGGTTCATGTTCTTGGGGACAGAGTGGTTCATGTTCTTTGGGACAGAGTGGTTCATGTTCTTGGACACAGAGTGGTTCATGTTTTTGGGGACAGACTGGCTCGTGTTTTTGGGGACAGACTGGCTCGTGTTTTTGGGGACAGAGTGGTTCATGTTCTTGGGGACAGAGTGGTTCATGTTCTTGGGGACAGAGTGGTTCATGTTCTTGGGGACAGAGTGGTTCATGTTCTTGGGGACAGAGTGGTTCATGTTCTTGGGGACAGAGTGGTTCATGTTCTTGGGGACAGAGTGGTTCATGTTCTTGGGGACAGAGTGGTTCATGTTCTTGGACACAGAGTGGTTCATGTTCTTGGACACAGAGTGGTTCATGTTCTTGGACACAGAGTGGTTCATGTTTTTGGGGACAGACTGGCTTGTGTTTTTGGGGACAGACTGGCTCGTGTTTTTGGGGACAGACTGGCTCATGTTCTTGGGGACAGACTGGCTCGTGTTTTTGGGGACAGACTGGTTCATGTTCTTGGGGACAGAGTGGCTCATGTTCTTGGGGACAGACTGGCTCATGTTCTTGGGGACAGACTGGCTCGTGTTTTTGGGGACAGAGTGTCTCATGTTCTTGGGGACAGAGTGTCTCATGTTCTTGGGGACAGACTGGCTCGTGTTTTTGGGGACAGACTGGCTCGTGTTTTTGGGGACAGAGTGTCTCGTGTTTTTGGGGACAGAGTGTCTCGTGTTCACACATATTGCTTGGACTTCCCATGGCCATGGGCACGACATATTAGAGTTCTTAATTTGAGTGGTGTCAGGATGCTCAATAACTCTATGTAACACCAACACATCCACCCATCCATCTGCACTCATTGCACACACATCCACATGCACTCACTCACTCACTCACTCACTCACTCACTCACTCACTCACTCACTCACTCACTCACTCACTCACTCACTCACTCACTCACTCACTCACTCACTCACTCACTCACTCACTCACTCACCCACCCACCCACCCACCCACTCACTCACTCACTCACTCACTCACTCACTCACTCACTCACTCACTCACTCACTCACTCACTCACTCACTCACTCACTCACTCACTCACTCACTCACTCACTCACCCACCCACCCACTCACTCACTCACTCACTCACTCACTCACTCACTCACTCACTCACTCACTCACTCACTCACTCACTCACTCACTCACTCACTCACTCACTCACTCACTCACTCACTCACTCACCCACCCACCCACCCACCCACCCACTCACTCACTCACTCACTCACTCACTCACTCACTCACTCACTCACTCACTCACTCACTCACTCACTCACTCACTCACTCACTCACTCACTCACTCACTCACTCACTCACTCACTCACTCACAAACACCACACTTTAGAGACTTTAAACACTTTAACACAACACCATATTTGATCTATTTATTAAAGAGATTTGCACCACATCCATACCTCATTTTTGCATTCAGCATTTTCTTTTAAGTTTGCATTTTTGTACCTCATTGTCTGCATTCTGTACCTCATTGCCTGCATTTTACTTGTACTTTTGTGAGGATTGGTTCTTTCCCCACCACAGGCTTCCTAAAGTACTGTGATGATTGGTCCGTTCCCGGCCACACGCTCCGTTCCTTTAAGGTGCTTTGTTGATTAATTGCATTCCCCGCCACGCTCCGTTCCTTTAAGGTTTCTGTGAGGATTCTGTGATGATTGGTCCGTGGCCGAACGCACACTTCTAAGTCAAGTATCAATTACCATCACGCACCTGATGCGTGTTCTAATCAGCGCCCCAGAGGGCTTTATATACTCTTTTCCCCCTAATATCGATGTTGGATTGTTTTGAATATTCCCTGCATCTGCCTTTCTTTCCCGTTCGCTGTCTGTTGCTCTCCAGGACTCTCGTGAAGTATCCCTTGGAGAACCTGATTTCCCGTACGAAGCTACGCCTCGTTTATCTGCCCGCTTTACGCTGGTGAGTTTTTGAAACAGTCTTTTTGGATCACCAGTTTTTTGTGTGTTTGTGAAACACCGAAGAGATCCCGTTTTTGTTATACTGTTCTCACCTATTTTTTGTTGTTGGATTTACTCTTTGGATTACCGTATTGTTTTTTCTCTGGACTCTGCTAACTGTGTGTATCACACCGAAGATCAAGTCACTTGGATATTAATTTGGATCAGTCACCTCTCTGTTATCTGTTGTGCGCTGAGCTAACTGGGATTCTCTCTCTCCCTCCGTGTTCCATCTGGAGTGTATGCTGGGGGGATCTGCAGAGCGGCTCAGACGTCACAAGCAAATTCCTCACCAACACCGTCTGGGAGAATCTGCAGAGCCGCAAGACATTCTTCACATGCCAGATTCCCCGTTTGTTCTGTTTTCCACCTAATTCAATCTTGTGACTCTGAGAATAAACACGCCCTTGTTTTTGGCTAACTCTGAAAACAACTCTCTCTGTGCCGTTGCGTTTGGGGTCGGTTACAAACCATAACAACTTTAATTGTACTTAGGTTGTACTTTAGTTTGTATATTGTATATTTGACAATTTTGACTTACTTGTTTTTACTGTATGAAGCACATTCTCAGGGGCTCATACAGAAACCAAGCATTTCACTGTAATGTACTTTATACGTGACAAATAAAAGCAAACTTGAAACTTGTTCCCCTTTAAAATATCCTCAGCAGTATTGCTAGGGAACAATCATCCCGTAACCAGCCTTAACATAACATAGATGCTAGGAATTGCCTTAATCTATGCACATCCCTTAATAAAAACCAAGGGAATAAAAAAGAAACATTGCAGACCTCTTAGATATGCTTTAATTTCATTATCTTAACCAGTAATGTCAGGGTAAATAAAAAAATATATATAAATGTTTTATTGGTTTTTAACACATTGACCGCCAGCAGCAGGGGGCGCTGATCTGCCTTCATCGCCAGGTCTTTATTCAATGGATATAGTTTTAGACTGCGACATTTGCGAGTGCTTAAAATATATCTTATATTATATCTATGGGTCTAATAACGCCGTCGACTGTCAGTGAGTTGCTACTGGTCAACATGCCCAAAACAGATTGTTTTTTCATCCGTACATTTCCGTTTATACCGTCTTGAATAGAGTATGGTTTGGGTGCTTTTGAGTAATTCCAGGAAAAAGATGAGAAAAAGGCATTTTACTGTAATCCAGTCATCACGTTGTAATTTTTCGGCTGATTATCTAATCATCCTGAAATCAACGCTAGATTATCATTATAATAATAATAATTGGTTAGACTAGAAGTCTTTATTTGTCATGCAGTTTAACACACACGCGAGATGGGCGACCCACAGGAACACACACACATGCACTGAGTCGCCGATGAAATGTCTCTCTGTACTTTTCCCATCCCGTTGTCCTTCCCCCCATGGGCAGCCGGGAGCAGATAGGGCGTCAACGTGAGCCGCGCCCCGGGGACTAATCCAAGTGCTCCTGTCCGTCTTCGTCAAGGACGCCACAGCGTTAGCGATCTGTTGTGCATGTTTTTCCATTGGGTTTATCTTATCGGGGGAAACCCTTGCGAGCACGGGGAGAACATGCAAGCTCCACACAGAAAGGCCCGGGAGATACCCCACCTGAGTACCTGGCATCATGGAAACCTGGTCCCCAAGCTTTATTATATCTCGTCGTGCATACATGAAGTGGCCATCATAGCGGGGCGCTCGACCCCCCCCCCCCCCCCCCCCCACCGCAGTCAACGGTAATAAGCACATAGACCTACACACAGAATGCTTGATCACGGTAGAAATAAATATCAGATCAACGCAAGGTTTCATATATAGTGTTCTTACCTGGTCTCTGATGTAATGCAAAAAAAAGAATCCAATTATCTCATCGCATTCCAGTTATCAACAGCGATCATGTCCCCGACATTACGAAGCGTTACACACGGACGGGCGGGCGGGGTTAATATTCACATTGGTTGTTGTAAGCCCCTGGCTCGCCGGAGTATTTAAACCCTGCCCGCCCGGCTCAGATCGGCTCCTAAAACACACCACCCCATTTCAAATGAGATGCAATAGCTCCGCATGGCAGTAGAGGGCGGTGTTGACCGTCTGCCAGCTCAGACAGGGTCTGAAGGGTATACCAGAGGCTGCAGCTATGAATTATGAATAGATATAGCGAATAAACGAAATAACGATCCCAGAAACTAGTTAACTCGTTTCTGGCGCTGAACGCATGGCGGGCAATAATGAGTTCACTCGTTTCCGGCGCAGATTGTGTTAAGGGTCAAATTCTACTTCTACTTAATTTATTTCTTAATTTACCTTCATTCTCATTTAATAACAAGGTTACCTTAAGGGGAGACACTGCAGGTGAATAGGGTAAACAAATTAACTAATAGATATCACAATGAAACTTCCCCAGTTGATTACTTATATTAAGACAAGACTTTTTTGTATTACAAGTTTTCTGAAATTGGATGTTTAAATATGCAAATGAGGCATGATCTACTTAAATATGCACTAATTTGCATATAATTCCATGACAGAAATCTGAACATTGGATAAAGCCATTTTCAAAATTATAGTTTCATTTTGTTGACATATTAGAGCCAAAGGTTATTACAGAGGGGATTTTGGATATCTCTTTTTATCACTCCATAAATCAGAAAATACTCCATTCAGTCCATTTTTATGGTAAAATTCCATATTTCGCCATGTTTTTAGGAATAAAATGTGATATAAATCAGGGTATGAATGCGATATCAACAAACCCTTCTGTAAATACCTTCAGAACATAGATATGAATAGAACTGGAAGGTTTGGTGTATGTGAGTGCTACTGAAGTGGAGATTTCTGGCTCAGAGTATGAGGAAAAACTCTTAAAACTCATGTTTGGGAAAACGCCTTCAAAGTTCTGTATTGTAAAATGCCATACTTTTTTTTTTTAAACAGTTATTTACAAACACAATACCTAATCAAACCATTAGTAATAGACAACCTAAACACATGTTTGATAACTGAATAATAATAATAATAATAATAATGATGTTATTGAACTGAACAGAACTACACACAGGCTACAAACAGTGTAGTACAGTGTAGTACCCCCTAATAGGCAAAAAATATTTGAATAGATATCACTATGAAACTTTCCCAATTTGTTATGTACATATAAACTAAGAAAAAAATATTGCAAGTTTTCTGAAATGTATGTTTATATATGCAAATGAGGCACTTCCCATTAAATATGTGCACATTTATGGATGCAATAAGGTAAAATGATGTAAAATAAACAACTAAATGTGTGTTATTGACGTTTTATTGTCACTAGTTTCATAGAAGACATGTTTAGGAAGCAAAATATAACAAAATCTCAAAATCAACAAAAAAAGTATATTTGACTATTCACCTGCAGTGTCTCGCCTTAAGGTTGTGTTAAGGTGTGCAATTAAGGGTCTCTGTTCCCTAGTGAATTTAAGCTAACCATATACCACTAATGTGAAACTGCAATTTGCATATTAACCATGCTAGTAAACAAGCCCACACATAGCCCATGCAATGCATTGTGGGTTAAAATGTGCTTTTGAAATGTGTGAATTAAAGCCTCTGTGGTCAAAACCCCTCTTTTTTTTCTTCTTCTTCTTCTTCTTCTTCTTCTTCTCTTCTTCTTCTTCTTCTTCTTCTTCTTCTTCTTCTTCTTCTTCTTCTTCTTCTTCTTCTTCTTCTTCTTCTTCTTCTTCTTCTTCTTCTTCTTCTTCTTCTTCTTCTTCTTCTTCTTCTTCTTCTTCTTCTTCTTCTTCTTCTTCTTCTTCTTCTTCTTCTTCTTCTTCTACTTCTTCTTCTTCTTCTGCTGGCGCTAATGCCCTCGGGACATACTGTATTGTGAGTGTGAATAAGAAAGCTATAGAGATTTGCATTAGGGTTAGCCTGCGTGCTCCGTGACACACTTAGCACCATAATGCACGGACCAGTCTGAGGAGACAGGGGCGTGGCTAAAACTGGGACAAGAGGAGGCGGAGCCGAGTGTGGAGAGACACGGGGGCCACGGGGGCGTGGCTAAAACAGGGACAAGAGGAGGCGGAGCCGAGTGTGGAGAGACACAGGGCGACAGTGGCTCGGAAGGTAGAGCAGTCGTCTGGCAATCGGGAGGTTCCCGGTTCGATTCCCGGCAGCGTGTCGATGTGTCCTTGAGCAAGACACTTAACCCCTAATTGCTCCCGATGAGCAGGTCGGCACCTTGCCGTCGGTGTGTGAATGTGTGAGTGAATGTGTGAGTGAATGGGTCAAATGTGAGTAACAAATTGTAAAGCGCTTTGGATAAAAGCTGCTATATAAAAAAGCAGCCATTTACCATTTACAGGGACCACAGGGGCGTGGCTAAAACGGGGACAAGATAGCCTACAATCCTGACGACCGACCGGGGGTGAAGAGAGTCCAAACGCATTCACACCATCATTGTGCTTCTTCTGTAAGGTGTAGCCTTTTGTGTTGTGTGTTTAGTACTCGCTTGTTAATTGCTTTTCGTGTTTGTTTATAGGTGTGTGAGTGGAGAGTGAGGGTTCCATTTCACTTGTTGTTTGTACATTATGGTTAAAAATAAAAAAAAATTAAATATAGAATCTTGAATCAAGTCATTTATTCAAAGTCATTCTACCGTATGTTACTTGAATGTCGATTATCTCTCTTCGAGGGGGAAACTCGTCTTTTCTCTTAATTTTGACGTTTTTTTGTTGGCGGAAATTCACCACATTCTTCATGGGTTCTTCTTGTACTTCACAGAGGACTACCATCCACTTTACATTTGTTTTAATTGAGCTGTTGGGGTTAGAAAAGGGGGGGGGGCAAAAACCCGCCATCCCGTTGCTCTAAGGAGGGCGCCGCGTAATGACTCGTCTTTATGCGGGAAGAATGAGGGGGGGGGGGGGGGGGGGGGGGAATGAAAAAAAGAAAGACCTGGATAAAACGAGACACGTCTCGGTGGCGGGGCGGAGCATGTGAACAAGATGCGGAGGGGCCATGAATGCCGGCCGGCAGAGACAAAGAGCTACTTAAGGCTATACGGGCTTCTTCAGGCCGAAAAAGCAGCGCCTGGTATTAACCACGCCAGTGTGTCTCTTTATTCACGGAGTGCAGTCAGCTTCTCTTCCTCGGCAGACACAAAGAAGCAGAGGAAGATGTGAACACTGCGAGAAGTGAGGTTAGCGCGAGTCGGGTCTGGGTTTTTTTTTCTTTTTTTTTATCCTCTGGAGTCGGATCGGCTTACCGTAAAAAAAAACGCTTTTGTTTGTTCGTCACGGGAACGTCACTCGCGTCGAGGCGTTAACTAGCTGATTTTAAAGATATTTTCCCCCTTGTTTCTTGATTAAAAATCCTCAAAACGATTCCCTGTGAAACGAGAGGAACTTCTCAAAAGAAGGGGGGGGCGGCGGCGCAGGTACACAGTCGAAGAAAACGACAAGTCGACAACAAACGAAGTCGACGACAAACGCTACGAAACGTGACCCGACAGGCTCACAGTGAGTCTGAATCGGAGATGATGATAAAAAAAGATCCTCGGCTACACACAGCTCGTCGTCACGTTTTGCAGCGCGGGTGGGAGAAGGAGCGGGAGCGTTGCAGAGACCAGCGCAGCATAAAGCCGTCATGGATCACCGATTCCCGCCGCCGTCGGCCCCTGTCCTTTTCTCCTAGCGCCACTCAGGGCATTCAGTAACTTTATAAAAGGGGGCCAGGGATTAATTCCTCCCAGCTTCCCCGAGTGGCTCACTGTACTATGAAGTGCACTAAATGCTAAGGACTATACTGTACACTATCTGGGCCTCCTCTCTTCCCCCCCCCCCCCCTGGCCCGGGGCTCGGCTCGCGTTAGGCCTCTTCTCCTCTGAAGACCCTCGCAGACCCACACTGTGGCACATAGTGCCGAGATT
Source organism: Notolepis coatsorum (assembly GCF_963971535.1). NCBI lineage: Eukaryota > Metazoa > Chordata > Actinopteri > Aulopiformes > Paralepididae > Notolepis > Notolepis coatsorum. Next base: position 185,130,125 of record NC_140170.1, read on the forward strand.
ATATAACAAGGGCTTCTTTCTCTTCTTGCAGTGAGGAGCCGTCACAGTGTAAAGGATTCACATTGTCCACATGCAGACGGTTCTGTCTATATGCAGGGTCTACATGCAGGGTCTATGTGCCAACGGTCTATATGCCAACGGTCTATGTGCCAACGGTCTATATGCCAACGGTCTATATGCAGGGTCTACATGCAGGGTCTATGTGCCAACGGTCTATATGCCAACGGTCTATATGCCAACGGTCTATATGCCAACGGTCTATATGCCAACGGTCTATATGTCAACGGTCTATATGCCAACGGTCTATATGCAGGGTCTATATGCCAACGGTCTATATGCCAACGGTCTATATGCCAACGGTCTATATGCCAATGGTCTATATGCCAACGGTCTATATGCCAATGGTCTATATGCCAACGGTCTATATGCAGGGTCTATATGCCAACGGTCTATATGCCAATGGTCTATATGCCAACGGTCTATATGCAGGGTCTATATGCCAATGGTCTATATGCCAACGGTCTATATGCCAACGGTCTATATGCCAACGGTCTATATGCCAACGGTCTTCGGTCCACAGAGAGCGGTTCTCGTACGGGCGGGGGATGATCCGGGAGAAGAGACGTCAGACAAGCCGGGGTCGATGCACAGGCGGGTTCTCATACAGTCAGGGGATATAGCACACAGCAGGGTCCTCCTTCCGAAAGTAGATAAACAAAGCAGGGGTCACACGGTCAGCAATCTCTCCTCCTCTTCTTCTCTTCTCCCTTACTCACGTCCGTCCCGGTTTCGCCTCAGTTACTCCAATTCACTCTGTCACTCCGTCTCCATTTCCTATGGTGTGGTGATTGCGCTCACCTGTTCTCGGGCGCGTCTGGCACAGGTGCGCTTCATCTGCGCCGATGCGCTCTGCTCTGGCGGGAGTTTCTCCGGAACTCCTAATATGGGCATATGATGCCCCAGTACCTTGGCCGACACATAGCAGCCGTCTATTACCACGTCAGCCGGTCTGCCTGATCAGGTCTTTAGCCTCTTCAGGTGTATAATCACACCGGCGCCATTCAAATGCTGACCTGACAACACATAACACATTCTAATAACACATAACACATTCTAATAACACATAACACATTCTAATAACACATAACACATTCTAATAACACATAACACATTCTAATAACACATAACACATTCTAATAACACATAACACATTCTAATAACACATAACACATTCTAATAACACATAACACATTCTAATAACACATAACACATTCTAATAACACATAACACATTCTAATAACACATTACTCATTCTAATAACACATAACACATTCTAATAACACATAACACATTCTAATAACACATAACACATTCTAATAACACATAACACATTCTAATAACACATAACACATTCTAATAACACATTACTCATTCTAATAACACATTACTCATTCTAATAACACATAACACATTCTAATAACACATTACTCATTCTAATAACACATAACACATTCTAATAACACATAACACATTCTAATAACACATAACACATTCTAATAACACATTACTCATTCTAATAACACATAACACATTCTAATAACACATTACTCATTCTAATAACACATAACACATTCTAATAACACATAACACATTCTAATAACACATAACACATTCTAATAACACATAACACATTCTAATAACACATACCACATTCTAATAACACATAACACATTCTAATAACACATAACACATTCTAATAACACATAACACATTCTAATAACACATAACACATTCTAATAACACATTACTCATTCTAATAACACATAACACATTCTAATAACACATAACACATTCTAATAACACATAACACATTCTAATAACACATAACACATTCTAATAACACATAACACATTCTAATAACACATTACTCATTCTAATAACACATAACACATTCTAATAACACATTACTCATTCTAATAACACATAACACATTCTAATAACACATAACACATTCTAATAACACATTACTCATTTTTTATTTATTTTTTTCCCCCTCCTTTATCCTCAGATTTTCTCCCATCCCAATGTTAGTCGTTATGCCAATTCCCAATCCCCTTCCTGGTCGCTGCGCACTTACCCCCCACAGTCGGTCTGGGAGAGTGGAGGCTATCACGTGCTTCCTCCGACACACGTCCAGCCAATCAACCGCTTCTTTTCACCTGGCAGCGCGGACTCTCACTGAGAGGGTGTAACGTGTGGAAGGATCACACTACCGCCCTTAGATCCTATCCGCGGTTAGCAGGCGCCCCGACCGAACTGTAGGAGTCGCTGTTTACAACGACCCGGACCCACCCCGCCAGCTTCTCCCACCCTCTAATACAGCCAATTGTATTAGTGTGAACGGCCAGCCAAGCTGGTGACAACCCCGGAGCTGTGAGCTGGAACACATTACACATTCTAATAACACATAACACATTCTAATAACACATAACACATTCTAATAACACATAACACATTCTAATAACACATAACACATTCTAATAACACATTACTCATTCTAATAACACATAACACATTCTAATAACACATAACTCATTCTAATAACACATAACACATTCTAATAACACATAACACATTCTAATAACACATTACTCATTCTAATAACACATAACACATTCTAATAACACATTACTCATTCTAATAACACATAACACATTCTAATAACACATAACACATTCTAATAACACATAACTCATTCTAATAACACATAACACATTATAATAACACATAACACATTCTAATAACACATAACACATTCTAATTCACATTCATGTTTTTCTCTCTGTTCATGTCTGTTTTGTTCTTGTTTTTGTTTTAGTTTAGTTTAGTTAGTTTTTTCTGGTCTATTCTGGTGTTTTAGCTAATTGTCTACGTTTTTTCTCTTCACATGTATTATTTTCTTGTTTTTTCTACTGATGTTTTAAAATGCTGTGAAGCACTCTGTGCACTCGTGCTGAGAAGGGCGCTATACAAATAAAGTTTTACTTACTTACTTACTTACTTACTTACTTACTTACTTACTTACTTACTTACTTACTTACTTACTTACTTACTTACTTACTTACTTACTTACTTACTTACTTACTTTAATAACACATAACACATTCTAATAACACATAACACATTCTAATAACATATCATATAACATATCATAATGGGCCACTGATCATTGAAAGCTATAGCTCTAGAATGCAAAGAGACAATTCTGAAGAAACGGAAAAAAAGAGAAAAAAAAACTCACACCTCGAAGGGTTAAAACGGGGAGGCTGTCTGCGCCGTGATTGGGTGATGATTGAAAAGGGGAGGCTGTCCGCGCCGTGATTGGGTGATGAGTGAAGTGTGAGTGGCTGTCACTGAGGGAGCACTCTGTGAATATTTCCATGGAAACTGATCACAAAATGCCAAGGCCTTTAGAAAATCAGGTTTAGACATCGACGATTGTTTCCTTGACAACGATAGACCCAACACCCCACGGGTTGGTCCTTTGGAACAACCTCTTTCGTGTCAAGGACCACCAAGTTGATACACTTGTTTGAAGACTCTGGGACGACCCCACATCTGAGAAGATTTTTTGTCCAGAATTCTGCCGTTGAAATAACAGAGGAGGAAGTGAGACCTATGATCAAAATACCAGTGGTCACTTTTATTGGCCCTATTTTCTTTGGGACCCCATGGAACCCCCCCCCAAGGACCCCTGGAGGTCCCCGGACCCCCAGATGAGAACCTGTTACAACACTGGTTGTTTACTTATGCATCCGTGACTAAACCTTGGTGATATAGAAACATCTATGAAATAGTTTACGATGATATTCAAGATAAATCTGTGATGTGAAGAACTCGGAATGTTTATCCTCCTTAAAAAGGAAAACAAGGCGGTCAGGTGGCGTAGCGGAGATTGCGCTCGTCACCAATGCAAGAGGCTGCGGTCTCGACTCCCGGAGTCAGCATTGCCTTGGCTTGGGCTGATTGTCATACTAACTCGTTTGGCTGAGTTAGGGGGAGGGAAGTCATGGGTGGGAATCTGGCGTCGTGGACAGCAGGTCAGGTCAGGTCTGGGCGCCTGCTCAGCGGAGGCAGGACTTGATGAAGGCAGCGTGACCTCCCACGCGTTACGCTTCACCAATGAGAGTCCTCGCTGCCAGGTGAAAAAAGAGTCACTGGCTGTCGCCGCGCGTGTCGGAGGAAGCGTGCGGATGACTTCAGGGTTCCCTTGTACCGACCAGTAGGAGAACATGCGCACAACAACCAGGCAGGGAAGGGGGGGAATTGGCACAACGACAAAAAATTGGGACGGGGAGAAAAACAGAGAACAAATAAATAAATAAATAAAGGAAAACAAAAGCGTGTTTAGGCTATACAATTCTGAGGCTTTCAATTTGTGGGTATGAAGCCGTCACTGTTCACAATGATTACACAACAATTTCCTCTGGATAATTTTTTAAGTGGATGCTGGTGCTGTGATTGCGGTACATAGCTGCCAGCATGCTAGCCATATAACAGCCGTACTGTATTGTACCCATTCTGAAATCTGTTAATAATACGTTTTCAATCAATCAATCAATCAATAGAATGGCCGTACTGTCTTGAATGAGCGTTTACCTGGTGCACTTCTAAATGGCTGTCACAGAATGCTCAATAAGGTCTAGAGATGTCGACAATGTTTCCTTTATAACAGTGCATACGGATTCAGGATTCTATTGAATGAAACATTTAGATGGCTAAGGCCAGTCAGTGCTTCAGTAGTTGTTTACTTTGTAATATATATTAGGTAAACCTTCATAATATAAGAGTGAACATCAGTTGAATCGTGTTGGTTTGGTGCATGAGACCCAGAAGGTTTATGGCAAAAGTATAATTTGGAAGAACATTCCACACATGAACCAGCCTTTTCATTGCCAGCACTAACCAGTTGAGCTAAAGGGTCTGACACGTTAGCAGGTGCTGGTTGACTGCGACCGACTCATCCGTAGTTTACACTAGCTTTAGTCTACAGATGAAGCTCTTCAGATTCGGTGCCCTTCTACTGCTCTTCTACGGCTCTTCTACTGCCCTTCTACCGTCCTTCTAACGCCCTCGTCATTCTTGTGCGCTACTCTGTTTGAAATGATTTTAGTAGCATGGTTGCGGTTCTGTTATGTGCCGCCAGGAGGCGCAAAGTCAAGTTGGAATTATATCATTATATCCATCCATCCGACGGCCTGTCAAATATTTGTGGTTAAAGATTTGTGGATTAACCCATTCTCTGCCACCACTTTGATCATCCTAAACCATCCTCTGCCAGCGCTATTTGTCTATGGAGATGTTCACCTTCTTTGCAGGGCTATAACTTTAAAAATGTTATTGCTAAATTGACATTACTATGGCCCATTCAACATCAATTATCTATCGTTCAGGATGTAGGAACGTTTAACTTTTTCATTCACACATTCATACTAAAATACCGTCTAGAGTATAAATATGTTTTTATCGTTTTCTGCAGTATTTCATAGAACGTGAGATATAGGCATAAATGCATATATTAGATTATCAAATGCAGTTTGATACCGATCCATGCTATATTAAAAATGTCAACTGTACATGGTCCTAAACGTCATGACTGATCATCTGCGGCTGAACGGAGGGGGGGGGGGGGGGTCGTTTATAATTCAATGGCCGACGTTAAATTATTTATGTGGTATGGGTGATATATTGATCAGAGCAGTTTGTATCGAAAATGATAAAGAAAAATGCTGAAACTGACGTCAGTCTCCTCGTAGTGTTGGGCGATGAGAGTGGAGCAAACAGATCCCAATTATGGGATGTTGATCGATGCGATCCATTTCCGGTTTGTATATTACTAATACACGTCCAAATCATGTTGATTATTGAGTTATGGCAAAGATCCATATCCACGGTGTCTGTATTGCGCCCCGGGACGATAAACAAGTGGCCGGACGAAAATAGGGGACGGACCGAGCTCCAATGGGCACTTCCGGTTTGGCAACTCGCCGATCAGCCACCAGGTGGCGGATTGAAGCGTTGCAGAGTTGTGATGGCTCAGACAGCATCAGCCAAGACTCCGTGGGTGAAATATGAATACCATGACGAAAATATGAAATATTGATCTCAAACACGCCTTACGGCGTGATTGGCAGACAATGCATGGTGGAGAAACCCGCCTTAACACGTGATTGGCGGAGAATGGGTTAAGCTGGTGATTATTTTACAGATGGCTGTCGGGCCATTTACTTTATTGAATTAATTTGTCTGAACAGTATATTGAGTGTGTGTGTGTGTATGCATTGCGGCATTCATCGAGCGTTGCACACTACAGACATGGACATATTATTTTGTAATGTAATGATTTTCTGTTGATTATTTGACTGTTATTGATACAGTAATGGTGTGGTATTTTCGATTAACGTGCGTTTTTTATGGATAATCAGCTGAGATGTATTATTATTATTATTTACGCTGAGACAACCATGCTTGCTGGCCCGAAGACCCGCCCTACTCTGCCTCTGATTCGCAGACACACAGACAGCACACAGACGGCTCCAGTCATGGCGAGCCAAGTCGATGTTAGAGTTGGACGGGTCGATGTTTCTGTATTATTCAGTACATTAAAATTAAACTGAATTATTACTGAACAACTTACTGGTAAGTTAACTTAAGGTTTAACGTTAGTTTGTTTACTGCAGTTATGTCAGAACGACAATCAGCTAAGGTAACGTTAGCAACTGCTCAAATAAAGCATATCCACATTGCTGTCAAGTTAACATTATGGTCCCTCGAAACGACAGACACCTGTTGTATGCGACCTCAAGGCTTTTCAACACTGGCGTGTAGACCAGAACATTACCTTAAGTGACTTTACTTTGCAGTAACATTGAATCTGTCAACATGCTCCTCACCACTGATAATGGGCTTTGGACTGAAGACTTCATTATGTCAATGTTTCATTTTCTTTCATTTAGGACACCTCATACATTTACTGATGTAACTCCCTGACCATGCATGCTATATTTACATATGTGGTATTGCTGGATTCAGCACAACCACACATTTCCGAAGAAGTCCTCATCTGTGTTTCTATGACCATCCATGGCAGAGCTACTACAAGGTAAATGAGAACATTCTGCATAGATATTCATTTTTGACATTTCCGCTTATTTTAAGTATGTGTACATAGGTATATATTCCCTACATGCATAAATATATTCACATCCAGGTTGTTCTATTAGGTTAAGCAACTGTCTGACTGCCAGCATGTCAAGTTTGAAAGCTCTTGGAGCTTATATTATTAATCTACATGAGTTTACATGTCTCAACTCCCATCCCATCCTTTGGGGGTGTATAACAATATCTATCAATTTAACAAGTTTTGCAGTAAAATATTTGTATACAAGAATCCATTTCATACATGAGAGACCTTAGAGATGAGGAAAAACATGCTTGTGTTTTGTTCTACCTCCGGTAGGGGTATCTCAAAAACGAAAGCCCTTTTTGACAGTTTGTCACAGCACCATGTCCAAATGTAACCAAAACATAGCAAACTATAGCTAATGGTAATTTTTATTTGTTTATTTATGGATCCCCATTAGTCTACACTACACCCATGTGTGAAAGACTATTCTTCCTGGGGTCCTAACACACAACATACAACATTACAGTACATTATGTCGGCAGATCATGTTAACTTGCTGAAATATTTTGGTCATACACTTACAATCTTTAGCAGCTGGGAAATACATTATTTGATCTCTTCAGGGGTGACCCATTTTCACGTTGATTAAACGTTACACATTACATCCTGCTAAATTAACGTTAGCTAATGTTACGCCAGTGTTGAAAAGCTTTGAGGTTGCATTCAACATATGTCTGTCGTTTCGAGGGACGTTAACTTGACAGCAATGTGGATATGCTTTATTTGAGCAGTTGCTAACGTTACCTTAGTTTATTGTCGTTCTGACATAACTGCAGTAAACAAACTAATGTTAAACCTAAGTTAACTTCTCTGCTCAGACCTAAAGCTCAGCTAAAGACTCACCGGTTTTTCATTGGCGTTTTGAGGCTCGGTAAGCCATACATCCCCGGTCGTGTCGTGATTGTTTTAATGTATTGCAGCTTTTGATTTTGTGTATACTGTATTTAGTATTTTTAGTATTTTTTCAGTTTTTATATTGTAAAGCACTTTGGTGCAACTCGGTTGGTTTTAAATGTGCTATATAAATAAAGTTGACCTTGACCTTGACCTTGACTCTGTTTATCATCAGCCATCACATTATCACTGGTGATAGTTATAATACTCACCACTGTGTACAATGTGGTTGGGTGGTCCTTTCTGGCAGAGACACAGGATTTGCACTGACATCTGTTTCTATACAAAGCCATAATTGGAGATTATCCAAATTACATTTCTTCATTACTGGAATGGACCTCTGGACTCTACTGTATGTTACACGGACAAATGACTGGCTCACACTTAAAGTGCAGAGAGCTTGTACTGAACTTGGTAGATCTGCCTTCTCTTCTGTGCTCCTGAATCATGGAAGGCCCTGCAGGGAACATTGAGATGAGGTGCACTAGTGTCCACGGGTCCATTTAGAGCAGCGGTTCTCAACAGGGGTGCCGTGGCACCCTAGGGTGCCTCAGAGAGCTGCCAGGGGTGCCTTGAGATTAAAAAAAAATAAATAATTTTTTTTTTTTGGATTACAGAAAATTATCACTAAAGTGCTATCTGTTGCAGCTGCACTGTTTTCCATGAAAATACCATATTTGGATAAGTTTGAACATTTCTCAAAATCTAAAAATCATTATTTAATAAAACACAGAAAATGATCACCAAGTTACTCTGGATAAAAAAAATTTACAGACAACATTGAGACAAAGCTTCCTGACACATCTCCATCCAAACTCTTGGAGGAACTCATTGAAATCTCATCTGACTGGAGAGCTCGTTTCAGAGTGTGGTGCTGAGTACCAAGTATCTCATGATGCAGCAGTTAAGGTGTTGATACCATGTGAAGCTGGCTTTTCATCCATGACAGCTCTTAAAACAAAATATACAGTAGGGCCAAGTTGAGCCTTGAGGATGACATGCGTGTTGCCTTGTCAAAGATCTCCCCACGTATTGACCGTATTATTAGCCAGCAGCAGCAGACCTCGCATTGAGCTAGAAATGTCCACTGAGTGAACGAGTGCTTATTTTATGTATTTATTTATATTTTTTGAGAAATGGTAACTTGGTGATCCTTTTCTGTGAAATGGTCACACTTATCCAAATATGCTATTTTTATGGAAAAGAGTGCAGCTGCAACAGATAGCACTTTAGTGATAATTTTCTGTAATTTTATTTAAAGAAATATGCTATTTGATTTATTACTACAAGCAGTGTAATGTCAACAGTACTAAGCCATTTAGACCTGAAACACATGTTAATAATGCATTATATAGCCTGCATATACACACAAATGTGTTTCCCGGTTTCTTAAATAAACATTATTTTGAAAGCAAGCACTTTTGTCATCATTGTAGCAAAAAAGACAGGACCGGAAAAGTCTTTATCGTATGTAGGGGTGCCCTGGAATATTTTATTGAACACAGGGGTGCCTTGGCAGCAGAAAGGTTGAGAACCCCTGATTTAGAGCACTGGGGACCAAGCAGGTCACCACAATCTGAAATAGTTTTTAAATTGTGTTTGAGTGTTTTGAAGGATTGTATTTTTGGTTTTATTTATTTCTCTTTTGTACTTTAACACTTTCCGCACCAGACCCGATGATAGTCGGGTTAACTCGCCGAACGTTCAGCGCCAGACCCTAGTATAGTCGGGTTCTTTTATTCGATATTTCCATTAATTATCTATCCAGGGAGCCTGGTGTTATCATTGGGAATGGGTCTGAGATCGCAAAAGTCCATTACCGCCTCCTGGTAGGTTGCAGCCGGTATTGCACATCCTTTGAAACTCTGTGTATTGAGGTGTGCGTCGATTATATAGGTCCGGGTGGACTTTTCCTTGTCAGGCAAGACGAGCGGTTATAACGCATGGATTTATAAGAATCAAACACTCCCGATTCATGTTCTTTGGTGGATTATATTGGCGACACGATCGACATCAATACTTGGAATGGCGATCAGATAATTGGAATATTCTTTTTGGGGTACATCCTAGTCAAGGTAAGGGCTATATGGTATCAATCTTGCGTTGATCTAAGAATTCCTTCATTGCGATCGGAGCGTATGTGTGTAATGTACTGTGTAACGTATTCCGTTGGCGACGATCAAAGCAAAGTTCGCAGATGACACGGTGGTGGTGGGGCTGATCTCGGACAACGACGAGAAGGCATACCGGGAGGAGGTTGAGGTACTGGAACGCTGGTGCCAGGACAACAGCCTGCTCCTGAACATTGGTAAAACCAAGGAGCTGATCGTGGATTATAGGAGAGGACAGCAGGAGACGCACACACCACTGATGATAAACGGGGCTACCGTGGACAGGGTGAGCAGCTTCAAGTACCTGGGGGTCCACATCTCAGAGGACCTGACATGGTCAACACACATAGACACAGTAGTAAAGAAGGCGAAACAGCGTCTCTACCACCTGAGACAGTTAAGGAAGTTCAGAGTATCGGGAAAGATACTCCAGTCCTTCTACTCAGGAGCTGTAGAGAGCATCCTGACCGGAAACATCACTGCCTGGTATGGAAACAGCACGGCACAGGACAAGAAGGCCCTACAGAGAGTGGTGCGCTCAGCCGAGCGTACCACGGGTATTGCACTACCCCCCCTGCAGGTTCTATACAACAAGAGGTGCAAATCCAGAGCCTGCAGGATAATGAAAGACCCTCACCACCCCAATAACAGCCTGTTTCAGCTGCTGAGGTCAGGCAGACGCCTGCGAACCCCAGCTACTAGGACAGAGCGGCTTAGGCTCAGCTTCTTCCCCCAGGCCATCAGAGCCATGAACAATGAACATTGAGTGCTCAGAACATTGAACTGTCCACACACAAGCACACATGAACACACACACGACACGCACACTGTGCACGCTCACACACGAGCAGCCACTTAACACTTTAACATGAGCGGGCACACACTCATGTCGCACACACGCACACTTATGGCCAAAGGAAAGGACACTTTAAATTAGAATAACAGGAACAGTGTATTGCACTACCAAAGCTAACTAGCATGTCCCATATGCTCTGTAAATAACTATGTACAGATACCGAGATGTCACTCCATGTTACCTGCTACCTGTTACTGCACAATGTTGTTTCCTTCTTTTGATTCTATTATATGTACCACTGTATTGCACATCGTTGCGGGCAAGACCACCCGCATTTCATTGTATACCTGTATGCCGTGACAATTAAAACTCTTGACTTGACTTGACTTGACCCCTTTCATGCATTCATGATGAAACATAATACCTATAATCTAGATTTGATTTGAGAATAGTAGCTAGTCCAGGCAAGAAACGACAACGCCTTTAGTAGAATACACGCATATGGCTATTACGCAGCCTTTTGGGAATCACCCAGCCGAGACCACTCTAAAACTATACTTATATTCACCACGGTATAAAACGGGAATGTATGGATAAAAAAAAAAAATCTTTTTCACAAGTTGAACGATAGATACTCGATGTCAAATGGGCAATAGTATTATATCCATAGCTATAATATATAATATAGTTTTAGCCCTGCAAACACTGCCACGTATTCCTATACTTTAAAGCGTTGGCCTTTCAACCACACAGTAAACAGCGCCCTCTGGCGCTGAATGAGTTAATATTGATGATGATTACGTGAAAGTAAACACTGGAAGCGAGGGCTAGCCCTCAGTGGAATGGACTGAGAGGACCCCATGTTCAGTGTTTAAGAGTACGTTTAAGAAGAGGAGTGAGGGGAATGTTGGAGGGGATTTGGCTTGAGAAAGTTGTGATGCACAGGCTATATTCTGTAAGTCACAATTGTGCACTTATGCAAATTCAATATTTTAAAACAATCCCACTTCCCACCTCCGACGGTCATAGAGTATATCTCAATACAGTTAAACATATTGTCCATATCTCTATATCACTCTTTATCGCATAGGACAGACATGTACCATAATAAAATATGAAATAGGTCACATACAGTATACATATTTGTACATTATTCCATACATATATCAATGTTATATGACATATGCCATACATACAGTATATCAATGTTATATTCTATGTTGGATGTACAGTATGTGAAATACATATATATGCCGATATTATATTTCAGAATGTGATAGCTGTAGGCTGCTGTACATTCAGGGACACATAATAATAATAATAATAATAATAATAATAATAATAATAATAATAATAATAATAATAATAATAATAATAATAATAATAATAATAATAATAATAATAATAATAATAATAATAATAATAATAATAATAATAATAATAATAATAATAATAATAATAATAATAATAATAATAATAACAAATACACAAATACACAAAGTAACTGAAAACGCCCCAATACGTTCCTCTTTTTGTTTGACCATATCAACAGTGGTGTGGATTGATGTGGGGTGTTTGGGGGACTGGCTGTTCCGCGGGGGTTCACATGCCTTCGAGCAACACTGTACTTATTTTACGCCTATTCTTATGTCTGCACGTTCTACGTCGCACTACTTTTATTGTCTTTTATACCTATTCTTATGTCTGCACTTCATGCATTGTTTTTATTCTGTCGACTGTATACTGATTTTATACCTATGTTCATTGTGTGCTACTTGCCGTGAAGCACTTTGAGCTGCGGTCCATGTGTGAAGGGTGCTATATCGATAGAGTTATTATTATTTATTATTAATATATTGTAAAAAAAAATAAAAAAAAGTATGCATTGAAATGTCTGTAAGTCTCGACGACATTGAAAATGAGGGTGACCTCAATTGTCCTTTTCAGGGAATAAATAAAGGTTTGAATTGAATTGAATATTCATACACACTTTTGAGATATATGACGTGTATTGTGTATTGTGTCTAGTGTTAGTCCTTGTATCAAGAGCAGAGGGGGGAAAAAACTAACATATCTGTATTGCTATTTTGTATTTCTCGGGGCTACGCTTTCGTTTACGTTTGGATTGGATCACTGATTGGACATTTAAGTATATACGTTCGCTCTTCATAGCCTACGATACACGTCGAGTCGGTCCCATCTGGCGTTCTCCGTCCCTGCTGAGAGCTGCGGTGCTTATCATCACGGCACCAGTCTGCTATGGTCTGTTATGACCTTTACATAACAGCAAGCGCAAAGACGCGCTGACTGTCTTGTTTCTACTTTGATTCCGTAGAATGAGAGTTACATTGTATGACATCTGTGTTGCTTGCTAGAGCAATCTTTTATGTATTTTCCTTTAAATAATTGCGTGCACGTTATCATTTTTCTTCAGTATCTTCGTGAGACAAGAAATACCTCAAGATATACTTAAGATATTACAGAAAACCTCCATAATCAGTCAAAAGGTCATTACATCAAGGTTAAAAAGCAGAGAATCTCACACACCCCCCTCCCCCCTCCCCCCCTCCCCTCATGGGGCCTTCCTTCATGTAGTGTGTTTATGATGTCGAGCACCTACTCCCCTCCAACCATTCATAACAAAGGCCTTATCCAAATAGTGTGGGACCGATAGCATCTGCGTAATGGTGTAATTAATCACAGGAGCGCCTGGTATGTGACACTTTCCTTTTTCTTCCCACTCAGAACCAAGACGCCTTTCTCCCCCCGGCCTCCCTTCATCCCCCCCCCCCCCCCCCCCCCCCCGCAGCGGGAGCGGCTCCGCAGGACCACCCAGCTCACTTCACGAGCGCACACTCTGTATGTGGTTAGGAGTGAAGGCAACACTGAAAACAACACAGCCTCATCAGGACAACGTAATTAAAGTGCTAATCGACCACAGGGAAAAAGGTATTAATGTACGTTATGTTGTGGCCATCAAGTAATATATAATGAATGTATTGTATCCAATAAGTCCACAACAAGCGTCGCGACCAGGTGTTGAACCGACTTATCGTGGTTATAGTTAGTGCTCTCACCACTATCTAATTATAATTATAGTTAGTGTTCTCACCATTATCTAACTATGATTATAGTTAGGTAGTGCTCTCACCACTATCTAACTATGATAGTTAGTACTCTCACCACTATCTAACTATGATTATAATTAGTACTCTCACCACTATCTAACTATGATTATAATTAGTACTCTCACCACTATCTAACTGTGATTATAGTTAGTGTTCTCACCACTATCAAACTGTGATTATAGTTAGTGCCCTCACCACTATCTAACTATGATTATAGTTAGTGTTCTCACCACTATCAAACTGTGATTATAGTTAGTGCCCTCACCACTATCTAACTATGATTATAGTTAGTGTTCTCACCACTATGTAACTATGGTCTATGGTTATAGTTAGTGTTCTCACCACTATCTAACGAAAGGTTATCCTATAATCTAGTTATATGAATACTGGCTGAGCGTCTCGCTCTGCCATATTGAGATAACTCTTATCTCCTAGCACTTAATGTGCTCACGAAACAAACAAATGCACTCACATGCACGTGACCAGGGCACGCCCCTGCGTCTCCCTATATGACGCCGGACATGGTCACACTCCACTTTCCTCAGAGCGATTTCCATACACGGAAAAACCATCCAAGGGACCTCAGACGCGTGGCCCGACAAGTGTACCCCCTGAGGGCCCGTAAGCCACAGCCAGGGAGGAGGGGAGTCCCGTCCACCCGCCCGTCCTAACGAAGGGGGGGGAGGCAGTCAACTCCACCAAAGTGCGAAAAAAGGGGGAACCAGGCACCCCTGAAAACGCACAGCACAGGCGGGACCACGTGTGACACAGCACCCCGTGGCACTCACCCACACACCCCTGCTAGCCCACCAAATGGTGGGACGCAGGAGAGGTCCCAGACCTCAGAACCGCCTGGGAGACAGAACCCCCACTCATGTCCACGAGGTAAAACTTAACGAAGGGACCCGGGGAGGACCAGGAGGCCGCAGCACAGATGTCCTCCACCGAGGCCCCCCCTAACAGGGCAGCAGCCCGAGGGGGGACCTGTCCAGCCAACGTGTACCAAAGGGCAATGCCGTCGCACAACCAATGTGACAGGTGCTGCCTGGACAGCGCCTCACCCACGCGAGGGCCACGTAACAAACAAACGGAGTTGAACGGAAGCCCTGAGAGCCCGAGTCCAACTGAGGTAAACCCCCAGTGCACGGACAGGACATGACAGGTGAAGGCCCGCCTCCAACTCACTAGCGTGAGGAGGCAGACGAACGCCTGAACCACAATATCCCTGGAGCGAAAAGAGCTCCGGATATTCTTTGGCACGAAGACTGGTTTAGGCCTCAGAGTCGCACTGCTATCGGCCGAATAGACAGGCACTCAGGCCGCACCGAGAGAGCACACAGCTCACCCACGCGCTCAGCGGAGGTGATGGCCAAAAGGAACGCGGTCTTAAAGACAGCCGATCCAATGGCGCCTGCTCAAGAGGCTCAAACGGGGCCTCCGACAACCGGCCCATGACCAGTTGGAGGTCCCACTCGGAGACAGAGAACGTTCCACAGGCTTGAGACGCCGAGCGGCAAGCAGGAATGTTCCACGAGAGGGTGGCTGAACAATGTTCCACCCCCACACTAGAGGATGGGGCGCGCGTGTACCGGATAGCGTTAACCACAGAATAGTCAAGACACATCCCCACCAGATTCACACTGTCAGCAGCCAAGCCTAGAGGCTGCCCCAGAACAGGAGGCAGAACAGAGTTCCGCGTTCCTGAGAGAGGGGCCGCAGTGACCACGGAACAGGCCACGGCGGGGCCACCAAGAGCTGAATCAGGGCCGGGGAGCACACAGCCGTGCCCCGGTCCGTCCACCCATGTAAATGGTAAACAAGCCCCCGTTAAACCCCCAACATTAGACACAGATTGACCGTCAGCATGAATGGTTAAGAGGAGGGAAGACCTTTTAGTAAGACAGCCCTCGGCGGGGAACAAGGGAACGGCGTCCCAGCATTGTAGCATTAGCATTAGCCGCGCGCTCTAGGATAGTTGGAAAAACACCCAAAAAAGAGTCATGACGACCATGTTTTCCCAAATATCCTGCCCCTCGTGCCAATACATCACTCGGTTGTCTCACAGGACAACAAGCAGTATTACTCATGCTAGTATCAATGCCTGATAGCACAGGCCCTACCTGTGCACGACTTAGCTCGACTGCTAACAGTCGCGCGACGTCCCTCGGTCCGCTGTCACGAGACGAGGAAAACCCAGGACAGGCCCGTTGCGCTGTTTAGGATGTGCCGAGAATATTCCAGGGCTGATGAACTTCTGGCAAATACCCAACATCGTGTAATTTCTCCCTGCGTTTCATAACAACTAGTTCACGGAGTGCACTGCTATTTCCGTGTTGGAAACAAAAAGAGGAAGGTGGAGTGTGACCATGTCCGGCGTCATATAGTGGGACGCAGGGGCGTGGACTGGTCACGTGCATGTGAGTGCATTTTTTTGTTTCGTGAGCACATTAAGTGCTGTGAGATAAGAATTATCTCAATATGGCAGAGCGAGACGCGATTGATGAACTGTGTTTATAGTTAGTGCTCTCACCACTATCTAACTATGGTTATAGTTAGTGTTCTCACCACTATGTAACTATGATTATAGTTAGTACTCTCACCACTATCTAACTGTGATTATAGTTAGTGCTTTTACTACTATCTAACTATGGTTATAGTTAGTGCTCTCACCACTATCTAACTATGATTATAGTTAGTGCTCTCACCAAGTTAAATCTTTTGAATATGTAATATATTGTAAATTTTTTATAGAATACGTAAATATATTACTTCTGGCTATAACATGACGTACGTTATGTACCTTTTTTCCTGTGGTCGATTAGTACTTTATTTACATATTTTAAGCGTTTTTGGGCTGGTGCAAAACAACACAAGATCTATAGTAGAGCACTGTTACGTATTACTTTCACATGGTGGAGGGATACTTACTGTCTGTGGGGTGCATATTCACATTGTGGTTGTAGTGTGTTGTCACAAAATGGTGGTTTGATTGACACTTTCTGTTGTCATTTTGCTTGTCATTAAAATGACCGCTTTTCTAATTGATCACAGGTGTGGTGATGACGCACCACGCCCTACAAATGCAGAGTGCAGGCTGCAGTCAAGTCCGCACTACACAGAGCTCGTCCTCGTCACAGCTCTCCATCGTCTCACCTGCTCTCACTGCTTATTGTACTTTCGGCTTGTTCTTCCATTTTGCCTATGTGCATTTGTTTTGTTGTTGAATTATGGAGTCTGGATCCACCAGCTCCCCTTCTTTTTGTTCCCTAAATTAGCTGTGCTAATAAATATAGTTATTTTTGGGCGGCTACGTGGCGTAGTGGGCAAGGCGCTCGCCACGAATGCTGGAGACGCTGGGCTCGCCTGTTCGAGCCCAGCGCTCCACTTTGCTTTCAGTTTAGCTGGTCGTTCATACTAATAACACATTGGCCGTATTAGGGGGTGGGAAACTGATGGGTGGGGATCGGGCGTTGTGGACAGCGACTCCTACAGGTCGGTTGGTGCGCCTGCGCAGTAGAATCAGGAAGTGTCGGGGGCAGCGTGAGCCTCCCACGCGTTACTCCTCGCCACTGAGAGATCGAGCTGCGCAGGTGAAAAGATGCGACTGCTGTTACCTCAAGTACCGGAGGGGACTTGTGCTATGTATGACTTAGTCCACATTGCAGCCGGCTTGTGGGAGGCAAGAAACAACGTTCGTGACAGGGGAGGGTTGAATTGGATGATACGAAATTGGGATGGGAGAAAAAAATATATAGAAAAATGGGAGAAAAAGTGGATAAAAAAAAATATATATATAGTTATTTTTGATAACTCTTATCCAGTGTCCTGTGTCCACCACTTTACATTCAAGGCCTACACGAGCCATATTTTAGGATTGAATGTAACAAGCACTTAGAATTGATGTCATACACTACACCGGTACCATACCAGCATTAGCCGACCTGTATTGGAATTTGGTGCGTGACTAAAATAAATGACCCACACCTGCCACAGGTACAACATATTGCAGGGACAAACTGAACCATGGTCCATCCACACAGTGTGGGAACGGTCACATCTTTTTTTTCAAGTTTTCTCTGAACAGGTTAAATCTGCATTTCGCTATGATAAGTAAGTAAGTAAGTAAGTAAGTAGGGATGCTCGATATTGGCTTTTTGGATTTTTGGATTTTTTATTTTTAATTTTTTTTACCGATACCGATATTTTCCGATATCACATTTTACTGCCGATATCGGCCGATAATATCGGTCGGCCGATAATATCGGACATCCCTATAAGTAAGTAAAACTTTATTTGTATAGCGCCCTTCTCAGCACAAGTGCACAGATTGCTTCACAGCATTTCAGTAGAAAATACAAGAATAGACAATGAAAAACTAAAACAAAAACAAGAACTTGATTGATTGGGCAACTTGATTGATTTGTGTTATTATTCTAATTCGTGACCTGTCCTGTCTAAATGTTTAAATGTTGAGCGATTTGCAGTGTCAAATTTCCCACGGGATAATAAAAGTATTTCTATTCTATTCTATTCTATTCTAAGAACAAAACAGACATGAACAGAGAGAAAACGGCGATGAGTTTTTAAATGGCCTGCCTGTAGATGTGGGTTTTTAGCTGCCTTTTAAATACGAGCTCTGAGGGAGCGGTTTCCAGGGCTAAAGGGAGGAGGGCGTTCCAGAGCCTTGGGGCTGCAGTCACTGCAAAGGCTCGGTCCCCCTTCTGTCTCGAGTCTGGTCCTGGGCCCCACCAGGAGCTCCTGATGGGATGACCTGGTCCTGGGCTCCACCAGGAGCTCCTGATGGGATGACCGCAGTGACCGGCTGGAGGAGAGTGGGTGGATGAGCTCATTGATGTAGGAGGGGGGGGGGGCTTGCCCATGGAGGGCTCTGTAGGAGAACACCATGCAGGACCTTGAAATTGATCCTGGTGTTTACCGGGAGCCAGTGCAGGGAAGCAAGGATGGGGGTGATGTGGCATGATTTTTTTTGACCTCGTGAGTAGCCTGGTGGCAGCGTTTTGGACCAACTGAAGTTGATCAATGGATTTTTTTATTTAGACAGATGAAGAGTGAATTACAATAATCGAGTCTGGAAGAGATAAAGGCGTGTACAGCTATTTCCAGTTCGTTGATGCTCCTCTAGCTCATGGAACCTTAAACCTTGAGATTCTCCCCTCTGTTGCCGAGTTTAACACCATGATCCCCAACCTTTGTCAATCAAGTTGTACATGTTTTAATTGATTGTTTGATCCTTACTTGTCTTATTGTTATGATTTTATCTTCTGTGTGATTTTATATGCCTTAACTCTGTACGTACACTCAACGTGGCTGTAAACGAGAGAAACCGCCATTGCCTTTTGGAAATGTATACATTTACATTACATTTAGTCATTTAGCTGAACACTTTTATCCAAAGAGACTTACACGTTTTCTACGACAAGTCAGCAGGACGGTCACAACTGAGTAACAATATTCATCAAAGTGTTCAAACTTGAGTGCTGCAGTGTTGAGTTAGTATAGTATATTAGGAAGAGTGCATGACAGTAGAGGACAGTAAGAAGGTTAGTTGTTAGTTGTATACTACTATCCACGAAAAATACACGAGCCCCTGCCTCCCAAATTGTCTGTGCACGACCCTGCATACAGTACAACAAAAACAAGCGGGTAAATAGACTGCAGTTACAGACAGTATATGCTTTTTTATCCAAAGCACTTTGCAAGTCATGCCTCAATCATATTCACTCACCCATTCACACACACAACCATGCAAGGTGCCGACCTGCTCATCGGGAGCAGTTCGGGGGTTAAGTGTCTTGCTCAAGGACACTTCGACGCACGTGCCAAGAAGAGCCGGAATCTGACGGGGAATCATCCGATTACCAGACGACCGCTCCGCCTCCTGAGCCGCTGTCGCCCCACAATAACTACCACAGTTTGGCTGAGAATACCTCGGTATTGATACATCTTGATACGTCTTTGTCCACGACCACGTGATCTTTTCTATCGATAAAGCAGGACAGTGGGGCCTGGGAGATGGTTCTGGCTGGGATTCGATCCTACGACAGCAGGGGTACCTGTGATTCCAGAGTCGGGACGGTTTGTTTATCCTGTTATGCATAATGCATCTTTTAAGGATGTGATATTTATGCTGATGATATACTTTTTCACTTATTAGTAAGTAAGTAAGTATGTTGTTTTCTTGTGATCTTTCAGCTATTTTTTTTCTGCTGGCTGCAAGACAAGTACAAAGACAGTTTATAAGTTTGACCATGAAGATGAAAACATCGTCCTTTGAGGTTGTCATTTCTTACAGTGTTCCCTCCCCCCACGGCCTGTGTATCTCCCCAGGCGTCCTGGAGCTCCACAATGGAGCACAATTATCCCCCGAGCAGAACGCACGGTGGCACTGACTAATGTAGCTTTTAGTGACGCCAGAGACATTATGTTCTCACATCAGGAGTTAAATACCTCCTATTTATCTCAGCCAAGGAGACGAGAGGAGAGGGGAGGGGAGGGGAGGGGAGAGGAGAGGAGAGGAGAGGAGAGGAGAGGAGAGGAGAGGAGAGGAGAGGAGAGGAGAGGAGAGGAGAGGAGAGGAGAGGAGAGGAGAGGAGAGGAGAGGAGAGGAGAGGAGAGGGAGGGAGGGAGGGAGAGGAGAGGAGAGGAGAGGAGAGGGGAGGAGGGGAGAGGGATGGAAAGGAGAGGAGAGGGAGGGAGAGGAGAGGAGAGGAGAGGAGAGGAGAGGAGAGGAGAGGAGGGAAGAGGAGAGGAGAGGAGAGGAGAGGAGAGGAGAGGAGAGGAGAGGAGAGGAGAGGGGAGGAGAGGAGAGAGGAGAGGAGAGGAGAGGAGAGGAGAGGAGAGGAGAGGAGGGAGAGGAGAGGGAGGAGAGGAGAGGAGAGGAGAGGAGAGGAGAGGAGAGGAGAGGAGAGGAGAGGAGAGGAGAGGAGAGGAGAGGAGAGGAGAGGAGAGGAGAGGAGAGGAGAGGAGAGGAGAGGAGAGGAGAGGAGAGGAGGATGGATAGAGTTCAGGGGAGAGCGAGATGGAAAGAGATGATGCATAAGAGAGAGAGAGAAATAAAGAACATGATTTTGTAGCAGGCTGCACCATGATTGGACCACCTGGGGACTGCTGTGAATTAAAGGGAAAGTTCAGAGTGTTGGACCCCTAGTTCCTACTCATCAATGACGTTGTTGAAGTCCATTCTCAGCATCTCTCCATAGCATATATTTTCAGAGAATTCGCCTAAAAGTACATACCCAAGTAAATGGAAGATTGCTCCACTTCTACAAGGTCCATTTGCAACGATTTCACAAGTGCTTCTTCTTCTCGCGTCTAAATTGTCCGCTTTCCGGTGCAATGCCCGGAGATTTAACACTTCATTGGTAAACAAACGTAGTGGTGAAAATATACACTATGACTGCTGTTTTGATAGAGTTAGGGGTCTTTACTCTTGGCTACATTTGAAAAAGAAACGCAACATCACAATACGGACTGTATTAATTAGGGATGTCCGATATTATCGGCCTACCGATATTATCGGCCGATATTGGCATTCAAATGTGATATAAGAAAATATCGGTATCGGTTTAAAAAAAAATAATAATATATATATATATATATATATATATATTTTTTTTTACATTTCTATAACCTTTATTTACCCAGGCAAGCAAGTAAGAACAAATTCAGATTTTATTTATTGTCAAAAGTATGCATAATGTTGTGTTAATTCCACAACAAGAGATATGTAATGTTACCTGAAATTATTCTGTTTTTTGGGGGGGGAAACCCTGCATATATCGGTATCGGTTGATATCGGTTGATATCGGTATCAGAAATTAAGAGTTGGACAATATCGGTATATCGGTATCGGTAAAAAAGTCAATATCGAGCATCCCTAGTATTAATCTATTTGTGACGTGAAATAAATAGATCGGGCTTAAGAGGTTAAGTCGTGGCCTTCTAAATATGCAGTTTGGAAGAGTTTTGTCCGTCTGGCTGACGGTAGGATTACTTTTCTATGAGGCGCCGATTGGGACAAAAGCCTGTCGAAGACACCACCTATCCAGTTATTCTGTGTGACCAAGTTGGGCCGCGTGGGATACCCACCTGGGCCGCGCGGGATACCCAGTGACCACCTAATCAGATTTCAGAGCAAATTATATCCAGGTATTATAACTAATGTTAAAGTTACCGAGTTTGCAAAGGGCTGCAGCAGGAAGCTAAAGCTGCTATCACGTTTAGCTATAGTTAGATAAGCTAACCAATACTTTGCTGTAATGTCAAATTAGTAAAAACTAGATTTTCACTCCTGATAAATGTCTCATTATCTACCAGTTTCCTCTCTGTGCGTTCAGTAGAAAGTTATCTGGATGCATGTTAGCCTAGCTTAGCACAATGAATGGAAGCGTACATGACCGATTAGCCTTCATTGTGCTAAGCTAGGCTAACATGCAGCCAGATAGCTTTCTACTGAAAGCACAGAGAGGAAACTGGTATCTATCTTCTTGTCTCTCTCTGGAGAAGACGGTAAGCTAATTTTCCAAAATGTTGGCGTGTTCCTTTAAGTAGGAAACGGGTTCTAGGGTTCCACAATACCGAACTTACCCTTTAAGGTGGGACAACCCTTAACAATCCATTTCCCGTTGCTATTGATTTTGAACCCTTCCCTCTGTTATAATAGGCACGGCCTCCTAGGAGAACCCAGCCGGCGATAAACAGCTGTGTTTACGTTGACACAGGGTCATCTCAATCATTAGGGGTCATAATGCCAGGTCACCGTGAAATGGGGGAACCTATTCTCCCGAGGTCATCTGTCCATCGCCTGCCTCTCTGGCCTGCTGAGTTATGTCTTCCCCCGGTGGGGACAAGGCGGCTTGATGATGGAGACAACTGACACGCGTACACCGCTGCCTGCCGCCCTTAACCCTTTGATCGTGTGGTAGTGAAATGGTTAACCGTCTGTAGTGTGGTAGTGAAAGGTTAACCGTCTGTAGTGTGGTAGTGAAAGGGTTAACCGTCTGTAGTGTGGTAGTGAAAGGGTTAACCTTCTGTAGTGTGGTAGTGAAAGGTTAACCTTCTGTAGTGTGGTAGTGAAAGGTTAACCGTCTGTAGTGTGGTAGTGAAAGGGTTAACCTTCTGTAGTGTGGTAGTGAAAGGTTAACCTTCTGTAGTGTGGTAGTGAAAGGTTAACCGTCTGTAGTGTGGTAGTGAAAGGTTAATCTTCTGAAAGGGTTAAAGGGACACCCCGGGAAGTGTGCTTACCGTCTTCTCCAGAGTCAGACAACAAGATAGATACCATTGTCCTCTCTGTGCGTTCAGTAGAATGCTATCCGGCTCCAAGCTAGCCTAGCTTAGAAGGGAGATCCCCCCTTGAATGGCCCTTCTAAGGTTTCTCTCCTCCACACTGCCTGTGGAGCTTTTTTCCCTATTGTTAGGTTTTAGTGAGTTTTTCCTTACCTTCGCGTGGGGTATGTCTGGGAGTGCTTGCATTCTTTCATTTATTTGCATTCATCTAAACATTTCTGGACCTTATGGTGTTCTTGCTCTGTTCTTGACTTATTGTTATGTTTTCTTCTTGACTTGTTTAAAGAAGACCTGTACGGCCCATGGGGACATTAACGTGTGTTGTCGGGCCTTATAAATAAATTTGATTTGATTTGATTTGATTTGACTTAGTGGTATAGTGGGTATAGGTGGGAGGGGTTGCTACTGCTGGCCACACCTCCTTTATTTAGAGGTCACCGTTTGACAGCATCTTCAGATTCTACGAACCTCTCTAGGTTAATACTGTCAACCTTCTGACCTTCAGAAGTGGCCTTCTAGGTTCAGAGCAGGAGGCAGCCAAGGCCTTAGACCTTCTAGGTTAAAGGTCATTTCTATTATGTTCCATGGCTCCTTGTTGAACGGTCACAAAGACATCCTGAACACAGATACACACACAGACACACACACACACACGCTAGGGCTGACCCCTATTAATCGATTAGTCGACTAATCGGTCGAAAGGGGCCGTAGTCGACTGGCCAACCTCTTAGTCGAATATAATGAAAAAAAATTAATATATATATTTTTTTAATATTTTTATTTATTTTTTTATCAGAGGCCTAGAAGCGTGGCTAACGCTAATGGCACGCATACCAGAGGCTAACTGCCTACGAAAACAGGCACAGAGGCACTGAAAGAGGATTTCACCCATCTAATGAACACACTATACTAGACAAATATCAAGATGTATCCATCAGTGGACCAATTGCATGCTTTTGCAGAGGACAAGAAGCCTTCAGTCGACTCCTTCAGACATTAAGCACCCCCCACAGCCCAAATGGAATGATAAAAAAAAGATAATTTTTTTTTAAAATATTATACTTTTTTTATTTTATTTTTTTTTAAGTTGACCAATAGTCGACTAACGGCAAATTTTGGCCAATCGTAGTCGACCATCCAAATCCTTAGTCGGGGACAGCCCTAACACATGCACACACACACACACACACACACACACACACACACACACACACATGGGCTACACAAACACACACATATGCCATACACACACACACACACACACACACACACACACACACACACACACACACACACACACACACACACACACACACACACAGAAACACGGCGAGTGTGATTCATGAAGATGTAATAAGTGTTGTTATCCCAGGGGTTTATGGATGTGGCTTCAGGGCTCAGGATGAATCAATACCCAGACTGGGTCTGTATCACAATGGACACACACTCAGTGCTCAGTGATTGGCTGCCGGTCTCCTGGGTGCCGTAAATACACAGCCAATCAAAACACGCATCGATTTCAAAGGAAGCACTGGAGCAAGTGATCAAATCTGTTCATTTCAGCCCCAAATATAAAACATATATGACCCACCATGCAATGTGTTGTCTCATGTAATAAAAAAAAAAGAAGAAGAAGAAGAAAAAAAAGGATCAAACTCACATTCCCTGCGCTTTGCGTTGCAAAAAAAAGACACATCTGAGAGATATAGAGTATATATATTCTACATACATTCTACAATATATATATATATATATATATATATATATATATATATATATATATATATATATATATATATATATATATATATATATATATATATATATTAGTATAGTATGTAGTAGTATAGATTATATATATATACCCCTATTAAAATTATAATAAAAATAAAAATAAAAAGAAAAGAAGCCTAGAAGCGTGGCTAACGCTAATAGCACGCATACCAGAGGCTAACTGCCTAAGAAAACAGGCACAGAGGCACTGAAAGAGGATTTCACCCATCTAATGAACACACTAGACTAGACAAATATCAAGATGTATCCATCAGTGGACCAATTGCATGCTTTTGCAGAGGACAAGAAGCCTTCAGTCGACTCCTTCAGACATTAAGCACCCCCCACAGCCCAAATGGAATGAAAAAAAATATATATATATATTATAAATTTATTTATTTTTTATTTATTTTTTGTCGACCAATAGTCGACTAACGGCAAATTTTGGCCAATCATATTCGACCATCCAAATCCTTAGTCGGGGACAGCCCTAATATATATATATATTAGTATAGTATGTAGTATAGTATGTAGTAGTATAGATTATATATAGTATAGTATGTAGTAGTATATATTATATATATATTAGTATAATATGTAGTAGTATAGATTATATATTAGTATAGTATGTAGTAGTATAGATTATATATTAGTATAGTATGTAGTAGTATAGATTATATATTAGTATAGTATGTAGTAGTATAGATTAGGGAGTGTGGTGGTGTTTATAGGGTGTCTCCCAGGGATGGTCTGCACCACTGGTTCACACAAAACATAAACATTGACCAACACGAGTGATACATGACCTTTCTAGTTCACTGGTGCGTGTGTGTGTGTGTGTGTGTGTGTGTGTGTGTGTGTGTGTGTGTGTGTGTGTGTGTGTGTGTGTGTGTGTGCGTGTGTGTGTGTGCGTGTGTGTGGCCTATGTGTGTGTTTGTGTATCCCATGTGTGTGTGTGTGTGTGTGTGTGTGTGTGTGTGTGTGTGTGTGTGTATGGCCTACTGTATGTGTGTGTGTGTGTGTGTGTGTGTGTGGCCTATGTGTGTGTTTGTGTAGCCCACGTGTGCGTGTGTGTGTGGTGTGTGTGTATGGCCTATGTGTGTGTTTGTGTAGCCCACATGTGTTTGTGTGTGTGTGGTGTGTGTGTGTGTATGGCCTATGTGTGTGTTTGTGTAGCCCATGTGTGTGTGTGTGTGTGTGTGTGTGTGTGTGTGTGTGTGTGTGTGTGTGTGTGTGTGTGTGTGTGTGTGTGTGTGTGTATGGCATATGTGTGTGTTTGTGTATGGCATATGTGTGTGTTTGTGTGTGTGTGTGTGTGTGTGTGTGTGTGTGTGTGTGTGTGTGTGTGTGTGTGTGTGTGTGTGTGTGTGTGTATGGCCTACTGTATGTGTGTGTGTGTGTGTGTGGCCTATGTGTGTGTTTGTGTAGCCCACGTGTGCGTGTGTGTGTGGTGTGTGTGTATGGCCTATGTGTGTGTTTGTGTAGCCCACATGTGTTTGTGTGTGTGTGGTGTGTGTGTGTGTATGGCCTATGTGTGTGTTTGTGTAGCCCATGTGTGTGTGTGTGTGTGAGTGTGTATGGCATATGTGTGTGTTTGTGTAGCCCATGCGTGTGTGTGTGTGTGTGTGTGTGTGTGTGTGTGTGTGTGTGTGTGTGTGTGTGTGTGTGTGTGTGTGTGTGTGTGTGTGTGTGTGTGTGTGTGTGTGTATATCTACTATCCTCAGGCTGCAGGATCAGAGCAGAGCAGAGTGTGCTTCAGTGTGTGTGCTTCAGTGTGTGTGCTTCAGTGTGTGTGCTTCAGTGTGTGTGCTTCAGTGTGTGTGCTTCAGTGTGTCATGCTTCAGTGTGTCATGCTTCAGTGTGTGTGCTTCAGTGTGTGTGCTTCAGTGTGTGTGCTTCAGTGTGTGTGCTTCAGTGTGTGTGCTTCAGTGTGTGTGCTTCAGTGTGTGTTCTTCAGTGTGTGTGCTTCAGTGTGTGTGCTTCAGTGTGTGTGCTTCAGTGTGTGTGCTTCAGTGTGTGTGCTTCAGTGTGTGTGCTTCAGTGTGTGTGCTTCAGTGTGTGTGCTTCAGTGTGTGTGCTTCAGTGTGTGTGCTTCACCAACACCACCAACACCACCACCACCAACAACAACAACAACAACACCACCAACAACAACAACACCAACAACAACACCAACAACAACACCAACAACAACACCAACACCACCAACAACACCAACAACAACAACAACAATGCCACCAACAACAATAACAACACCACCAACAACAACAACAATAACAACAACACCAACACCAACAACAACACCAACAACACCACCAACAACAACAACAACAACAACACCAACATCACCAACAACAACAACAACAACAACAACAACAACAACAACAACAACAACAACACCAACAACACCCATATAGTCCAGCTGTCAGGATCACTGAGGGATCCTTCAGTGAAGTAATGAGGTCATCACGGGACAAGACGTTAGGCTGTTTTTTAAGAAGCACAAATATAATATAATATAATAGTTTGGCCGGTATAAAGTGTTTTGGGCCAAAATGAGTTATTTCAAATAAAAAGAGTAAAGACAAAATGATGAACACGTTTTTATGTGATCATATGTTTATCTTTTTGTCTCGTTTGTTTCGGAGCAGCCCAGGCCATGGTAGCTCCTGGCGTTTTGCCAGATGGCCGGTCCGTCCGTCACTGCGGTCCCCCGTGTTCCAGATCGCATCTGACACGGAGAAAACAAACTCCGACTCGTTCTGTTTCAAGATGGAGAGGCACGCTCCCCTCAAACTGAAATGTCTTCTTGTCTCACTCCGAGGGTTTGCCCTGATTCTCTCCAGCGACCAATTTCACAGTGGAGCTGCCAGGACAGTCGTATCCGTGTCCTCCGTCTTACATGTGTGAAGGTTCGTTGGACCGGTCTGCATCAAAAGCCTTTATTTGTTTTCTTTGGGGGGTATTTCTTTCTCTGGTGTTTCCTCATTTTTCTCACATTTACATTTTTTTTTCTAAAATAAAAACAAACAAAGAAACAAGAAATACGCAGTTACAGACTCGTACCTCCACCTCGTACAGGAACCTATAGCCCGTATTTCAATAGCAATGCCATCTTCCTCATTAGGCAGGATGGGAATACACTGGGCGAAATCACTGTGTGAAATACTGACAATCAATGGAGCGGCCATTACACTATCTAGACTGGAGGCTGCCTGCAAGAAACTAATAGCGCACCTCGTCTCGGACGATGCGTGAGTGAATGTAGCGTAATACTTCTGTGAACATGACATGCATCTTGCTTTATTTGGCCTAAACCAAAGTTTGTTCATGTAGTTTACTATTATATAAAGGTTTGTTCATGTAGTTCACTATAAAGGTTTGTTCATGTGGTCCACTATTATATAAAGGGGTATTCATGTAGTTCACTATTATATAAAGGTGTATTCATGTACTTCACTATTATATAAAGGTGTATTCATGTAGTCCACTATTATATAAAGGTGTATTCATGTAGTTCACTATTATATAAAGGTTTATTCATGTAGTCCACTATTATATAAAGGTGTATTCATGTAGTTCACTATTATATAAAGGTGTATTCATGTAGTCCACTATTATATAAAGGTGTATTCATGTGATTCACTATTATATAAAGGCCATGCTCATTCTGCCAAAGACGCCGTACCACGTCTTTGATATCAATATTTCAAAAATCTGTGATCGAAATCATATTTCTCCCCCGGAGACTTGAGATCTACTGTTGATCCCCTCTCAACTCTCCAACGGTTCAAGAGCGCCATCTGGTGGCCGATCGGCGGATCGCCCAGAGCGGAAACAGGAAATGGAAGCTGGTGCTCATTCCAATTCGGTCCGATCACTCGGTAATAGTCCCAGGACTCGAGCTGGACACAACGGATAGCAATCCGTTACCAATAACTCGATAAACAACATGATTTGGACGTATATACTATTATACAACCTGGAAATGGATCGCATATTTCTACATCCCATAATAGGAACATTTCTGTTCCACGCTCATCGCCCAACGCTATGAGGAAGCTACGGTAAGATTCAGCGTTATTTTTTAACGTGTTCGATACTAACTGCTCTAATGATCATATCACCCACACTAGATGAATCATCTAACGTTGGCCACGGAATTATAAACGACCCCCCCCCCATCCAGTCAACATCAGATGATCAGTAGTAACTTCTAGAAGCACGTCCATTTGAATTTTTTTATCTCGTGCAGATTCCTATCAAACTGTATACAATCATCAATATAATGCATTTGGGGCTATAAATCACGTTCAGGAGAAAGCTGCAGAAAACGATAAAAACATACTTTAGACCGTATTTTAGTATGAATATGTGAATGAAAAAGTATAACGTTGCTACACCCTGAACAATAGATACTTGATGTTGAATGGGCCATAGTAATGTCAATTTAGCAATACAATTTAAAAAGTTATAGCCCTGCAAAGAAGGGGAACTTCTCCATAGTAAATAGGGCTGGCGGAGGATGGTAAATTATGAATTTAAGCCTGGCGATCAAAGTGTTAACGTTTCCCTCGCGTTAGCATTAGCGTTAGCTAACGTTGTCATCATAGCCAGATCTGTGGTGTCAGCTGGATGACGTTGGCTTGTTTTGCAAACGTTGGTTAACGTTCGCTATCTATATGGCGTTGGCAGGCGGGGCTGGCGTTGTCCAGTTGACATTACAGATCATGATGGCTATGATAGCGTTAGCTAAAGCTACTGCATGTTATCATCAACTCGTTTCGACTCAGAGTCGAGAAGGTACCACACGCTAAATCGTCCCCGGACCCGGCAACCTATAGACAGTTCCAACTTCAGTGTATGAATTACGTTAATCCACCACAGTTTCACCCTGACAAAGCAAATACTCATGTGATCTGTATATGTTTGTCTAAATAAAATCAATCAATCACAATTACAATTGGCCAGTTTGTGAAATTAAGGCCTGCCTCTTATATAAGCCTCTCTCTAATAAAGGCCTGGTGCTCTTTGCAGCTGAGGTAAATACAAGACCCGTCCTATATTTGAGGATTTACTGTATATATACTTTGTCATAATCGTAATAGAATCGTAATATTATTTTATAATAATCGTGAAAACCATGATATTTCCTGAGACAATAATGGTGACATCCCTATTGATGTGCACATAAAACAACCGTCTTGGATGTAAACGTCTAGGAGGAAAGGTCAGAGGTCAGACTGGTGAGCTGTTCTCTCGGACCCAACACCCCCCCCCCCCCCCCTCCCCCTCCGTGGACCCCCCCTTATTTCTGACATCGGGGGCCCAACTGTGGTTGCGCAAGACTGGACCCTGTAAATTGTAGCCATTACTGTAACTATGAGGTCAAGGTCCGTGGCAATGGTTAGAGGTTGTGGAGGGAGGTTCAGCTCCCCCTCCCTTTCTCCCTTTCTTTCTCTCCCTCCGCCTTTCTTTCTTTCTTTCTTTCTTTCTTTCTTTCTTTCTTTCTTTCTTTCTTTCTTTCTTTCTTTCTTTCTTTCTTTCTTTCTTTCTTTCTTTCTTTCTTTCTTTCTTTCTTTCTTTCTTTCTTTCTTTCTTTCTTTCTTTCTTTCTTTCTTTCTTTCTTTCTTTCTTTCTTTCTTTCTTTCTTTCTTTCTTTCTTTCTTTCTTTCTTTCTTTCTTTCTTTCTTTCTTTCTTTCTTTCTTTCTTTCTTCATAATTTTTTGTCTTACAGTTTTTCTCAGTCGCTTTGGTGCATTTCTCAGATCAGAATTAAAGTTCTCATAACTGTTAGTTCAACCTCCACAACATTTAGTCATTTGTGCACATCATAGTAGCAGTTTCTCATTCCTCCGAACAAATTGTAAATGCTTTTGGACATGCATCAATTGCTTTCATACAATTCTCTGCTGTTTTATAACATTATCATTTGCTTATGTCATGTCAGTCAAAATTAACTATACTTATGACTGCTGAATAGTCATTTCCTATCAAACTAATAGTCCTCATTTCATTGCTTGAGTCATTACATACAAAAAGGTTGAACTAGTTGTCAAAATCTGTCAATTGTGGCCCATGTTTTCAATCACGGCCTCACAATGGCTGAGGCTGGTCGAAGGGTGCAGCCAAATGTTGAGAGAACCACTGTAAATTAAATTATTCAAACATTTCATCGGGAGAGCAGGTGTGTATACTGGACAGTAATTCAGCACTAAACAATCTGCACTGCACTACTGCCATTGTGTCATACATGAAGCTTACAGTGGGACAAGAACTTGTTTACGTTTTACATTTAGATTTACAGCTTTACTGCAGCACAGATTTACTGTATTGTAGTGTAAAGTAGTGTTACAGTAAATATTTGCCATATTTACAGTATGGTACTGTACTGCAGCATTTGGGAAGTGGGAAGCACTGTTGTACACTACAGTAATATGGGTTACTGTGAAGCAGTATATCTCATGTTTACTGTACATTACTGTAATTTTACTCTGCACCACTAGGATTGCAAGAAAACCTTGCAGAGGTGGAAGAGGGCCCCTTTTTTCTCCGCAACAAGAGGAAGCCATTTGTGCAATGGTGCTTGCAAACAATGCCATAAGGTTGAGAGAGATACAAAGCGCTGTTATAGAGGATGACAATATCTTTGGTAATATTGAATCCGTTTCAATCGCTACAATTGACAGAGTGCTCAGGAGAAATTAAATGTACATGAAACCATTATAGTACAATGTGCCATTTGACCAGAACAGTGACAGAGTGAAGGAGATCCGTCGCCAGTATAGAACACATTTATGTGTTCTATGCATACTCTAATGTTCAGTGCTGTAAACTCGTTACTTTGTGTAGTGCCATGCAGTACACTTACATGACAGTTCATAGTGTTCAATATGTTGTCCAAAATGCATTATGTTACACAGAAACAGTTTTTATAGTTTCTCTCTCTCTCTCTTCTGGGATAAAGCGTGTACCAGGGAACCGCTGCACACATTGTGAGGAGAGGGGTTTTTGCGGAGCCCAATAGCAAACACAGGAGGAGAGAGAATGGAGCGGTTTAGGGTGCTTTAATTGTTCTCCCCAAGCAGACAGGAATCACATTCAGAAATGTACAACAGACAGGGATGAATGTGCTTGGGGTTAGTACAGGTGCACTCCTTGTGCAGTGCGGGAGAATGTTCTTTAAGCAGGTGCACTCCTTGTGCAGTGCGGGAGAATGTTCTTTAAGCAGGTGCACTCCTTGTGCAGTGCGGGAGAATGTTCTTTAAGCAGGTGCACTCCTTGTGCAGTGCGGGAGAATGTTCTTTAAGCAGGTGCACTCCTTGTGCAGTGCGGGAGAATGTTCTTTAAGCAGGTGCACTCCTTGTGCAGTGCGGGAGAATGTTCTTTAAGCAGGTGCACTCCTTGTGCAGTGCGGGAGAGCGTAGACACCGGCTGTGTCAGGGGTGAGAGCAGGAACTCCGTAGTCAAGCTCCAGGGGTCCAGACGGGCTCACTGGAACGGAGGTCCTTGGGCACAAGAGAGGGAAGGTTAGAACAGGGAATAATAACGTGAGAGTGTCTAGCAGGTCTTCGGACTGAAGGGTCGTACCTAGGTAGGCAGTTTAACACTGCGACGAGGGACGGCAGGATCCGTCAGGTGATATAGGAGCTGCCTGATGAGGGACTCCCTCACAGCCGCGCTGATTGATGTTCGTCTGGCAGCGTGGGAACGCTCCAGCAGGATGAGGGCAGAGAAAGGCCCGAGCCCTGACCATGACACACATTCATATACGTTGATGAGGCGGGTTTCAATCTGGCAAAAGGTAGAAGGCGTGGAAGAAATCACATTGCACACTGCAGACCCCTCCCCCTCCCCACACTGTGGTGGCAGGTCGATCATAGTGGAAGACGATGGATTGGGGGGGGGGGGGGTTAAAAAGCTCCCAGCATGATGTCACACAAATGGCACGTCCACAACAACACAGCACCCTGCGGCGATGCTGCATGTCTGGTGAGATCTCTCTCTCTCTCTCTCTCTCTCTCTCTCTCTCTCTCTCTCTCTCTCTCTCTCTCTCTCTCTCTCTCTCTCTCTCTCTCTCTCTCTCTCTCTCTCTCTCTCTCTCTCTCTCTCTCTCTCTCTCTCTCTCTCTCTCTGTCTCTCTTTCTCTCTCTCTCTCTGTCTCTCTTTCTCTCTCTCTCTGTCTCTCTCTGTCTGTCTGTCTCTCTCTCTCTCTCTCTCTCTCTCTCTCTCTCTCTCTCTATCTCTCTCTCTCTCTCTCTCTCTATCACACACATACAGTGCAATCAGGCCTTTGAGAAGACTATAGCCACTTTGATTACAGGTAATTACTTGTGGTGGTGGGGATTCTTGTGTGTATGTGTGTGCATGTGTGTGCCTCTCTACTCTCTCTAGAAGCAGAAGAAGTGTGTGTGTGTGTGTGTGTGTGTGTGTTTGTGTGTGTGTGTTTGTGTGTGTTAGTGTGTGTGTGTGATGAACATTGTTACTCAGCTGATAGAGTTGTACCCTTCCTGATGACTTGTCGTACAGAACTTGTAAGTCGCTTTGGATAAAAGCTAAATTACTAAATGTAAATGTAAATGTGTGTGTGGGGCAGTGGTGGCTGGTCCATAGAGGGCGCTGTGCCCCCCCCCCCCCCCCCCCCCCTGGTGGAAAGTGGTTTTGGATCTTTCTATTATAGTAGATTTCGACAGCTAAAAATATAATAAACATTTAAAAAATAAATAATCATTAAAAATGTTAAGGAGCTGGATTCGCCTGTTCGAATCCAGCTCACACTCACAGCTCCGGCGTTGTCACCAGCTTGGCTGGCCGTTCACACTAATACAATTGGCTGTATTAGAGGGTGGGAGAAGCTGGCGGGGTGGGTCCGGGTCGTTGTAAACAGCGACTCCTACAGTTTGGTCGGGGCGCCTGCTAAGCGAGGATAGGACCTGAGGGGGATAGTGTGATCCTCCCACACGCTACGCCCTCTCAATGAGAATCCGCGCTGCCAGGTGAAAAGAAGCGGTGATTGGCTGGACGTGTGTCGGAGGAAGCACGTGATAGCCTCCACTCTCCCAGATGATCTGACTGTGGGGGGTAAGTGCGCAGCGACCAGGAAGGGATTGGGAATTGGCATACAACTAACATTGGGATGGGAGAAAATCGGAGGGAAATGGAGGGGGGAAAAAAAATAATAATAATAATAATAATAATAATAATCATTAAAAATGTTAAGTATGTTTGTGTTTAAAATGCACAATAACGTGTAATATATCGGCTCTTCCAATTCGTACGGCGATGTTCTACCGGCAGCAAAAAAAGTGAGTCTCAGCCTCTGCGTTATGATATCATGATATGAAAATGTAATTGTAGTGCTGTCTGACCCGGATACGGGTTGTCTTTTCCCTTTTCTTCTGAGTGCTTCATTTGGCCTCTCTTGGCTTAACGTTGAAAATAGATTGTCTTTTAATATACTTGTGCTGTTCAAGTTGGTCATGAGCAGTAAAACTCCTGTTT